>NC_046172.1:34726100-35048600 GCF_011064425.1 Rattus rattus
GAGGAAAGGGGATGTTTGCCAAATGTACATAAGAAATACTCAAGTTAATAAAAAAAAAGTCATAGAGCAAAAAAAAAAAGATTAGCACAAGAAAGTTTATAAATGAAACAATGAAGATGAGCTTTTCTTTGAAGGTTCTTAAAGATATATTATCTTCAAAAGAATGACATGGTTTGAAGCAGGCTTTGATGTAAATGACCTCATTAATCAGGCACAAATGCTACTACAGTGGTTTAAAACTGTATGGATGAAAACATATTCTGAAAATATTTTTGCAAAGATTCCTAGGTAAATTTTTTTTATTTAAATAGCAATTCCACCCTTCTACACTAAGGATGTGTTCCAAGACCATCCAATGATGCCACAAAGAGTTCAAAGCCATATATGTGCATGTAAAAGAAACCATGCCTATACATATATATGGTTTCTTTTATCTTTATAGGCACATCTATAATACTTTTTCATTAATAGCATAGGTGCAATAAAACAATATCAATAAATATCATTAAAGTAGAATGATTATAACAACCTGTAGAAGAAAATTCATTTGGATGGGATTTCTCTGGTTGACTACTGGAAACTGAAATTGCAGAAAATGAACTTGAATATGGATGGAGATCACTGTACATATATTTCTCTTCGTAGTGCTCCTGTGATCATTTAATATAGTCAACTTTTATCATTCATATAGCAGAAAATTGAAATTAACATGCCCAAAAATATTTTGTTTATATCAATGATATTGTGGTAAACGCAGCACCCCACAATGAAAGGAGACATGATTATGTTGGGAAAACCTTAACTACAGTACCACAATGAGTGATTATTGTCTTTGGCCACTGCTTTGTGGTTCTCCTATCACTCCCTCATTATTACATAGCCCTATGCCTCAGAATTACTCAGTCCCAACAAAGTCAATCCCCTGAGCTCAGTATCCTTATACCTTGGACATTTTTTCTAACATAGCAATGTCCTGCCCCAGCTTCACAACCCTGCCTATTCTGACATCCTGTCCTATTTTCTTCATAATGCTGTCACCTTTTGTTTATTATTGATCTCCACTACTGGAATGGAAAATGAGAAACCAGGACCCTGTCTGTCTTGTTCTCATGGTCTGATCAGAGCCAAGGCTGGCATATCACAGGCACTCAAGAAATATTTGTCGAATTTAATAGAAGCAGCTCAGTGTGTTGCAAATCAATTTGCCAAATATCTGGCTCTCCAAATAGAAGCTGATTCACTGCTTGAAAATTTAATGAAGAAGCCCTAAAAATGGTGAGCAAAGACAAAATGACATGCCAAAATATCTGAAAGAATTCATTGAAAATGGAAACAAATCTCATTTGCACTTCTAAAATGTTTTATAAAAGGAAATTTTCTTCTTAGTAAATGCATTTATATAAAATATCCAGCCACCTTACCTATCTTAGTTTGCAACAAATCTAATATTTTTTTATGATGCTGTCATGAAGACAGAATAAAAACTGTCATATAAGGCGTTACAGAAGTCTTCTGAAGATGTTAGCATCATCTCCTTTAATATTAAATTAAATGAACTTTAGATTTAATGATGATACAAATTTTGGTAGGTAGATATATTTGCTAAATTAGGCCAATGGGTCATTTGTAAATATTGTTACTTAAGAAAGTTAACTATTCAGCCAGTTGATTCAGCAATTAAAGGAACTTTTATTGCAGACTTAGAATTTCTTAGTCTCTTATTGTATTATGGGAATGCGAAGTCCCAATAGCTAGGAAAATGTGAGTTACAACTTTTTTAACTACAAGTTTTTCTTCCTAACTATAAGTCACTTATTAGTCTAAGATTTTGTATGTAAGTGTCAAATTATCTATAATTCCACTTTTCAATATGTAAGATGTGTAATTTGAATAAAAAAGAAATTTAGTTATTAATTTCCTTAGTGGGCAAGGAAGGTAGAGAAGGTAGCTGAATCCTTTGAAGGCTATATACTTTTGCTCAAGCTTCCTCAGGAATAAGTTTCACAAAGACTAAATTTTGTGGAGGGATTTACAATGATGTACAAATGCAGATGTGGAAGTCTGATCATATATATTCAACATCTATGGAAAATGAGTGTGAAGGGCCTCATCAGTAAGAATAGAGTATTTACAGAGAAAACCTTGAATGTTCCTAAGTTCTCCCCACTGACCCATACTGACCTCTATAATTTTTGAACCAAGATGAATAACAGCTTAGTGCTACTTAGCTCCATGCGATGTGTCTGAAACAAAGATTGTTCCTTTGTGTCCATCACTTGGTATGCATATTTTGTAATAACAGCTCCTTTTATAGTATTTAAATGTATCCTGGGAATGTAGTGAGAATTTTGTTTTCTTTAAAAACCAAGTTGTGTTATATTAATATGTATTTTTTTAATCCCAGGTATGGGTTAAGAGGCTGCTTCACAGGAGTTGATTATGATTTCACTCATGCACTACCAGGGGTGTGATCTCTGACAGCCACAGGGAGTTTAAGGACTCTGGAGAAGATATGAATGGGAGAACTCTGAGGGGGCCTAAGGAGGCTACTGTTCCTGGTTGCTATTGTTGCAGTTTGTCAATGTTCCTTAGCAAAGAGCTGAGAAGAAGCTAATGATATCCTGAAGATGAAGATTGAAGAAGCCCCAAAACAACAAAATGCCCCTAATCAACAGGAAGTAGTCTGTCTTGTTGCTTGGAAGAGGTCTGAATCCTCTATACCCTCTAACCTTCCTTTTCTCCTATCTAGTGTTGAGGAATTGGAAGGAGTCAGGTTGGAAAGGAGGGGGAGAGATATAAAAACCCAATAAAATACTAAAAACAATACTGTGGGAGTTTTAGTTCAGATATAGGTTATTTTTGGTTTGAGTTTTGTTTGTTTTTTTAATAAAAATTTACAATAATACTAACAATTCTCCCTCAGGTCACAAATTTAAACTGATCCCCAAATTATTTAATTATTCTTTTAGACTTTTACTGAAAGTGGATTTTTTTCTCATTCAATACATCTCTATCGTAGTGTCTACTTCCTATACTCCTCCCAGATCTCCATACAGCCTACCTCATCTCTCCACAAGATCCACTCTTCCTCCTTTTGGTCTTCAGAAAAGCAACTCTCCAAGAGATGACAGCCAGACAAGACAAAACTAGATATAATAAGACAAGGCAAAATCCTCACACTGAGGCTAAACAAGACAGTCCAACAGGACAAAAGAGTCCCTGGAGCAGGCAAAAAAGTCAAGGACACATACACATTCCCACAGTTAGGAGTCCCACAAAAACACCAAGGTAATTGCCACAATATATATGCAGAGAGTTTGGCAAGAACCCTTCAGGTCCCATGTTTACCATTTCCATTTCTATGATCTCATATGTGTTCTGCTTAGCTGATTCAGTGGGCCATATACTCCTAGTGACCTCCATTCTTTCTGATTCCTACAGTCTTTCTACCCCTTCTTCCATAGGATTCTCTCAGCTCTGAGGGAAGTGTCCCGGTAGAGACTTCCAACCTAGACTCTTTCTGCCTAATGTTTCTCTCTCTGGGTCTCTGCAGCCATGTCCATCTGCTCCCAGAGGAAGCCTCTCTGATGGCGACTTGACAAGGCATCAATCTATGAGTATTGCAGAATATCATTAGGAATCATTTCATTCATTTCATTTTTTAGACAAGTTGTGTTTGGTTCTACCTTAGGTCTCTGGGCTATCCAATATTTGGTTCCTCACATATCTAATTAAAAAGTTTTGTTATTATTATTGGTGGTTTTACTCATTTTAACATTGGAACCATTTTTCTCATGAATTGGATTTTGTAACCTGAACATGAGAGAATTGACCAAAGGCTACCGTGATATTAATATAAATCTATTTTTCTGAGGTATAATATGCAACACCGTTTAGACTTTATTGAAAAAATCAAAATAACTTGGGGGGAATTATTTTAATTGGGTAATATGAATTACAAATCAGTCCATCAAGGTAGTGTCAGGTATAGTCTCCCTTTCATGGCGTGGGCCTCAGATTGAATCTGACATCGATTGGCCACTACCTCAAGTTCTGTGCCACCATTGTCCCAGCACATTGTGCAGGTAGGACAGATTGTAGGTAGAAGGTTGTTGTGGCTTGGTTGATGTCCGAATATCTATTTCTGTAGCCTGCAGAGTACCTTCCATTACTAAGATATTAGAATGAAGAGGTGAAAGCTCCATGCAGGTGCCAGCTTGACCCCTCTGTGTTCTTGAACTATGTGGATGCTGTCTCTGCTTTCTGTTTGTGGACAGCCGCTGTAACATCATCCTGGGTTTGGGGGTAATCCCTATGAGACCTCCTCAACCAACAACTCAACTAAATGCAATCCAGTCCTTGTAGTATATAGTTTCTACTACTCCCTTTTAAGCTCCAGGTAGACTGAGCTACCAGCCCTGCACTGGTTCCCTTATATCTGGTAATGAAAGACACACACACACACACACACACACACACACACACACACACACTCAAGCTTATATTTGACATACTTCAGCTCAATGGCTGGGCTCTTCTAAGTCTTTTTCGACTATCACACTCTTCTTTTCACTTCTAGCACAACACCTCTGAACCTGTCCTTAACTTTAGTTGCTTAGTTACCGTTAGTCCTAGTTCAGCACCCTAAATATGCCTTCAGCTTAGTTTCATTTCTAATCCCCTGCCTTCTACCCCTAGGCCTAGTTGGGGAGTAGCAACTGCCCACTAGAGATCTCACATGGCTGGTGGCTCTTTCTTCCTCCAAAATCTCCTCTTCTCCTGCTAGCCTGCCTGTGGGAAACTGGAAGTCTCACCTCTTCTTCTTACCCATTGGCCACTAGCATCTTTATTAATCAATCGAGAACCAATAACATTCAGCTTTCATTCCTGATCAGAGCATCAAAACCACCCCCTACAAGTCCTGATACTTGTACACGTGCCTGGCTATGAGAGATGACCAGCTCAGGCTCCATAACCCCCATTATTAGAAGTCCTCACTAGAATCACCCTCATAGATTCCAGGAAGATTTCACTACACTAAACTTCTATACTGCCCCTCAAATATCCATCAATGCCAGCTGTCTCTCTTCATATTCTCCCCCTTCATCCCATATGCCCTCAACCTGATCCCTACCACTCCTGCCCCCACTTGGTCCCAGTTCACCCAGAAAATCAATCCTATTTTCTCTTCCCAGGGAAATTCATGTGCTCTTCTCCTAAGTTCTCCTCTTTCCTTCATCAATGTTATGTATATGGGTGTTTTTCTTGCAGCTCTGTCTGTGTACTACACATGTGTCTGGTACCTACAGATGTCAGAAGAGTGTGTCAGATCTCAAAGATCTGGAGTTGCAAACCATATCAGTACTTGGAACCAAAATCTACATCGTCTATAAAACTAACAAGCACTCTTAGCCACTGAGCCATTTCTCCGGTCCCTGAATTCCCAAAATTTTTAAATGATTTTCTCTAGGTCACTGAGTTGATTACTGTCTAGTCACACATATCCGGGTGTTCGTTTTCTAAGTACAAAGTTCTGTTGTTATTATTACTGGTTTTATTCATTTTAACTTTGGAACCATTTTTTCTCCTGTGTTGGATTTTTTATAACCTCAGAATAAAATAATTGACCAAGGCTACCTTTTATTAATATAAATGTATTTTCTGGGTGTCATACAAAGCACCCATTTAGACTATTGATCAACAAGAATAATACCTCTGTGGAAATTACTTTAACTGGGTAGTATGAATTACAAATCAGTCTCAACATCACTTTTTACAAAGTACTGAAGACCACTTGATTACTGAGGAAAGTAATTGCAAGTAGTTAACAGTTTTTAATAGTTCTTGTATCCCCTGAATATCACTTAATCAATCTTCTGTTCTTCCACCAAACTAAACTTAAAAGGTTGTTGGACTTTAAACCAAAGTTTGGAAAGTACATTATGTAATCTATGTTATTCTTTCCAACTTGTGTATCATGTGGGGCACTATTTTAATTTAATAATGGAAATCAACAACAGTAAACAAGACTAAGGTCTGTGAAGAAGAAAAAGAAGAAAGAAGATGAGGGGAAAGAAATTTATGGAATGGAAATGGGGAAGGAGAAGAAAATACTTGTTTTGAGTCTGTGCAATTCATTCAAAATTAATTCGGCAAATAAGCAAATTTATTGATTGATAAAAATATGTTTATGTCCCTGTAGTTCAAAGTATTTCATATCAAAAGTGATGTTTTGAACAGTTTTTGAAGACTTTTAAATGTGAGTTGAGTGGTTTTTATTTTGCCTTCAATGTACTGTTTTAAGAAAACTACAATTGACTTTGCTCAATCAACCTAAAACTCAAGGGCAGGGAAGGTGAACTTTAAGATTGCAAAAAGCACTCCTGTACTGCTCACCTCAGACAGAGGCAGCTAAGGGGCAGAGGGATGATACTAAAGCCATAGAAAGGACAGACGAGAAAAGATGAAGAGCAGAAAGCATGAAAACCAGGTGACAGAATGAGGGAAGAGCAAAATCAGAAGAGACAGGAAAGACAAAAGGGAACTGTACTCAAAAGGCCTTGGTTTCCAGGGGCATACTTGCCATTCAGAGCCCTCTTTGTGTGAGTGGATATCAACTTTATTCAAAACCAGGGTTAGGAAATTTGCTAAATGTCAGATATGCATCTCTAGACTATTTAGAGAAAAAATGAAGATGTTATCAAATTTCCAAATATGAAATACAAAAAATAAGCATAGCCAGAAAAGAGGAAAATGGGGCTGAGATAAGATGACTTTCACACAATTCCATCTTAAGACAAATCTTGGGTTAAAATGCAGATCATCTGAGAATTTGGCTTGGCTCTTGTTTTATTGCTTTCTGTTCCTACAGACCTTATAGGGACATTTGCTTGCATTGAGAGATTCACCACCCCACCCCACCCCACACAAACAATACAAAGGCAGAGTGAAATCAAAATGGCCTTATCCAAGTTAATGAAGCATGTTTATTTTTAGATGACTAAATCAATAAATTGGCTAGAACTTAAAAATTAACACAGGGGGTTGGGGATTTAGCTCAGTGGTAGAGCGCTTGCCTAGGAAGCGCAAGGCCCTGGGTTCGATCCCCAGCTCCGAAAAAAAGAACCAAAAAAAAAAAAATTAACACAAAAGGAATAGTACTTATAAAAATGGAGATTTTCTTAAACAGTAATTGAGTCGGCAGGGTTTAAGACACTTTTGTTTGAACAGACCTTATTTGTACTGCTTTAGACGTGTTTATGCTTTGTTTTTTTTTTAATTCTTTAAAGATTTCCCATAAATGGGACATGCAGTCATTTTATAAAAAAGATAAATTGGGCTGTTAACAGGAGCCCAGAATCCTATTCTTCATATCTATTTGTCCTCTCATGCTGTATCACTTCCTGGAAGTATTAATAGTTGCATTTCATTTTCCTATATAAATATTTAAGAACTTTAATTTTGCCCAGTTGACATTGGCAGTGCCTATGCACAGGGATGTTTCATTATCTGCTCCTCAAATCAACATAATCTTGTCAAACTTGTCTCCAATAAATAGGGCAGGCTGTATTTGGAATATTTTAATAACCAAGCATAGTCACATTGCTTTCAATCACAGCCTCCTTGCAAATCCCCAACTAAGAGTTGCAGTTACATGGAACAATAACCGTGAGTAGTATGCCAATACATTTTCATTAGTCAATGACACCCAGCTGCAGGGAGGAAATTGGGCTGTGTGCTTCAAAACCTAGAGTTCCCTTGTGGCTGTACCACAGCATGCCAGATTGGCTTCACCAAACCTCCCTGCCATTGTTCATCAAATGCTCCAGCTGGGTTGAGGTCATCATAAACAGTAAGTCTACAATTTTTCAATTCCATATTAGGCTTGGATTCAAAGCCTATTGTAGTGTTGTGATGTACTGGGAAAACAGACAAGGAGAATGTCATTGGGTAGCTATTGTTTAAAGTACTTCACTCTGTTATTATGGGTTATTTGGGGAAAAAATTATTGACCTATGGAAACTTTGGAAACAATGATCAGTTTGGCATTGCTTTGGGTTTCTCCTTGGGTAATTTTAACTACACTCTCCTACAGAAGTCAGTTTTTAGATGTTCCAGATCAAAGTAACCCAAATGGGAAAGCTTGAATGGAAATAACCATTTCAAATCGAAGCAGCTGCTTTTTCTGGAGTTGTTTTTGTTAAGCTACCAGCTTTTCTTTCTTTTGTTTTCTTTTTGAAAAATCTATTTCTTTGTTTATTTACATCCCAAATACTGCTCCCTCTCCCAGCAATGGCTAAATAGCCTATGATAGAATTGTATCAGTGTTATCAGCTGTAATGGAAACTCCAGCTTCTGAGGAAGGAGGCTATTTGAGGAACAACACTTGGACATAAATTTACTGACACCATACCAGGCTGTAAAGCTAACCACGAGTAACTGCCTAGACTTTCAAGGATTGCCTAGCCTGGTGATGTCAGTCCTTTGTGCCAGGTCTGCAGTTTATATGTTTCCATTTCTTGTATCTGACCAAATATTAAAATAGCTGGTTTAGAATGTAAAACACACACACACACACACACACACACACACACACACACACACACAAATATACCTTTCTTCACAATATATCCTAATATAATTGCTCTAACATGGATGTAGGTGTGGGTCTTTTTAAGGCTGCCACAGAGGTCTCCCATCTATACTTAGGACTAAAAACAGCTAGAAATATTTGTAGAAATCCTAACTAAAGACAGCCAAATCCTGATCACTTAATTTGTCTAGTACTTTTAGACAATGATTTCAGAATTATGAATGCAGTCTCAGCAACTGAAAGGAAGACAAAAGGAGACAGGAGGAAATGAGGGAATAAGAGAGGGAGAGTAAGAGATTGAAAGGGAAGCAGAGACAGGTAGGGAAAGGACTGAGACTGGCCTATTGTGCGGCATACCTGAACAGGTTGTACATAGCACTGAATTTTCTAACGAAACTTTACCAAGTTGCATAAAGTGAGTCGTCATTGCAAAGCATTTACAAAGGGAGGAAGAGAGAGTGAATATAGGAAGTGTGCAGAATTTGAAATCATGTAGAATCATGAAAGGAATTAGGAATTAATTACACAACTGCTAAAAAGTGGGCTAAACGGTGGCAGTTTCTGCTTAAACTTAGCCATGGCCCTGAAGGAATGCTAAGCCCACTTGGCAAAATATGTTGAGTTTAAAAAGGAACTTAAAAATCCTGTAAAGTCTCCCAATTTTAGAACACTGTGTCATGTACAATTATTTCTGGAACTAAAACACTCTAGCATTGACCTCAGACTCTAGCCAATATGCACAGGTTCCATGCAACAAAATTTACATGAACAAATCAAAAGCATTCTCTCTGAAAACTAAATCATTCATAGCAATAAAATGTTCAAAAAATAAAAGAAACTCAAAAAAACAATGTAGTTTAATCAAGTTTATTTTTAAATAAAGGTGTGAGGGGATGAAAGAAACAGAAGGCTTCAACACCATACGAACATTTTTCCCCCCATAGGAACCTTCTAATGATGTAGCAAACTGTTAGGATATTGAAGTCCGGGTCCAGGTTCTACATTGACACCAAAGTAAAACCAGTATTTTCTCTGAAGTTTAGCATATTTGTATACTTGAATAGCAAAAGTTATAATTTAGATAAAAGCAGTAGCAGGTAAATGGATGATGTTATATAACTTATATGGTGAACATTAAATAGTCAAATGAAGCAGAGCCTAATCATATCTGGCCATTTAGAGTTGAAACACTTTCAGTGGCTTCCCAGGACTTTAAAATAAAGCAGAGAGAAGAAACATGTACTGAAAGACATCAAGCAAACTAACATATGAAGAGAAGTCAAAATGGGGCAGGCCCTTCTGGTTGCTGCCCTCACAGAGAGCTAAAACCAAGCCCCAAGGAGCGACTTCAGGCCCGAGACCAGAGATAAGACCAACTTTTCTGCTCCAAGTGACCTGCCTGGTGAACTCAGGACACACAAAGGCAAAATTCCTCTGGGACTGGACACTTCCAGTTTCGAGCTGGTGCCCGAACTTCGCTGATCCTGGCCCAGAGCTCCCTTCTCCCAAACACCATGGGAGAGAGAGCTCATCACTTAGACGTGTGGGGATTCTTGAAACTGCAGGGCAGGAGAGACCTCCAGTACTGCCCACCTTTGCCCACATCCCTGGCCCAAGAGGGAGACTGTATGGGGCCTCTGGGAACAGGAAGATAGGGGCACACAAGCTGCAGGAGCCCTGCGGTCTAGACTTTGCCCAGATCTGAAGGGACATGGTCAAACAGCTCCCTGCACCCAAATCCCAAGGGAGGGAGAGCTAGACCTTCATAGGGGCTGACACGCCTGGGAAACCAGAGGAGACTAAACTCTGGCCACATTTCTGACTCTAGAGGAAAACACCTAGTGCCATCTGGGCCCCACTGTTCACAGAGACCCCAGAGAAGGAGGGGAAGGCCCTTCTGGTTACTGCCCTCATGGAGAGCTGGAACCAAGCCCTGAGGAGCGACTTCATGCCCTAGACCAGTGGTAAGATCAACATTTCTGCTCCAAGTGACCTGTGTGGTAGACTCAGGACACAGGCCCACAGGAAAAGCTGAAAGCCAGTAGACAGGAATGACTACACGCCTGAAAGCAGAACACTCTGTTCTCATAACTAGCTGAAAGAAAACAGGAAAACAGGTCTACAGCACTCCTGAAACACAGGCCTATAGTACGGTCTATCCACTGTCAGAAATAGCAGAACAAGGTAATACCAGAGACAACCTGATGGTGAGAGGGAAGCACAGGAACCCAAGCAACAGAATCCAAGACGACATGAAATCATTAGACCCCAATTCTCCCACCGAAGGAAACACTGAATATCCAAACACACCAGAAAAGCAAGATCTAGAATCTTTTCTCCATCTTTATTAAATTGGGTTTTTCTTATTTACATTTCAATTGTTATGTCATTTCCCGGGTTCCAGGCCAACATCCCTCTAACCACTTACCCTCCCCTTTTATATGGGTGTTCCCCTCCCAATCCCCTCCCATTATCTGCCCTCCTGGCAACAGTCCCATTCACTGATGATTCAGTCTTAGCAGGACCAAGGGCTTCCCCTACCACTGGTGCCCTTACTAGGCTATTCATTGCTACCTATGCGGTTGGAGCCGAGGGTCAGTCCATGTATAGTCTTTGGGTAGCGGCTTACTTCCTGGAAGCTCTGGTTGGTTGGCATTGTTGTTCATATGGGGTATCAACCCTTTAAAGCTCTTTCAGTCCTTTCTCTGATTCTTTCAACAGGGGTCCTGTTCTCAGTTCAGTAGTTTGCTGCTGGAATTCGCCTATGTATTTGTCATATTCTGGCTGTGTCTCTCAGGAGAGATTTATATACGGTTCCTGTCAATCCTGAATAAGATTGATTCATCCATCTTATCTAGTTTGGTGGCTATAAATGTATGGGCCACATATGGGTCAGGATGGCTGTAAATGTATGGGCCACATGTTGGTCAGGCTCTGAACGGACATTCCCTCAACCTCTGTTCTAAACTTTGCCTCCATATTACCTCGCAAGGGTATTCTTGTTTCCCTTTCAAAGAAGGAGTGAAGCATTCTAATTTTGGTCAACCTTCTTGAGTTTCATGTGTTCTGTGAATTTAGGGTAATTCGAGCATTTGGGCTAATATCCACTTAATAATGAGGGCATACAATATGTGTTTTTCTGTGATTGGGTTACCTCACCAGGATGATAATTTCAGTTCCATCCACTTGCCCTCTAATTTCATAAAGTCATTGGTTTGATAGCAGAGTAGTATTCCATTGTGTAGATGTACCACATTTTCTGTATCCATTCCTCTGTTGAAGGGCATCTGGGTTCTTTACAGCTTTTGGCTATTATAAATAAGGCTGCTATGAACATAAAATGTGTCTGTTATATGTAGGGGCATCTTTTGGGTATATGCCCAAGAGAGGTATAGAAGGGTCCTCAGGTAGTTCAATGTCCAATTTTCTGAGGAACATCCAGATTGATTTCCAGAATGGTTGTACCAGTCTGCAATTCCACGAACAATGGATGAATGTTCCTCTTTCTCCACATCCTCGTCAGCATCTGATGTCTCCGGAGTTTTTGATCTTAGCCATTCTGACTGGTGTGAGGTAGAATCTCAGGGTTGTTTTGATTTGCATTTCCCTTATGACTAAAGATGTTGAACATTTCTTTAGGTGTTTCTCAGCCATTTGACATTCCTCAGCTGTGGATTCTTTGTTTAGCTCTAAAACCCATTTTATAATAGGGTTATATGTCTCCCTGCAGTCTAATTTCATGATTTCTTTGTATATTTTAGATATGAGCCCTCTATCAGTTGTAGGATTGGCAAAGACCTTTTCCCAATCTGTTGGTTGCCGTTTGGTCCTAAGAACAGTGTACTTTGCCTTACAGAAGTTTTGTAGTTTTATGAGATCCCATTTGTCGATTCTTGATCTTAGAGCATAAGCCATCGGTATTTTCTTCTGGAAATTTTCTCCAGTGCCCATGTGTCTGAGATTCTTCCCCAGTTTTCTTCTATTAGTTTGAGGTATCTGGTTTGATGTGGAGGTCCTTGATCCACTTGGACTTAAGCTTTGTACAGGGTGATAAGCATGGATCGATCTGCATTCTTCTACATGTTGACCTCCAGTTGAACCAGCACCATTTGCTGAAAATGCTCTTTTTCCATTGGATGGTTTTGGATCCTTTGTCAAAAATCAAGTGACCATAGTTGTGTGGGTTCATTTCTGGGTCTTCAAATCTATTCCATTGGTCTATCTGCCTGTCTCTGTACCAATACCATGCAGTTTTTATCACTATTGCTCTATAATACTGCTTGAGTTCAGGGATAGTGATTCCCCCTGAAGTCCGTTTATTGTTGAGGATAGTTTTAGCTATTCTGGGATTTTTGTTATTCCAGATGCATTTGCAAATTGTTCTGTCTAACTCTATGAGTATCCAAACACACCAGAAAAACAAGATCTAAATTTAAAATCACATTTGATCATGATGATGGAGGACTTTAAGAAAGACATAAAGAACTACCTTAGAGAAATGCAGGAAAACACAAGTAAACAAGTAAATCAGTCTGGAGGTTCCTCAGAAAATTGGACATTATGCTATATTATCCTACTCAAGGCCTTGGTCAGTTTTCAAATCTACCCTGTCTCTCTTTACCGTTTTAACAAGTGCCACATGGAGCCATGAAACTCTTTAAGTTAATTTAGTAAAAAAAAAAAAATGTGAGTCATCCTCAATATCTCTTCATCCTATGACATTCTAGGTAACTCTAGAGAGTAGATACTTCTGAAATCTGCTTGCTTCTAATTAGTAATGCTTCAATCATAGACTAAAACCCTTGAGGCTAGAACACTACAGGAAATTTCAATGATATATCATCCCATGCTTCAGATTTTTTTTCAATATACTAATAGCTTTATTCTCAAAATATTCGTGATTTACTCTATTTTAGGTAATATAGTATATAGCAGAAACTAAATATTGGATATAAATCTTGAATGAAGCTCAAATAAATCAATATTGGTTCAATAATTTATTTATGTGAGAGATGTGGTGTGTATGTGTTGACCTGTGTCCAAGAACATGTATCTGTGCTCTCAGAAACTGGAGTATGTGTCGTACCCTATCACATTCTACATTCCTACCCTATCACATTCTACATTTTTCCTTTAAGAAAGGGTCTCTCACTGTACTTGATGCCCACTATTTTGGTTAGTCCAGCTGGAAGAAAGTCCTAGACCTTGTCTGTCTCTGCCCTCAACTTTGAGCCAATGCTGAAATTACAGATACACATACCCACACATAACTTGTACCTGGGTGCTTGAAATTCAAACGCAAATTCCTAGATTTACTCACCAAAAAGTGTTAGCAACTGAGCCAATCCTCCAGGCTTCCTTAACTCTACCAAGACCTCTTGACCCACATTGTAATGGATATAAACTCCTTGACATCAAAAATCAAAGATGGAATGGCACGTGGTTACTTCTTTTGTACTAATCAGCTCAATATCTGCACTTTAGTCATGTTGACTTTCCTCTGATTCGTCCAACAAGCCAATGTCTGACCTGCTTTTAGGTTTATCTTCACAAAAATTTATCTGCCTGGGAAGTTTATTTTATCATTACACCTTGCACATGACATCAAGTGCCTTGAGGTAATGTCTTAAGTTGGCAGGAGTTTGTTAGGTACTTTTGTCCATTGACAAAGTAAGGGTGAACTTACTCGACTGTCATGTACTGACATTACATTAAAGATCATTTATTCTTTATGTTTTATATTTTGTCTAATGATGAGGAAAACAAAGTACAAAAACCATATTTTACCACATCATAATAAACATATGGTCCTTTGATTACACTAAACCTCTTTTTTCAAACACAGTGTGGAGGGTTTTGCCTTTTGAAATTTAATAAATTCATCTGTGTTAAGGGGAGAAACATGAACACTTGGTCAAGAAAGTAATTCAAATGTGTATATTAGTAGGTAGGCAGATGCTAACAGTAAATGAGGATCTGAGCTACAGAATACTATTTTTCCAGTTTTTTGATATTATAATCATTTCTCCTTCCTTTTCCTCCCTCATAACTTCCCATGTATCTCCCCTTGCTCTCTTCGAAAATAATGGATGGTTTTTCTTTAATAGTTGTTACACACAGACAGATAAACAGTTGTTGCACATGTATGTATGTGTGTATGTATGTATGTATGTATGTACATATCTGTACATTGGTATAGATATAATGCTAGTATAAGGATAATACTGCTCTACTTGGTATAAAGATAATACTGACCTTATTAAACAAATATTGGGCTATTCATCCTTTATGTGTTTTGCAGAATAATTTGTAGATAATTGCCTTGTGCTCTTCTTTGGCTGTATGTTATAATTCTCACTGAGTCTATTTTGCCCCTTTGGAACATTATATATATATATATATATATATATATATATATATATATATATTGCATTGTGTGTGTGTGTGTGTGTGTGTGTGTGTGTGTGTGTGTGTGTGTATCCATGTTTTCCAGAATGATCATTTTATGTTGGATAACTAATTGTACTCTTCCCTTGGAAAGACTATGATTTTTGGGATATTAACATTCTGTACAGCAGATGGGCAAACACTGTTCATGAAAATTACTTCTCTGATTCATGAACCCTAGGTCTTGCAATGTCACAGTATTTTCATTTGTAAATTCACTCAGCATAATAATAGGAACAAAATGCCACCTCCTGAGGATATAATGGAGCAACTGCTACATGTAGGTTCTAGAGTGCATCTTGACAGAAACATCTCAAACCAAAGAATCTTTTCTCAGTTTAAAGCAAACTATTATATTGAAATAAAGAATGAAGGTACATTAGGAAAAGAAGCAGCTGGCTGAGAATGGTACCTAAGATTTAGACTAAATAAACTACTTCCCATGAGAGCTGAAAAATTAATGTTTGCCAGTCTGGGGTTAAATGGATAATACAGCAAGTAGTTCAGTGAACATGTTCATTTAGTTTCTAGAGCAAGAGTCTGGGGATTTTCCAGGATTCTCCAAAAAGACAATAATGAAGAGAACCAAATATTTATTATGTCAACACACCTTATTTAATACCTTCACCGTAAATAGCAGTAAAGCTAGTTTACTGAAAACAATCCAAACTCTGAAGTCAACAACAGAAATTTCAGAAAGCATTCATTTATATAGTTTAATTAGGACCAATTCTGAAAATTTTAATTTCATTCATTTTCATAATTAGGCTATGTAGAACCAAACAGATGTCATAAATACAAGCTCCCTTATTTGGCTCACAAGGGATACAATTGAGCAAGAATATTATAAGAAGAAAGCTAAAGGAGAATGGTTATTTAAATGTAATAAACATCTTACTCATGGTCCATTTGAAATCTAAATGGGACAATATGTAATAATTCTTTCATCTCTCAAAACATTATGAAGACTATCAAGCTATCTTCTTAATGAAAGTAGTTAAGATATAAAAGAGTCCTTTTTCAAAAGTTATTTTAATATAATTGATTTTACCTACAATGACTCCCCATCTCTTCTAAGCTCACTTAAATCTCTTACCATTCAAAGGCCAAAGCATCTCTTTCTGAAAATATATATATATATGTATATATATATATATATGGAAATTACTTTAGTCATAAAGGAGAATGGAGTTACATTATGTGTAGAAAACTTAATATCCCATTTTCTTTCATGTGTAGATTTTATATAGATAAGCAAAATTGTGCATGTTGTCTTAATCATTGTTCTATTGCTGTGAAGAGAAACTCTGACAAGTGAAACTCTGATAAACAAAGGCAATTAATTGTATTTAATTGGTTACTTGCTTACAGTTTCAAAGGTTTCACTCATTGTCATCATGGTGGGGAGCATGGTGGCATGCAGGTGGGTGCTTGGAGCAGTATCTGAGAGCTACATGCTGATTTGTAGAGAGGGGGGGCTGACATGAGGCTTTAGAACCTCAAACTTCCTCCAACAAGGCCATACCTCCTAATCCTTGTAATCCTATTACAGAGTTCTACTCTCTTTTGACTAAGCATTCAAGTATATGAGACTATGAGGGGCATTCTTATTAAAACTACAACATATATAGACTGAACTTGAAAATAGAAGAAAAAATGATGAAGAGAAGGGAAAGAAAGCAAATGGTATTGAAGAAAATATAATTTTGATGAACATGATATACGTGTATGAACACATCCTTAGGAAGACATAATAATAATAATGCTGACAACAACAACAAAAACTTGGTAAAGGTATATTATTAGGATGAATGGTAAATTTGAAAAGATATATCAAGAGGCTTTTTAAAAATTCATAACTTTCATTTCACAGTAATTCCATTCCTGGGTAGAAATCTACTCAAAATGCATAACTAAAAATAAAGAGAATATCTTTTTGGGCAATGTTTATTTCTGTTACATACAAAAGAAAATTAGACAATCAGTCTGAAAATGGAGGAGTAAAAGTTATGATATATAGAAAATGGCCATTTTACACTTTTTCTCCTTAGTTTTATGCTGCAATGATACACAGTTTGTGTGCATGACGAGGTGTGCATGCATGTGCATGCATATGTGCACACGCGTGAATGCCATGAGTGCATGTGCATTCTTCTGTGGGGGTAGTGATTGTATATATAGTTTGACACTGAGCTTGCTCTCCAGCCCCATTTGTTATGTCTTCATAGTACGTGTCTTTTATGTTACTTGTTTCTAGGTTATGTCTCTTCAGGGAAGTTCTAGATGATATTTGAGAAAGCTCTGTAAAGCAATAGCTTCCCAGTAGGAAAGAGCCACAATCAAAATGTCAACCAGTAAGTAAACAAATAACAAATCTGGGAAGATGTAGACAAAAAGGAACCCACTATCTTTTTACACACTCATAACCAAATAGTATGTCCACAAATATACTTTTGAATATGTTGATTTCCTCTCCTTAGAATATCCATTTGTATTTTAACACCTAGATACATCAATGATTATTAATGCATGTCTCCAGGGACATCATTGGTCCTATATTGGTACCATCCATTTTTTCAGTCTATTTGATAGACCTGAATCTTCTTTTTTTGAAATTTTCCAACTCATAGCTAACTATGGGTATTGTTAGCAAGGAAAGTACAATGAGACTACTTTTTAAGAGAAATCAACCAGTATCCTTACAAGACTCAATCACCTCAAAAACTCCTGAACTCTTACCTAGAGCTAACATACAAGCACTGCTAGGAATGTCAGAAGGGAGAAATTCACACATTAATCAGATCCTGCCAAGAAGTAGAGGATTCATATAGATTTGGCTACAGATTTCTTGCCCCAAGAAGCTGGTAGCACACACTGGGTTGCAAACGGGCTGTAGGAGTAGATAAACAAAGGTAAAGCAGTAAAAACTTGAAAAGAAGAAAGAAGTCTAAGAGTTGCTATCATTGCCTATGAAGGAAAAATAAAATATCAACTAGCAGATAAATAGATTTAATAAGAGTAAAACCATACTAGAATATTCTAGCAACAAAGAATTTTATGGAAGTTTTTCTCAAAGAAACCATTTAAAACAACAGCCCATGAAACATAGGAATAAAGTTGTGTTATATCTCAATAAAATTACAAAAATACAACTATAAAAAGATTAACAATGAGAAAAATGAATGTACAGCAGTAAAGGCTATTACTTTTTAGTAAATCAATCTATAAATTGAATGGAAACTTGATAAAAACAACTCCAAGTAGTTTGTAAATATTTCTAAAGTGTTGTAAAGTTAGTTTGGAGGAATGTCAGACAAATCTCACCAAGACATGTATGATAAAAGGAAAAGTATAGAAACTCCCACGAGAGGTTAAAATCTTATACAGAACATCACAATTTAAGTGCTATAGATAGGGATATGAAAAAGGATAGGCAAAATACTCCAGTAACACAAAGAATCTAAAAAATAGATTCACCCAACAGTGGGAAGATGGAACCCAAAGAGACCACCTCGAGTAAATAGACAGGGCCCCCAGTAGAAGCATGGGGTCACCAACCTACTTTCAGAATTTTGGCACAGAATTGTCCATATCTAAAAGAAATATAGGGATAAAATTGGAGCAGAGATTGAAGGAATGACCATCTCCAGTGACTGGCCCAACTTGGGATCTATTCCATGCACAGGCACCAAATCCTGACACTATTACTGATGCCATGCTGTGTTTGCAAACAGAAGCTTAGCATGGCTGTCCTCTGAGAGTCTCTACCAGCTTCTGACTGAGACAGATGCAGATACTTACAGCAAACATTGGACTGAGGTTGGGGAATTCTATGGAAGAGTTGAGGGAAGGATTGAAGGAGCTGAAGAGGATAGCAACCCCATAAGAAGACCAACAGCATCAAGTAACCTGGAATCAGAGAAACTCCTAGAGACTAAGCCACCAAACAAAGAGCATACATGGGCTGGTCTGTGTCCCCCAAGACACATATAGCAGAGAACTGCCTTGTCTGGCCTCAGTGGAAGAGGATGTACCTAGTTCTGTTGGGATTTGATGCCCTGGGGAAGGAGGGTATGGTGAAGGATGGGGTGGGAGAGGTTGGGTGGATGAGGTAAGTAGGTGAGTGGGAGTTTGGGCAATACCTTCTCAGAGGCAAAGGGGAGAGGGATGAGATGAAGAACTCTTGGAGAAAGGACTGTAATGGAGGATACATTTGGAATGAAAATAATTGAAACAATTTAAAGAAAAAAAGAAAATCATAAAACAGAAAAGAGCCCAGATCCATGCCTAAACAGAAACTTGGTATACAGCCACACTCATTAGAATTAGAGGACAAGTTGGACTGTTAAAAACATATACTGAAATAGTTGGTTACCCATATTTAAAAATGCATTCCTTTTGTCTTAGTTTGCTTTCTGTTACTTTAATTAAAAAAAAAACACATTGAACACAGTCAACTTGAAAAGATTACATATCCTGGATCACAGTTCCCTGAGGAAGGCCAGGGCAGAAGCCATGAAGGACTGTTACTTAGGAGTTGGCTCCTGGTGCTTTACTCATACTGATTTCTTATAGCACCCAAGATCAGGTACCTAGGGGTGAAACCGTCACCCGCAGTAGGCCAAGCTCTTATGTAACAGTCATCAGTTGAGGAAATGTTTCTCAGGCTTGCTTACAGGCCAATGTAGTGGAGGCATTTTCTCAATTGAGATTCCCATTCTCAGATGATTCTAGCTTGGATTGAGAACAAGCTAAGCAATGCACCTCTCTTAACCTTCCCCTAGAACGAGCAACTCCATAAATTTGAAGAATTTAAATATAAATTACCTAAAGTACCTTTGAAAAATATGAGAGCTTGGGCTGGAGCACACTGGCAGAACACTTGACTACTGTGGATGTAAAACTGAGTTCCCTCCTTCAAAGAACTATATCTTTACAAATAAAAATATGAGCAAAACTAAAGGAACACCTCCTTTTCTGAACATTAATGGAAACAGTAACAAAATGGTGAGAAAATAGGCTAGGATTCTGTAAGTTTGAATTTTTGCAAAAAAAACATGATTTTATCCTACATATAATAATTACCCTAAAATATGGAGTTACAAATGCATGGAAGGCTTGAAGTGTGTTGGCAAATATATATCTCGATGACCACATATCTCCAGTTTCTCTTCTTCTGAGATGGAAATCTCTGGCTTTCTCTCTTCCTTATTTTTCTATATCAAGAAAAAGAGGCATGCATAGATTCCTGTCCTTGATGTTGGGTCCATTTTGAGCTGATTGGGAGTTCTGACTCTCTTGGTAGAGTGTAGTTTATATAACCTCAGACGTCATTACTTTCCCCTGCCAAGTCTTTCTACTTCATAAGATGGTCTAGGTAGGTAGTTGTTACCTTGTGAGTCATGACCTCTTTAGGGTCAAAGGTCTTATTTACAGTAGCCACCGAAGGCCATTGGGAACACACAGATATTTGCATTATGATTAATAACAGTAGCAAAATTATAGCTATGAAGTATGGTTGTGAGTCACCTTAAAGTTTATTAAAGGGTCACAGCATTAGGAAAGTTGAGATTCACTGCTAGAAACTAACAAGCATGGTATGTATTCACTAATATGTGGATATTAGCCAAAAAAGTACAGAATTCTCAGGATACAAGACACAGAACTCAAGAAGGCTAACAAGCTGAAGGGCCCAAGTAAGGCTGCTTCAATCCCATTTGGGAGGGAAAAGGAAGCAATCACAGGAGGGGGAAGGGAGAGAGGAACCTGGGTGGGAAAGGAGATAGGGAGGGAAAGAGGGGAACACGATCAGGTATTGGGTGGGGAGGAACAGGACTGAAGCCCTGAGAGCCAACAGAAAGAATGGAAACAGGCAACCTCAGGAGGTAGGAAATGGGGAGACCCTCTAAAATGTAGCAGAGACCTGAGAGGCGAGAGATCCCCAGGACTCAAATAGAGGGACATTAGATGAAATGCCCTACAGTGGGGAGAAGGAACTTGTAGAGTCTAGCTCGAGAAGAAATATAGGGCATCAAGTGAGGAATGGGGTTGCCATCCTACAGTCAAAAACTCTGACCCATGGTTGTTCCTATCTGAAAGAATTGCAAGGACAAACATAGAGAAGAGCCTGAGGATAAGAAGGTCCAGTGGCAGGTCCAAGTTGGGATCCAGCTGGGAGGCTGGGTGGGGCAGGGCCTGATGCTACTGCTGAACCTACGGTATGCTCACTAAAAGGAACCTATTATGACTGCCCTCCAAAAAACCCACCAAGCAGCTGAAAGAGTCATATGCCTCTCCCCAACACATATACAGCAGAGGACTGCTGAGTCAGAGAAGATGCACCTAACTCTCAAGAGACTAGAGGCCCCAGGGAGCGAGGCAGTCTGGTGCAGTGGGTGTTTGGGGTCTGGGGACATCCTCATAGAGACTGAGGGGAGAGGAGGAGTGGGATGTGGAACAGTCAGAGGGTAGACTGGGAGGGGGATAAAATCTGGACTGTAAAAAAGATTAAATAAATTTAAAAAAAGAAATTAACAAGTTCAAACAGGACTATTTCTTCTTACAAATTTTGACCAACTATCTCAGTTCTCCCTTGAGGAACCACTCCTACTTAAAACCCTTCATTGGTCATCATGAAAATATGTATTAGTACACATGCTTCAAAGTATGACAGGACTATAGGGGCTGTTGTTATGGAGATAGGAATTCTTAATATGATTTTTTCCCTAGTGGTTTTGACCCATCTGGAAATACACATAGAGATCAGACATCATTACTGCCAGGTCAATGTGATTGCAAATAAAATTGGAGTATTAACTGGACACCATCATCTGACCTTAACTACTTCTTTACGAACCTGCCCTACATGGCGTGTTCTATCTCTTGTTCTCATCATTAATCCTGTTTTTGTTCTCAAATACAGGGGAGCTTTGGAAAACAAATCTGTTTGGAGATGTTTCCATTGTATGGAATACACACACACACACACACACACACACACACACACACACACATTAATTAATAACAAATCATTCTTTTCCTCTACATTTTAAGCCTCATTTTAAATTTATTTTGGGTTTTTATTATTTGATATTTTCTTAACATGATCATTGTCCCTCTTCTGGTCACCACCTCCCACAATCTTACCCCCATTCGCCTCTCCATCTCTTCTGAGCAAGTGGACCCCTTCCTTACATGTCCTGGCACTTCAAGTTTCTGAAAGGCTAGGAGCACCATCTCCCACTGAGGCCAGTCAAGGCAGACCATCTGGTAGAACATACCTAAGTACAGGCAACAGACTTTGGGATAACCTACTTTCCAATTGTTCAGGACCCACATGAAGGTCAAACTGCACATCTGCTACATATGTGGTTGGAGGCCTAGGTCCAGCCTGTATATGTTCTCTTTTGGTGGTTCAGACTCTGAGAGCCCCAAGAGTCCAGGTTAGTTGATTCTGTTTTTTTTTTCTTTCTTATGGAGTTCCTATCCTCTTCAGGGCACACTAATCCTTCCTCCTACTCCTTCATAAGAGCCCCCAAGCTCCATCCACTGTTTGGCCATGGTTACTTGTATCTGTCTGTGTCAGCTGCTGGGTGGAGCCTTTCAGAGGACAACAAGCTCCTGTCTGCAAGCATAACAGAGCATCATTATCATGGACTGGTGCTTGCCCATGGAAGTGGGAACAGTTAGTGGTTGGCCATTCCCTCAGCCTATGTTCCATTCCCCCATGCCTGCATTATTTGTAGATAAATTTGGGGTTGAAAATTTTGTAGGTGGGTTGGTGCGTCTATCACCCCACTGGGGTTTCTGTCTGGCTAAAAGAGGTGGCCTCTTCAGGTTCCAAATTCCCAATGTAGTGAGTGAATCACAGTTAAGATGACCCCCATTAATTCTTGGGTGCCTCCCTTATCCCAGGTCTCCATCTTGTCCTTGAAATGACTCCCATGTCCTCACTCCCATCAGTTACAGATTTCCATTCATTTTCAGGGTCATTCTCCTCTTCATCCTCCCTCCCTCCAAGTTCTTTCCCTCCGTCTGCCTCTTATTTTATTCTCCCTTCTAAGTGAGATTCATGCTTCTTTGCTTGGGCCTTCCTTCTCATTTAGCTTCTTTGGATCTGTGGAGTATAACATGGTATCTATACCACCACTCCTGGGCTTATACCCAAAAGATGCTCCAACATCTCACAAAGACACTTGCTCAACTATGTTCATAGCAGCTTTATTTGTAATAGCCAGAAACCAAAACAACCTAATGTCCCTCAACTGAAAAATGTACAGAAAATGTGGTTCATTTATACAATGGAATATTATTTAGCTATTAAAAACAAAGACATCCTGAATTTTGCAGGCAAATGGATGGAACTTGAGGATATCATCCTGAGTGAGGTAACCCAATCCTAAAAGGGCATGCATGGTATGTGCTCACTTGTAAGTGGATACTAGCCATAAAATACTGGCACCATGTTACATTTCGTTTTTCTCAACACCCAGAAATTATTTTGGCCTTAGAGACCACTTTTAGGGACTTTAATATATTATTAACTTCAATAGAAATCCAGAAAAATGCTCAAAAGTCCAACAAGCCTAAGAGAAACAGGTTAAGTAAGCAAAAAAATCAAAACAAGCAAATGAAAAAACCCTACACTACCACCTCTTTAAGGGAGAAAAGAAAATAGGTAAATATGCATACATGCATCTGCCTTCATATGCACATTCATATGTAGATTTACTATGAATAACGTTAATCATCTACCAGTGCTTAAGTGCAATTACTAGTGTTGCCATTGTTAAGTAAACCAGATCTCAAAGGTGTGAGTCAGACAAATCTCAGAAGTATCCCAAGTGTACATCCTCTCAATAAATTTCTCAAAGAGTTTGAGAACTGAAAGAAAATCCAAGGTGCATCTGCTTTTCCCATATGTTTTGGGCCGTAATAACCTGTGTGTGTGCGTGCACGCACGCAGTATATAAATTCATTTTGTGGAAACAATAGGAAAAAAAACTCCTCCTAAATTTGAACAATTAATCTTGGCATCCTGGATACATCCTTGAATCTATCCTTTTAAGCTGTTCTGACCTCAAAGTGTAGATCCATGCAATTTTCCTGGTTTTGACAGTCCTCAATTGTTTCAGTAACCAAATCCAATGATTAGAGAGCCTAGACCATGATTTTGTGGAAATTAAAATGGGAGCCTTTCATTTTTTTCTACATTATACTCAGCATTTCTTCCACATTCTCAAACTCACCATTGTCTCTTCCAATGCTCTTTCAGGTTGAAAGTGATAAAGTAATGAAATTCAAGAAGAGCAACATACACATGTCAATGCAATCCTTCTTTTTACCTATGATTGAAAACCTTAACTCGTGTTCTTGGAAAATGGACTTCTAAACCATCTTCATCATCACTTTTATTTTATTCTGGATAACATGAGATCCATATGGGGAAGTACTTAAAAAAACTCAAAGCATAGTACGAGTTTTATTCTGACCTGCAGGCTGACACACCACCATGTGATTTACTATCAACATGACTCAAAGTTTATAAGTATTCTTCCAACTGGTCCAAAAGAATAACTAGTAACTGACCATGCCCTTCCTCTGGCTTGGAATTGGAAACAGAGCAAGGTAGATACTTAACGCTACTTCGGTGCTTCATGATTTTCATCTCTTATCCTTGTCTGAGCCAGGTCCTGGATATACCTGAATGTATATTAATCAAATTTCAAGCTAAACAGTATCTACTTTAACTTTTCCACTTTTATAATTGGAACATAGGAAATGAAAGAAAAAGTACTGCACAGTGATTCAGCACTGAGCAGAAAGGCTCATAGCCTACAAGGTAAGATACTTCACAGAATCACTGTGATGCTAGGCATAGTAATTAATAAATAGGTATACATGTTTCAGGCAGTATTTAAGTATGGGTATAGAAACATATTTGAACCTCGCGGATTTTGTTAACAATTTCTTGCCAAAAAAAAAAAAAAGTCCTACAAAGTATTTCCATCCATGGTATAGAAACCTTCAAACTGATTATTCACAGTAGCACAGCAAATAGAGCAGAGAACAAACTCAATCATTAGTTGGAACTACTATTGTCAGCATTAGTAAAGGAAATTAACATCAATGTTTAAGTTTTTGTTTACTGAGTAGTTGGCAAAAGGTCTGTTGCTGATTTATGTTTTAAATGAATTTATGATGGGATTAACCAGTGTTTTCAGAACCCCAAAATTGTATTGCACTGTTTCAAACATCTTAGTTGCCAAGGAAACTTAACCACACAAAAATTAAAGAAATTGTTTGAGACCTCTGAGAGTGTAGTTCATCATTTTCCACATTAACAAATATGTTTCATTTTTTAATTAAATGAATAAAGTAGCTATATTGCCTGTGAGATTTTGTACAGTTGGCAAATAACACAGCAGACGTCTTTCTCTTTCATGTGCTTAGAAAAGATGCCTATGCGGTCTTAAACAGATACATTTTCTTTAGTTAACTTGCTTAGCATTTGTACAGGCTTATAAAATCACAACAGATGTTTCCTGTGGGTACTAGGTACCAAATAAATCATATATCAGTTTCCTGTTGTTGTTGTTTTTTTTTCTTCCTTAGCAGTCTTCAGAGTCTTGTGAGCACAAAATTGGGAAAGATGGAATCAACTCTATTTTCTCAAACCTCTTCATGTGGAATAAAGTCCAAGCTAACACAAATATTTGTCCTGGACACAAAATATTCTTAATTAAAAAATGGGACTTCCTATTCACCTCCCATTATATCAAAGTTTAAAAACTAACATAGAAATACACAAGCAAGAATTTACTTTGTATCAGCTTCCAAATGAGGCCCAATGCAGATTAGAGAACGGTAAGTTCTCAATCTCTAACACCAGTAGACAAGCATCAAATAAACCAGCTTAGCACAAGAGAAGCACTTTGAACATAACAGTGGAGTTCTCCTCTCCAGAGGTGTAAAAGCATTTTCTGTAACTGGAGGTTTATAAGCATGATCTCTTTTCCCTGTTGCTGACCAAATTTCTTAAAGTCCTGTGAGTGAAGTTGTTCAAGTTACAAAGTAGAGGATAGAACATGTTTGCCAAAAATGACCAAAATTTAGAAGTGACACACAAGATAAAACAGGCATCTTTGAGATAGTCCAGCCATCAGCATGCATCACTCATATCCTCTGCTATAGCCCTGACAATTATATAGAGACAAAAATAAGTAAGCTGGGAGACAAGGACCAACCAATGACCCTTCAGGAAGCCCACAGATAACAGGACAAAGAAAGGATTCTCTTGGAACTGATTGGAATCCAAAGAAGAATTAAAGACAAAATGATCTGTTTGTTCTAAAAGAATGTCATATAACCTCAAGTTAATAGTTTCTAAGGGATGGTTATAGTACACAGCACTCAGATGTTTTGAGGAAGGGAGAAACTAGGGGTGACAGTATAACACAATAAATACCATTTATTTGTAATGGAATCAGGTGCAAAACAAAACACTGGGTAGCTACAGAAAGTAAAGTAGTCGATAAATGGTAAATTCAGGGATAGGACAGTCCAAGATAAGGGAAAAATTATATCTAAAAGGATGTAGAAGGTGGTTATGTATCTATAGTGAGCAGGGTATCCAGACAGAAAGCCTTGTGACCAGAGACAGCTCTTTGTCTGCTCTTGCTAACTACCCAAGCTTCCAAAGACTTACAACTCCCAATTTGCAGAGAGGTGAGGATAGTTCACACACACTGGCAAGCTATGAATTGAAAACTTACATATGCCTTTATTATCCATGAATTCTTAAAGATGTTTTACCTTTAAAACTGTCCACATCTTAGCCCATGAAATTTATGCTTATTACTTTTCCACTTCACTGTTTGGACAACTACCTCCTCAAATATAAGGGGGCATTATCACTGATATTTATGACTATGAAGCTAGTGATGATGTGAGAGCCTAGGCATTATCTTTGTTAGCCTGATCTACGTTTTACAAGGATAGTTATACCTGCTTCCTGTCACTTCTGAAATTGCTTGTCACTGTTCAGAGAAATCTGTAAATTGTAGCAGTGGCAAGTAGAGCAAAGAATCTTTTGGCACTCATTATGAAAATTGTTTGTTCTAATGCATGTTCTGCAAGGCACATTTTTTTCTAAAACAAACCATTATTTCTCAAATTTTAATCAATTTCTCCTAACAAGAAAAAGAGCATCCCACTATGTTCAAAGCAGCCTTATTTATAATAGCCAAAGGCTGGAAAGAACCCAGATGCCCTTCAACAGAGGAATGGATACAGAAAATGTGGTACATCTACACAATGGAATGCTACTCAGCTATCAAAAACAATGACTTTATGAAATTCATAGGCAAATGGAGGGAACTGGAAAATATCATCCTGAGTGAGGTAACCCAATCACAGAAAAACACACATGGTATGCACTTATTGATAAGTGGCTATTAGCCCAAATGCTTGAATTACCCTAGATGCTCAGAACACATGAAACTCAAGACGGATGATCAAACTGCGAATGCTTCACTCCTTCTTTAAAAGGGGAACAAGAATACCCTTGGCACGGAATAGGGAGGCAAAGATTAAAACAGAGGCAGAAGGAACGCCCATTCAGAGTCTGCCCCACATGTGGCCCATACATATACAGCCACCCAATTAGACAAGATGGATGAAGCAAAGAAGTGCAGACCGACAGGAGCCGGATGTAGATCGCTCCTGAGAGACAAAGCCAGAATACAGCAAATACAGAGGCGAATGCCAGCAGCAAAGCACTGAACTGGAGAATAGGACCCCGTTGAAGGAATCAGAGAAAGGACTGAAGAGCTTGAAGGGCTCATGAGCTCCATATGAACAACAATGCCAAACCAACCAGAGCTTCCAGGGACTAAGCCACTACCCAAAGCCTATACATGGACTGACCCTGGGCTCCAACCTCATAGGTAGCAATGAATAGCCTAGTAAGAGCACCAGTGGAAGGGGAAGCCCTTGGTCCTGCCAAGACTGAACCCCCAGTGAACGTGATTGTTGGGGTGAGGGCAGCAATGGGGGGAGGATGGGGAGGGGAACACCCATAAAGAAGGGGAGGGGAGGGATTGGGGGGATGTTGGCCCCGGAAACAGGAAGGGAATAACATTCAAAATGTAAAGAAGAAATACCTCAAGTTAATAAAAAATTAAAAAAAGAAAAAAAAAAGGAGCATCAAGGTCAAGGAGCGGTATATTCAGAGCAGATAATAGCCTACATACCATAGTTTACCAGATGAACCACCTAGACTTTCACTAGTTTCTGACACATGTAACTTGAAATACATTGAGCCAAATAAAAGATCTGGGCTTCCAGGTAACAACTTGGTTTTCCCTGACTATGAAACATTTTTAATATTTAGTGTCTTAACCCACCAAAACCATCTGCCAACAATTCCTAAACACACTCACAACCTTACTGATTTTCCTGACATTGCTCTTGTTTTTGATAGTCTAATGTATCTTACTGAGCACTTACAATTAGCAATGCTCATTCTAGAATAGAAGACAGAGGCCAAGCTAAATGGACGGTCAGCCCCTAGGGGTGAGTTGCATGCTTTAAGGGTGAGTGCTGTCCAGCTACCAAAGTTAAAGAAGCACTTACTCCCTTAAGTCCAAGAGTTAAAGTTCTATTCAATATTGTATCCTGGCACTTTCTCTGTCTAGACATACCCATGGTATTTGTCACATGACACCAAGCATTTCTGTAGACCCGAGGCAAGGCAACTATGACTATCAAAATGGGTTTTAAGTCTTCCAAATGTAACATATATGATCATAGGACTACTTCAGAAGAAATCACTCCCAATCTTGAATAGCCAAAAGTGGTATCATAAATCTACAAGTAGTATGGAATATCCTGCTTCAAGCTGCACTGGGTGAAACAACTTTGCTCCCTGTATCTCAGCTTTCTTTCAAAACTTCAATGGCAGTAATACCAGAGAGGTTAGAAAAGAGATTCCATAAAGAAGCATACCACAACCGTGCCTACATAACAGGTGATAAAAAGTAAGTTATATGGCCAAGTACATAGACAACAAGCAAGGGCACACTTTATTCACAATGAGACAGTCAGACAGATAAGGACTTAAAACTTCCTCAGTTTAAAGAAAGATACACATGTCTAGATTTTAAAAAAAAAAAACAGCAGTACAGAACCCCAAATAGACAAGGCCCAAAATCAAAATACCCACGACATATAATAATTAAAACAGTAAGTACACAGAACAAATAAAGTGTATTGGAAGAAACAGAACAAACACAATATACAAAGGAAAACCCATCAGAATAACAGCTGATTTCTGAATCAAGATTTTGAAACCCAGAAGATTCTGCATCAATGCATTTTAAGTCCTAAAAGACCATGGTTGCAAGCCTAGAAAAAGACACCTCACAAAACTATCTGCCATAATTGAAGAAGAAAGAAAATGTTTCTGTGTCATAAACAGTCTTAAACAATTATAACCACCAAATCAACCCTAAAGAAAATACAAGAAGCATTATTTTGGTGAGGAATGAGTATAGCAGAGAGACTGTGGGGGAAAAAAACTAAGATATAAGTACTAAAACACAAAATACCACCAAGAACACAAACACTAACAAAACTCAACATAGATGACCACAGTGAACACACATATTTAAATACTAACTTTAAATACCAATGGCTTCAATTCTCCAATCAAAAGACAAAGGATATGTGAATTGATCAAGTAAGAAAATCCACTTCTTTGATGTCTAACAAAATTATGTCTTAGCTTAAATATAGACATCACCTTAGAATAAAAAGATGGACATAAGTATCAAGTGGGCTTAATCAAGTGGGATCAGCAACCAGCACTGCTATTCTAGTATCTGATTAAATAGACTTCAAATGGAAACTAATCAGAAAAGATAAAGAATGATACTTCATTCTAATCAAGGGGACAGTTAACCAGGAAGATATTACATATACATTTGTTGTTGGTGTGTATGTGTGTATGTGTGTGTGTGTGTGTAGTTGTTGTTGTTGTTGTTGTTGTTGTTGTTGTTGTTGTTTTCGTTGTCTTGAGACAGGGTTCTTTTGTGTAGCCTTAGTTGTCCTGGAACTCACTCTGAGGACAAGACTGACTCCAAATGCAAAGAGATCTTTCTGCCTCTGCCTCCCAAGTGCTGGGATTAAAGGCATGTGCCACCACTGCCCAGCCCAATGAGACATTATTGTCCCATATATGTTCTGAACTCTGGAGTACGCAATTTTATAAAAAACAATGTAAGCTTAAAGACTAACTAAAATCTTTAATTTAAGAATAGGTGATTTCAATATACCACTTACTCTAATAGACATGTTATCAGGACAAAAATAAACAGAGAAACATCAGTATTAATTGACATAATACAACAAATGGACTTAACAAATATCTACAGAATATTACACCAAACACTAGAGAATACAAATATTACTCAGCTGCATGTGGAATCTTTTATGAACTAAACCATAAGCCTGGAAAAGAAAACAAATCATTACAAATTCAAAAAGATTAAATAGTTCCTTGTATCCTATTTGACCACAGTACAATAAAACTTAAAAATCGACAGAAAATAAGTCTCTGCCAAATGTGCCAACACATGGAGATTAAACAACACATTGCTGTATGATGAATGAGTTAAAGATACAATTAAGAAAATCAAAATTTTCCTGGAGCTAAGTGAAAACACAACATAACAAAACATCTGGGACAAATTAAAGACAAAGTTATAGCTCTAAGAACCTACATTAAAAATCATAAAAGCAAGCTTACACAAGAACAAATCAAACATACAACCAGTTGAAGACAAGAAATAAGGAAAATCTGAGCAAGAGTCAAAATTGACATACCCTTGGTCCAACCAGCAAAACCAAAGAACAAAAGACCTAAACAGGATAAGAAAAGAACAGGAAATCTTTATTACAGACACAGCAGGAATTCAGAATATTATTTTTAAACATTTTAAGAACATGTACTCATTAAGCTAACCCAACCCCCTCCCAAAAGCAATGAATTTCTAGATTTTGCCCAACCAGAAAAACTAAATCAAGGAGTCAGTAACCTAAGCAAACTCATTGCAAATGAGGAGAGTAAAATACTGATAAAAAGCTTCCCACCTCAAAAAAAAAATAAAAACAAAACAAAACAAAGCCAGAAGTATGGATTTACAACAGAATTCAACTAGACTAAAGATGGTCTAGAACAAATATTCTCTCTCTCTCTCCTCTTCTCCCTCTCTCTCTCTCTCTCCCTCTCTCTCTCTCTCTTCCCCCTCTCTCTCTTTCTCTCTCTCCCCCTTCTCTCTCTCTCTGTCTCTCTGTCTCTCTGTCTCTCTGTCTCTCTCTCTCTCTCTCTCTATATATATATATATATATGTTTCTGCCAGTTTTAATTATTTTTAAATTTTATTTTGAGATTATATTTCTCCATTGCTTTCCTCCTTCAAACACTCCCACATGCTCCTTCCCATACTCCCAAACTAACCAGGTAACTGCACATGAGATGGGGAAGGGAGGGAAGGGGAGAGACGGAAAGAGGGAGGGAGAGGGGGAGAGGAGGAGAGAGAGAGAAAGGGGGGGAGAGAAAGAAACTTAGGGGTGAACATTCCTGATGAAAATAGATTCCAATGTACTCAATAAAATACTTGCAAAGGGAATACAAATATATATCAAAAAGAATATTTGCCATGACCCAGAGGGCTTTATTCTTAAGGTAAAGGTATTTCAACACATCACACACGAATCAATACATGTAATAAACTATGTGAGTGGACTTAAAGACAAAACTAGCATGAGCATGTCAATAAAAAGACTGACAAAAATCCAATATACCCTCATGATAAAAGTACTAAAGAAAATTGGGCTAGAGGAAGCATACCTCCACCAAATAAAAGCTATATATGAGAAACCTACAACCAATATCATCCTAAAGGAAGAACATTTTGAAGCAATCCCACTAACGTCACTAACTAGACAGGGTAAATATGTTTATCTCCATTTTCTTTCTTTTTTTTATGTTGCCTGATTATATTTCTTTCTTTTTATGTAATCTTCTTTTACAGTCCAGACTTTATCCCCCTCCTGGCTCACCCTTTGATTATTCTACTTCCTATACCTCCTCCCCTGTCTCCATGAAGATGTTCCCACTGCTTCATCCCTACCCCACAGGACCACCCCACTCCCTGGGACCTCCAGTCCCTTGAGGGTTAGATGCATCATGTCTGACTGAGTACAGACACAGCAGTCCTCTGCTGTAGATGTGTTGGTGACCCCAGATCAGCTGGTGTAAGCTGCCTGGTTGGTGGCTCAGTGTCTAAGAGATGTCGAGAGTCCAGATGAGACTTCTGTTCTTCATATAGGGCTGCCCTATTCCTCAGCTTCTTCCAGCTTTCCCCTAATTCAACCACAGGGGTCAGCAGCTTCTGTCCATTGGTTGGGTGTAAATATCTGCATCTGACTCTTTCAGCTGCTTGTTGGGTCTTTCGGAAGGCAGCCATTACAGACCCCTTTTGTGAGTACACCATAACATCAATAATAGTGACAGACCTTGGGGCATCCCATTGAGCTGGATCCCAATTTGGACCTGTGGCTGGACCTCCTTTTCCTCAGGATCTTCTCTGTTTTCGTCCTTGCAGTTCTTTCAGATAGGAACAATTCTGGGTCAAAGTTTTTGACTGTAGGATGGCAATAGAAGCGAGAGACTCTCAGGACTCAAAGGGAAGAACTGTAGATGAAAAATGCCCTACAGGGGGAGAAGGAACTTGTAAAACCCACCTCTAGTAGAAAGACAGGGCATTAAGTTTATCTCTGTTTTCAAAAGGAGGATATGGCCACTAAGACCCCAATCAATCATTAGTAAATATCAAAGCCACAATCCAAACTTAAGTGTAGTCTATGTTAAATAATTTAAGTTCTTTCCACATTAGTAAGGGCTTGATGACAGTTGTTTACTTGGAGTCCAAAAACCATGTCTGATGTGAAGAACTGTCAGTAAATACAGTCTGTACTAGATAAGCCACGAATAGAATTTTGGCAGTTTATATCATTCTGAAATGGAATATTTCAAGAGAATCCCAGAACCAGAAAATCTAAGTCTGAAGTGTCTGAAGCAAAGTAATATGTGTTGAAAAGGTGGATAATAACTTGTCACCACACTCAAAGGTCAAGTCTAAGGCTATGAATTGGTGAATCAAAGGTTAGAAGTAAACAGGTACAGGAGGTGGGGTACAATATGGTGTGAGTATAGATATAGTCAGTACATTCTAAGCTAGCTGATATAATAAATGATTAATAAGCACAACATTTCAACACAGTAGAATTTCATTTCATTTATTTTTGTCATAATACATGGCAAATACATTTATCAGACAAAATGAAATAAATACTATTCTATGTCAGAAAATTATTTAGGCTCTGGGATAACATGAAGTATCATCATGCCTGTCCATTGGAAGATCATATGTGTGTCTGTCTGTCTGTCTGTCTCTCTCTCTCTCTCTTTCTCTCTCTCTCTCTCTCTGTGTGTGTGTGTGTGTGTGTGTGTGTGTTTAGAATTTATTTGGCTATACTTGAAATTTTCACTCAAGTTTCACATAACTGACAAACTTCAAGGACTGTTAGAAGAGGCATAAAATTCATATTTCTACAAAGTGATTATAGAATGTAGCAAACAGCTAATGGCTTTTGCTCCTAAAGGTCAGACAACATGTGCCATGCTTGGGGCTGAGTCACTCAGCATTTCCTGCATAAATGAGATTGAACACATGATCAAAGTGGACATATGTAGTTTCTCCATGTGGTAAATTGCTATTTGGTCTCAATTCATCAGTATTTTCCACATTTACATATTTTCTGAGCTTTTATCATAGGTAGAGCATGTTTTTGTCACTAGACTATCATTTTAGCCATAGGATGCTCTTTGATCAACCTGAGACAGAAGTGACAGTATACCAGTCCAGGACACAGACCTCTAGAGACCTTGCATTTTTGCTTCCTCTTTTGTGTGTTTCCTATCATAATAAAAAGAATGTATTTCTATTGATCTCAGAAGAAAGGTAAGAAACACACAGCCTGATTGTATTTCCCCATTTCAACACAGCCTCTATCAGCCAGTCTAAGACAGTTCAGATTTGGTGGAGGGCACTTGTATTGTTTAGTTCTTTCCTGATTTTTCTTCTAGGATGTTACTGTGTTTGCCATATTTGACATACAAAATTACTATAGCCACCCAGCATCATCTGACCACAGGTAATTGTTTCAACATTATCCTCAGGCATTAGGAATTGCCTTATAGTTTCCATGGAAAGCCTTACATTCTAGAATCAATAGATTCCTTAGAAGAAAGGCAAACTCCTCCTTGGCAACTGATTAAGTACATAATGCTGCTCACTGTGTCATATTTAAAACCTCATGACTCCTAATATGTTCCACTGAAGAAGCAGATGTCATCTTGACAGGATTTCTTTGTTTCTCAATAGATGCTAAAAGAGCTGCCTATGCCCTCTAGAGTAGGCAATTTATCAAGAGATCAAGATTATTCACTGTTTTTATTAATACATTTTATGCTGTCATACTGATATCAAACAAAATTGTCTTTTTCTAATTGTTTTTGCTTTTTACTTGATGGGAGCATGATTTTAGAACAAATGTACCAAACTTCAAAGTTATCTTGAGTATAAAATGAAGACTACACAAAGTGTTTTTACCTATAATGAAATGTCAAAAAACGTCCTTAACCTGACAGCTTTACCTAGAAACTAAAAATAACATTTACCTTTTCCCTCTCTATAATATTTTTTTTTCTCTTTCAATAGAAAGATATTTGGTGCCATGGAATTCTCAGGAAAGTAAAACCAAATTCAAATCAACTAAATGTGTTTAAGTAGTCAAATCGCATAGTCAGGTGTTTCCAACATGACCAGCTTAAAATGCCCTCATCTGGTCATTCTTAACAAAGTACCTTCTTTATGAACCTTGCTCTTCAAATCACTTGCTAAATGTAGTAAACAGAGGTCTACTGGACATAGTCAATCATGAACACTGTTGAAGACAATAAAATGACCTCCCCCTTGGCCTCCAACTACGACACATTGAAATTCACTGCAACATTCTCCTGAAGCTACCCTCCACTTCACATACACACATGGTTACTAATCAACGAGCATGACTTGGGATTTCATCAAGCAGGTCTATTCCTAGGACACACAGGATACCACTAGCAACCAAAGTTATTTGGAACACTGACTCACAGCCCTGACAATATTTTCTTGGCTGCATATTAGTCTATGATGCTTCCACTCAGTCTCTGGTTCATCTCTTTGCATAGGACATAATTGTATCGTAGTCTGATGACTCATTTGAATGGATTTTCTGCCCCTAGTTTCTTCCTATCTTAATCTCAAAAGTATTTTGCTTGACGAAAGTCATGCACATGTCATCTTGTTTTCATATCCACATCTCTGATGATTTCATCTTATACATCTACACATTCATAGGATTTAGAGATTTCAGATAACTCTATGTATCTTTAGACACAACTGCCTAGAGAAGAATGGCTTCGATTCTTAAGGAAAGCTACTCTTATGTAATTCCCCTTAATTTGTGTTGTCCTGATGTTAAATTATCTTAATTTGTTTAATATAATTACAAAGTACAATTGATTATAACAATTATAACCTACTTTGTGGTTTTTACTATAATAGGCAAGAAAGATTTTCCATTTACTTACCATGTTAGAATATAACCTAAGATTCACTAAATATGATTATATACTTCATTTATTCCAATTTCTCTGTGGTTGAAACTGTTGCTCAGAGAACAAGTTTGTTCAATTTATTGGAATGAAGAGTATGACTGTTAATCTTGGTATCAACTCTGTAATATTTTTAATTCCTATGGAAATAAACTTCTAGGAATGCTTATGAAAATTTGTATACCTTTTACCCCAAATCAAGGAATCTTCTTTTTGTTGCAGTTAGAGATCACTAAAGAAAGACATAAGAAAAAAATCAGTTATGGAGCCTTGCCTCAATGGATATATAGCTTCCAACACACTCTGACACTTAAGGCTCAGAGAATATTGTGGAAGTGATATCAGAAAAACTGTAAAATCCAAAGGATCAGAGAGTTGTTTTTTAAGAGATTGTGTTAGAAATTATATCTATAAAGTCTCACACCAACATGACTCTTACCTAAATATGAGCTGAACACAGAATACACCAATATGTGAGCTCAAATGGATAGGCAACCTACTTTTATATGAAAGAGGTATTGCCTTTATAGAATCAGCTGCTTCAATTAAAAAGTGAGAGTGTATAGGTATTGGGATTTGTACAAGGACAAGTTCTCCTTTACTTCTCCCTCTTATCCAAATCCATTCTGCCCTCCCTCTCCCATCTCAAAAATGCTAGGACCTCTTATTAACCAAAGGCCATTTTAATTATTTAACAATTAGTGATAAAATAATTACCTGGAAAACAACATTGGATTTTGACAGGAAAGCTAATAATATGTATTAGAGCCAGGTACAACGTACATTGTTTCATTGAAAGAAGGTGATATATCATGCAAAAGAATTTCGATTGTGTTGCTGGAAATTAGTCAGGGAGGTTTAAAATTGGATTATGGCACTATGGAGAAGTTATCAACCTGCTCTAGTTCAAACCAATCCAAGCATTGCCCTTACCTTTTGTATTAGTTATCTCATTGCCACAGTACAATTCCTAACCAAAGTAACTCCAGAGAAAAAGTACTTATTTTGGCTCCTAGCTTGGGTGTCCAGTCCTTTGCAATGGTGAAGTGATGGTACCAGGAGTGTGAGGCAAACTGTGTTTGTAATCACAATTTAGATTGTAATGAATTTTTGTGTTGAACTCATTTTCTAAAATATATATTTTCCAGCATGCTAATCTATGTAACAGTGCCACCCAAACAGAATGGATCTTCTCACTTAAATTAACCTAACTGTTAGTGATTATACTGGTTTAATAAATTGCAGTTGTAGGTTCTCTTGCAAGATACATGAATTCAAAAGCCCTGGGTATGTGGGTAGGATTCCAGTACATGGCACAATTTCCCTTTTGATTGGGTCTTAACTCAAATTAGAGAAATGTTGCTTACCACCAAGATATGCATGCTATTACTACACCCTTAGCGTTATCATTCTGTTCTAGTTGTGGTTAAGTTCATAGGCATCATAGCTGGATAGGACTGTTGGTTGCCTCTCTCCTCTGAAAGCTTGTATATCACCTTTTTCAACACCGTGGTAGCTCAAGGAGGAATCATTCAAGATCAGAGCTCAGGGGGATCTGGACACTTTTCCTGAAATGCTTGATATCTTCAGAAAAATGGACTTATATTCCCATCTAGGATGGAGGGACAACCAAGGGCAATATCAACAGACTATGTATTTTAGGAGTCCCTTGACAGCCCTAACCAACAACGCAAAAGAAGGCTTCTCATGTCTGGTATTGGAAACTTAGAAATATTGAGAGTGGATAAATAGTCTTCCCCATGAAAGAATGCACTAATTTGTTATCTAATACCAAATGTTCAACTCTGAGAACATATATAAATAACACAGTACAGATTGAATATGTTATATTTAGGAATATATACTATATGCACACAATAGCAATTGATGAAAAACTTTATATAACAAATTGAGTAGTGTTCCCTCTGTTTCTATTTTGTGGAATAGTTTGAAGAGTATTGGTATGAGGTCTTCTTTAAAGGTCTGTTAGAATTCTGCACTAAAACCATCTGGCCTGGGCCTTTTTTGGGTTGGGAAACTTTTAATGACTGCATCTATTTCTTTAGGTGTTATGGAACTATTTAGAAGGTTTATCTGATCCTGATTTAACTTTGGTACCTGGTATCTTGTTAGAAAATTGTCCATTTCCTCCAGATATACAAGTTTTGTTGAATATAAGCTTTTATACTAGGATCTGATGATTTTTTTAATTTCCTCATATTCTATTGTTATGTCTCCATTTTCATTTCTGATTTTTGATAATTTAGATACTGTCTACGTGCCCTCTGGTTAGTCTGGCTAAGGTTTTGTCTATCTTGTTGATTTTTTCAAAGAACAAGTTCCTGCTTTTGCTGATTCTTTTTATAGTTCTTGTTTCTACTTGGTTGATTTTAGCCCTGACTTTGATTATTTCCTGCTATCTACCCCTCTTGAGTGTATTTGCTTCTTTTTGTTCTAGAGATTTTAGGTGTGCTGTCAAGCTGCTAGTGTATGCTCTCTCCAGTTTCTTTTTGGAGGCATTCAGAGCTATGAGGTTTCCTCTTAGAACTGCTTTCATTGTGTCCCATAAGTTTTGTATGTTGTACTTTCATTTTAATGAAATTCTAAAAAGTCTTTAATTTATTTCTTCCTTGACCGAGTTATCATAGAGTAGAGCATTCTATAAAGCCAAAATTATGCTTATAGATAAGCTACACAAAGACCTAACAAAGAAACAGAACTTCAGACCAATTTCTTTTATGAATGTTGATGTAAAAATACTCAATAAAATTCTTACAGACTGAATCCAAGAACATATACAAATGTACATCATGATCAAGTAGGTTTCATCCCAGGGATGCAGGGTGGTTTAATATATGGAAACCCACCAACATAATCCACTATATAAACAACTCAAAGGAAAAAAAAACACATGATGATCTCATTAGATGCTGAGAAAGCATTTGACAAAATTCAATACCCCTTTATGTTAAAAGTCTTGGAATGATCATGAATTCAAGACCCATATGTAAACATAGTAAAATCAATATACAGCAAACCAGTAGCCAACATCAAACTAAATGAAAAGAAATCTGAAGCATTCCCACTAAAATCAGGGACTAGGCAAGGCTGTCCACTCTTTCCCTGTTCATTCATTATAATACTTGAAATCTTAGCCAGATAAATTAGACAACAAAAGTAGGTCAAAAGGATACAAATTGGAAATGAAGAAGTCAAAATATCACTATTTGCAGATGATGTGATAATATACTTAACTGGCCACAAAAATTCAACCAGAGAACTAGAAAACATAACAAACAAACTTCACCAAAGGGGATGGATATAAAATTAACTCAAATGAATCAGTAGCCTTCCTCTACTCAAAGAATAAACAGGTTGAGAAAGAAATTAGGGAAATGACACCCTTCAAAATAGTCACAAATAATGTAATACACCTCGGTGATCTAACCAAGAGAGTGAAAGATCTTTATGACAACAACTTCAAGTCTCTGAAGAAAGAACTTAAAGATCTTAGAAGATGGAAAGCTGTCCCATGCTCATGGATTGGCAGAATCAATATAGTAAAAGTGTCCATCTTGCCGAAAACAATCTAAAGATCAATGCAATCCCCATCAAAATTCCTACTCAATTCTTCACAGAGTTAGAAAGAGCAATTGGCAAATTCACTTGGAGTAATCAAAAACCCAGAATAGCAAAACTATTCTCAACAATAAAAGAACTTGTGGGGAAATTACCATCCCTGACCTCAATCTGAATTACAGAAAAATAGTGATAAAAACTGTATGGAATTGGTACAGAGACAAGCAGGTAGATCAGTGGAATAGATTGAAGACCTAGAAATGAACCCACACACCTATGATAATTGAACTTTGACAAAGGAGCTAAAACCATACAGTGGAAAATAAGATAGCATTTTTGATAAATGATCCTGGTACAACTGGAGGTGAGAATGTAGAAGAATACAAACTGATCCATTCTTATCTCCTTGTACAAAGCTCAAGTCCAAGTGGATCAAGGACCTCCCAATAAAACCAGATACACTGACACTAATAGAAGAGAAAGTGGGGACATACCCCGAACACATGGGCACAGGGGAAATTTTTCTGACCATAACACCAATGGCTTATGCTCTAAGATCAAGAATTGACATATGGAACCTCATAAAATTGCAAAGCCACCAAACCCAGAGAGTATTGCTAATGCCAAGAAGTGCATGCTGACACAAGACTGATTTAACTGTCTCCTGAGAGGCTCTGCCAGAGAGTGACAAATACTGAGGTGAATGCTCACAACCAACTATTGAACTGAGAATGAGGTCCCCATAGAGGAGGAGTTAGAGAAAGTATTGAAGAAGTTGAAGGGGTTTGCAACCCCATAAGAACAACAATAGCAACCAACCAGAGTACACAGGGACTAAAGTACCATCCAAAATGTACACATGGACAGATCCATAGCTCAGCTGCATATGTAGCAGAGGATGGCCTTGTTGGGCACCAAAGGATGAGAAGCCCTTGGTCCTGCCAAAGTTAGATGCCCCAGTGTAGGGGAATGTCAGGGTGGAGAGTCAAGAAGGGACGGATGGCTGGGTGGGGTAAAGGGGACATTTGAAATGTAAATTTAAAAATCCAATAAAAAATTGCAAAGGACACTGTCAGTAGGACAAAATGGCAACCAAAAGATTGGGAGAAGATCTGTAACTCATCCTTTATCTGATAGAGAGCTAATATCCAATATATATCAAGAACTCAAGAAGATAGACTCAAGAGAATCAAATATCCCTTTTAAAAAATGGGGTACAGAGCTAAACAAAGAATTCTCAGCTGGTATAACAAATGGCTGAGACGATACCTAAAGAAATGTTCAACATCCAAGTCATCAGGAAATGCAAATCAAAAAAAAAAAAAAAAAAAAACAACCCGAGATTCCACCTCACACCAGTCACAATGGCTAACATCAAAAACTCAGGTGACAGCAGATGCTGGTGAGGATGTGGAGGAAGAGAAACACTTCTTTATTGTTGGTGGGATTGCTGCTAGTACACCCACTCTGGAAATCAGTCTGGAGGTTCTTCAGAAAACATAGTACTACCTGAGGACCCAGCTATACCACTGCTGGGCATATACCCAAAAGATGCTCCAACATATAACAAAGACACATGCCTCATTATGTTCATAACAGCCTTATTTGTAATAGCCAGAAGCTGGAAATAACCCAGATGTCTACAACAGAGGAATGGATACAGAAAATGTGGTACATTTACACAATGGAGTACTACTCAGCTATTAAAAACAATGATTCGTGAAATTCATAGGCAAATGGATGGAACTAGAAAATATCATCCTGAGTGAGGTAACCCAATCACAAAAGACTACCCATGATACGCACTCATTGAAAGGTGGTTATTAGCCCAAAAGCTCAGATTACCCAAAAAACAATTCAGACCACATGAATCTCAAGAAGAAGGAAAACTAAAGTGCAGATGCACTTTGTCCTTCTTAGAAGGGGGAACAAAGGGCTGGAGAGATGGCTCAGTGGTTAAGAGCTCTTACTGCTCTTCCAGAGGTCCTGAGTTCAAATCCCAGCAACCACATGGTGGCTCACAACCATCTGTAATGGAATCTGATGCCCTCTTCTGGTGTGTCTGAAGACAGCAACTGCGTACTTATATATAATAAATAAAATAAATCCTTAAAAGAAGGGGGAACAAAAATATTCATAGGAGGAGATATGGAGACAATTTTTGAGCAGAAACTGAAGGAGTGGCCATTTAGAGCATGCTCCACCTGGGGATCCAGCCCATACACATACAGTTACCAAGCCCAGACAATATTGATGGAGCCAAGAAGTGCATGCTGACAAGAGCCTGATATAGCTTTCTCCTGAGAGCATCTGCCAGAGAATGACATATACAGAGGCAGATGCTCACAGCCAACCACTGGACTGAGAACGGAGTCCCCGATGGAGGACTTAGAAAAAGGACTGAGATAACTGAGGGGGTTTGCAACCCCATAGGAAAAACAATACAAACCAACCAGACACCCCAGAGCTCTCAGGGACCAAACCACCATTCAAAGAATACACATGGACAGATCCATGGCTCCAGCTGCATATGTAGCAGAGGATGGGATTTGTTGGGCATCAATGAGAAATGAGGCTCTTGGTCCTGTGAATTCTCAGTGCCCTAATGTAGGGTAATGCCAGTGCAGGGAGGCGGGAGGGAGTCGGTACGTAGGTGTGGGAGCACCCTCCTGGAGGCAGGGAGTTGGGGGATGGGATGGAGCATTTCAGGAATATTTCAAACCACAATAAAAGAAAAACAGCTAAATTTAGATCAATGCTGTTATAAGATGATGACTAAGATATTCTAATATTGGCTTATCTAGAAGCAAGGTCTAGAAGTCACATGAATTAAATCTCTTAGTAGGGCCTTATCTTGAAATATGACCCAAATCCTTACCTGAGATACCAGTTGCCTTCTATTGAGGTTTGGTATACATAAGACCTACTTAGTCCTTGGTCTGAATAACATAGTCCATATCTCCCCATATTGTACACTCTCTACTACTTCCCAATGTTTCCAAAATCCTCTTTTAGTTTATGCAGCTATTTTAAATCTATCCTCTGTCTTTTCCAGTGGGTTCTTATTGATTTGTAGTCTGTACTAGACTGTTCATCTACTCAGTGCTCAACACATAGGGCACTGGCATCATTCATTTCATGTTAATGACCACAGATTATGGTGTTAACTGGGCTAGAATTAGGTGGAAATCAGAAAGATATTGGGATATAAGGCATTGCTATGAGGGAGTTTTCAGCACTGTCTCATTCCTTCAATAGAACTATACCAACAACAGAAAGAGTTCTACAGCTTCTGTAAGACTCAAGCACCACTGAAGTCATTTTCAAATGAACCTTTAGCATAAAGTTCATGCCTGCAAATATCAGAGAGTAAAAGGGTATGTAGAGAAGAATATCTTCATGAGAACCTTCAGGCAAAGAAATGTATTTCCCCATCCTGTGATTCATTGAAAACTAGTTCCGTAAGTCATTAGGATATACAATACAAAAGAACCTATATCCAAGGTCAAATAACCCAGCAAAACTGTGGCTTAAACAAAGCTATGTAATTTTCTTCACTATGGGACTTCTTAGAGTCTTACTGCACTAATAGGAAACATGAATCACCAAAAAGTAAATATAGAACGCGGCAGGTTTCAAACTGATTTAGGTCATGGAAGCTCCCCCCTATTTAATGAAGATATATCAATGTCTTTTATATTCCAATGTTCAGAAAAATCATGGTTTCAGAAACACTAACCACAAATAATGTGTCTCCGTCACAGGTTACATAGGGGAGTAAATATGATTGAAGACACTTTCTAAAAGCCATGTTCTTCCCTTACCCTGAGTGACCTGAATAGTACTTCTTCCACATGGGAAATTGATATTACTCTGTATTTTCATACTCTGGCAATGCAGCTTGGCTGAAATGACCTTGAGAAAGTTACAAACCTATTTCCGGCATAGTTCTTCCATATATGACAACTCGACATAAAGATCTATCTTGCCACTGTAGTTCCCTTAGCTATAAGAATTAATGGACCCATTCCTAAGGAGTGATGTGAATTCCTTGGGGGAAGTCTCTATGTAAATACAAAATCTTGTCATCTTAAATGCTGTGGATTTATGTTCTGAACTATACAGTGACAACCAGAGAGAGAGTGCGAGAGCGACAGTGAAAGTGAGAGAGAGAGAGAGAGAGAGAGAGAGAGAGAGAGAGAGGCTATAGAAATCATATCAACACCTAGCCTTTTGGCCATTGTCATTTATAAATAGCATCCTCCCAAACCCTGCCTTTTTGCATCAAATTCATACTTATTATTATTATTCTGTGTACCCATGAAAGCCACATACCTTTAATATTTGAGCATTAATAGTCTAAGGAGTAAAAGTACAAAACTTGCAATGTGTGCTACATGGAGATTATAACTAGTTACACAATAGAGAGGAGGGCTAACATGAAAAAGCATGAATTAGGTTTCTCAGTATTTATGAAAATTAGCCTAGGAGACCTAATTTACATAAGTATTTAATTGCATTATATGAAATTAAAGAAAGATTCTATGTTAATTTAAAATAAAAGCACATGATTTGTATCGAGGAATAAAGAATGCTTTGGTGATGGGTGAGACACTGAGTTCAAACTGGCTCGGATACTTTCCCAGGTAGGCCAAAGTTACAATGTAGATTAATAAATCAGGCTAACAAACAATTTATCACTTTATACATTTCTTTTGCGGTTGCAAACATTTAAAATCTGCCACAGACCACTCAGATGGAGGACACCACGGAAGAAGCAGGGCTCTAGTACTCAGGAAGACACAGGTTCAGCGCAGTGACAGACAGACACAACACACTCAGGGTGGTTTGAATCTGCTGTGATTTTTACTGAAATCTGCTTTGTGGTTATATACAATGCTTGAACAGGAGCTAATTTTTGGGCCCCTTGCCAGGGTACACTCAAATAATAACCAAGAAAAGGTTTAACAGTTTACATGAAGTTCAGAACAGAAAGCAAGACAGGAAAGAAATTTTCCTGAGAATCAGACTGGTGCCAGACGGTGGTCATAAACCTCATTTACCTCAATCTCTAAATATCATCTCTTGGACAACAGGACAGCCAGCTGTAAGGAATCTTTTTAGTCCTTTACTCTCTCTTAGCCAAAATTTACGTAATTGTCTTTTTAAAGATAGGATAGTTCCATTTGATAATAGGCAAGCACAGGGACGTGATCTGGCCAAGCATTCTATAAAATTTAAAGAATAATATAATACTCTTTCCATCAATACTAACCCATCTATCACCTTCTTCATCATATGTCCCTGTGTAGGGCAATGGCTCTGCAGTGGTCCTGTATCTACTCAGGCTGTTTTTACCTGAAGGAGGGGCCCACCCCCTTCCTCTAATTAAATAATGCTTTGTTCCATGTAACTACTTGATAGAAAATCCTAAATGTTTGGATTTTTTATAATTGACGGGACTTTCCCCTCTAATAGCTAGCACCTTAATTCTTTCACTATCTAGGAGGTCTGGATTTTCCACAGTTAATTCTTCTTCTTGTAAGATATTGATCACATCTCTTAGAGTTTCATTCTGTTTCTACTTAATTTTTGCTAGTGCTTCCAAAAGAAGCATGGTCCATAAAGACCAAATCAGGTCTCGATGTTCCTGTTAGTAGAGAAAGAAACAAAAGAGCAAATATGTAACTCCCGATCGTACCTATTTGAATCAGCTAGGCAGAAAGTAGAGAAGGAAGTGGCCAAGTGTCTCCAGGAAACCAAGTTCCGAGGAACACATATCTCTGGCCTGATGACCAAGATTGTTTCATGTCAGACAGGCTCCACTGGAGCTGGAGCAGCAAAAATCTAATTTCTCTTTTAAATTTTATTTTTATTTATATGGATGTGGTAAAGGTGTGTGTCTGCATCTGCCATAAATGCATGCAATGCCTATGAGTATAACAAATTGTTATGCCGTGCCCCCTTGAAACTGGATTTTAGGCTACCTGGAGTTTTTAGTGAGCTACTTCATGTGGGTGCTGGAACTGAGCCTAGGTAATCTGAAAGGGCAGTAAGGACATTTATGTGCAGAACTGTAACTCCAACCCCTAAAGTCTATTTTCTAAACCATTTCAAATACACAGTATTTGCCGTAGCATCCATTCCATGCAACAGATCACTAACTATATAAAGTTTCACCTAGATTTTTTTCCCCAGACATTTAACAGCGAGCCAGAGAAAGAGGTGCAAATAATAAAATAATCCAAAACATGAGCAAGCTGTCTTATTTTCTAAATAGCTGCAGCAGTGATAGAAAACACATGGTATTGATTTAGTAAACTTGACTAATGTTTTGGTTGTGGGCGATCACCAGCTAAGTGGATACGGTCCATGAGGTTCAGAGAGAACAGCTGGTTACATTCATGTTACAATTTTTCTGGGATTCTTGAGCTTTGTACCTAATTTATTCTCATGTCTTACCTGCCCCAGGGAATTCTTTGTTAGCACTGAGTTCTTTTTCTGTATAAATGTACCCTTCCCACCTTGAGATCTGCTAGCTCCATTATTGCGACACTTCCTCTGCTTTTATCTCTTAACCTATAATTTTCCTTTTGCTCCCGCTCTACCTCAAGAAAAGCTCCCCAGTCCCTTCGAGATAAAATGACAAATGAAAAGTTTTTCAACTCTGAGCTGTCCTCTCAGTTTTTATTCAAAACTCTCACTCAATTTAGAGTCGTGGGTGACTCTTAGACTTTGCCTTGTCACTTCTCCATGCCCCTTAAAGTATCGATCTTACTATAGAATTATAAATTACCCCTTTGGAGTGGATGATAACTTACAACAGTTTTCTCTCACTTTTTTTTATTCTCTGAAACACCCCAATAAATAGTCCCATGGATCTGGAAGAAATTTTGAGATGATGCAAGTGGAGATTAATGATATTTAGAGAACTTTGAATTTTCAAGAAATGTCTCACTCATATTCACTAAAAGTACATACTGCATGTTACAATGGCAAAACCAAATCTTCCTATTCGATCACTTCATTCAGGACATAGAAATTGCCCATGTCTTGCTAAAGAAAACAAGTCTATTCTTTTTCTTTTAAGTTTGAAAATATTTTAAATGACTACCTGATGTTCCCTAGCATGAATATAGGATATTTTATCTAAGCATGTCTCAAGTTTTGAGATGTAATCCATTTTAAGGTTCTTTGTTTGGTACATGTATGCTGTGTGTATGCTATTTATGTATGTATATTTGTATTTATGTTTGTATGTATGTATGGGTATATGTGTGTTTGCATGTGTGTATACATACATAAATTCCAAACCTCTGATCACTTTGTGGGTGTCCCTTAATTTTTAAAACTAATTTTAAGTTAATGTATATATTTGTCAGTTTCACTTTAGAATTTTCATACAGATATGGCATCCACTATGTTTTGCTTTAATTTGTCACCCACACAGAGAATCCTCATGTCCCCCTCTTACTCATATCCTCCCTCACTTTGGTATTTTATATTACTAATTCCAATTTACATTCCTCATAAACCTCAAATATACAAACTGTGGTTAATAAAAACTAACTAATATAATGTAGGAACAGTAGTTGTTATAGGTCGCTTTATTTGATCTACAAGGGAATCAAATCCTTGAAAAAAAATAGAGGAAAACCAAGCAGAGAAAGATTTTTCCTTGTATATGATGTTTCTCTGCAGTATAGCTATTTATCTCAAAATAATGTAATATATTAGAAATAATTATTTTACATTGATATATATATATATATATATATATATATATATACAGAGAGAGGGGGGGGTTTAACCTTAATTTCCTAGTTAAACTTATGTTACCTCTTTAAACCAAAAAATACAAAGTTCTTTCATTCTGTATTCTTTTTGTCTTATAGAGTTTTGAAAAGTGTTCTTGTGCTTCCAATGAAATACATTCATTTCCAATGTATACTTCTCCCTGAACCTTTCAGAGAGTTGAAGACACGGAGTAACCAAGTAACAATGACAAGCATGCAGAACAACCAGTGCCTTCACATATTGCTGGTTGAACTGGACAATAGTAGAGTTTCTTTGGAAAATAGTTTCATAGTTTCTGATGAAGTCACCTACCATGAATCACAGTACCCACATTCCTCAAAATACGATTATGTTTATACTTATGAAAATGCACATTAATGTTTATAACATTGTTTTGCATAATGACAGAAGCTAGATGTGACCTACATGTTTCAATCAGTGACCAAGCAAGCTGTGCGTCCCCACCTACACCATGGAATCACTACACAGAAATGAAAGTAAAAGAACGACTGGTTTATGAAACAGTATGAATGAATCTTAAGTGCATTTTAATGAAGGAAGGAAGCCAGTACCAAAAGGTTATATATTGCAAGATCGTATTTACTCTAGAAAAGGTTTTTGAAAACTGTAGGAATTCAAAACATTCAGGGATATAAAACAAGTGACCATAAAGGGGTAACCAAAGGAAGTTTTCAAAGTGATAATATTATTTTTGTAAAGGACTTTGAACATGGATAAATAATTCTTCGTATTTGTCCAAAAAACATATATACTCTTCTGAGAGTGGGTATTATTACATGTAAATTAAAAATATATGTATCTAAGTCAGATAATGGAAAACAAGATGGAGTACAGTATGTGGCAAGCCCATCCATATAATAAATTAATTTCATACATATACTGCAATAAGGAGAAAAAAGACTGATCTAGGTTACCTTTGAAAACAGTGTCTTGAAGAATAACATAAAACTAAAGGCAAAGGGATTGGAAAGATGGCTTTGGACTTAAGAGTACTTTTTACTATTTTGTAAAATCCACTTGATGACTACAAGTGCCTGTGACTTTATTCCCATAGGATCCAGCAAACTTCAGCAAAAACTCCTCTCTCTCTCTCTCTCTCTCTCTCTCTCTCTCTCTCTCTCTCTCTCTCACTCTCACACACACACACACACACACACACATTGGACGACGCACGCATACCCTTCAAAGCGCATACACGTGTGCACATGCACACAAAAACATATACACATGTATATTTAGTTTTAAAAGCTTTAGTAAACCAGCATAACTCCTAATTTCATTCTCGATACTTATCTTTATACCCACATATATATGCAGTTCTCACCTGTTATCAAGAAGCTTCTCTCTGCAACATAAGGAAGCCATTATAGGTCAAAACCACAACTAGTCAAATTGTGGAGAACAATTGATTTTTGAGTACCCAGCCCTAGGTAATACATCTACAATACAACTACTTTGAACATCATAGAAGAGGAAGCAGGAAAAACTGTGAGAGACAGAGGACCAGGAAATCTTCTGTGAAATTGTGTCTCCTACAAATGTCAAGTAATCTTCACCCATGATACTACAACTGTACTACAATACCTGAAAAAGAACATGACCAATAGCCATCTTAGCATTTTGCTACTATGCACAGACACCATGACTGTAGCAACTCTTATAACAAAATTTAATTGGGGCTGGCTTACAGATTCAAAGTTTCAGTCCATTATCATCAAGGTGGGAGCATGGGAGCATCCAGGCAGGCATGGTGCAAGAGGAGGTGAGGGTTCTACCTCTTGTTCTCAAAGCTGCTGGGAGAAGATTGGCTTCCAGGTGGCAAGGATGAGGATATTAAAGCCCACTCTCACAGCGACACTCCTACTCCAACAAAGCCACAACTTTCCCAAGGCCACACCTCCAAATAGTGCCACTCCCTGGGCCAAGCATATACAAACCATCACAACATCTTAACATAGAAGACAGAAATCTCACAGGACCCCACCCATAGACAATGAGCTGCTGGCAAGTAAGGAATGCTGAATAGAATAAACTATCTTCTCCATGGTTAAGCCCCTAACTGGTTATGCAATATAAAGTGGTCAGCCCTGAAGTCACATATACACAAGTAGCACTAAATGGACTAAGAAGGTTGTATTTAATATATTTGAGTACATGTGTAACACAATTACGATGAAAGAAATAGAGGCCATGGTTTTGAGAGGGAACATGAGAGAGACCAAAGGGGTTGTAAGGGAAGAAATGGAGGGAGGAAATAAAAAGGAAACATGCTGTAATTATATTTTAAAATGATTTTTAATGATTAAAAGTAAGCAAAACCATTAAAATACTATACTATAACAGACTAATTCAATTGTCACAGGATTATATGTTACAGTCCTAAAATCATTTGCACTCCAGTAATTAAACTAAAGAAGACATTGTGTATAGTGGGATTCTCACTGTCAGAAAAACAAATTACAAAGATTTAGGGAGCGAGGTATACTACCTAATAGTGCAGAGCTTACCCAGCATGGACAAGGCCCTAGGTACAATGCCTAATAAACCAGAAAAAATGATCTCTTTGTGGTATTAAATAGAAAAGGAACTTGAACTTAGTAGTATAAGCTTACAATCCTAGCTACTCAGAGACTACAGTAATAAAATCACAAGTTGCAGACCAGGCCAGTCTAGTCCACTTAGTGAGACCCTGTCTCAAAATAAAAAGTAAAACGGAAGTTTAGTATGTAGCTAAGTGGTATAGCACTTTCAAAACCCAACTTTAGAAAAAAGTTTGAACAAACGGGACTGACTAGAATAAACCCTATGGTGCTACATTGATATGGACTCAAATTTATAACAACTCACAAATGAAAAATTATTTTTTCCAATGGAGTTTCACTGAGGATACAAAAGGATTTTTTTTTCTTTTTTTTTTCGGAGCTGGGGACCAAACCCAGGGACAAAAGGATTTTTAAGGCCAGGCCCTATGCCCAGCAGTAGATAGCCAAAACAAAACAAGCTCAATGGCATCTTTGAAGGTTCTTTTTCTCATAAAGCTTTGTTTTGTGGCTAGATTAACACAGCCACTCAAACAAGTATTTGCCAACACCCAAAGCCTTTTTACATTTTTAATATCCATTTTTTAAGCCACATTTCACTTTCTCCCCAAATCTGTGTGTGTGAGAGAGAGAGAGAGAGAGAGAGAGAGAGAGAGAGAGAGAGAGAGAGAGATGGACAGACTGATAGACAGATGGATAGACAGACAGAAACAGAGACACACAGAGATACACAGACAGACAGACAGAGACTTGAACATTCATGGGATTTTGGTATTTGTAAATGACCTGGAACCAATCCTCCATAGATACCAAAGAATCACTAGTACATTTATGTCCGAAAGTGCTAATAGAGGGGCTGGCAAGAGGACTGAGTGGTAAAGTATAACAATACTGCTTTTCAGAGATCTAGGTTCAATTCTTAATATCCATATCAGATGATTCACAACTGTATGCAACTCCAGCTCCAGAGGTCTGATGCCCTTGCGCTGCAGGCACCTGCGCCCATGTGTAAATACATTTGAACACACACCTACACATAATTAAAAATAATAAAAATATTTAAAATGTTTTGAGATTATAATACAATTATACCTTTTCTCCCTTCCCTTTCCTCCCTCCACTTATATGTACATTTTCAAGGTTGACTGTTTAGCACCAAATGAAATTACTGATAGAGGCAGGTTTGGTGTGGTACATGCCTACCTGTAATTCTGGCACTCAAGAGGAGAAAGCAAAATAATCATGAATTCAAGACCAGTCAAGGTTATCTATCAAGACATTGTGTCAATAAGTCAAAACAAAATATTAACCAATTACAAGAAGACAAAATTCGGCAGATTGGCCAAGGGGTCAACACGTTTATCAGCAACAATAAGTATCTACACCATGACCCTGTGATAAAGTGCGCTGAAAGAACATTAAACCTCAGGAGTAATCTTCCAAGAGTACCTAACTTCTGTCTGATCATAAAAAGGAGCAGGCTGCGATTGGGGGGTGGTCATCCCTGCAACAAACTAGAAACCTAGGACAAGGGAAACTCCCAAGACCTACAAGGGTGACCCTAGCTAAGACTCATAGCAATAGGGCATATGGAACCTGAAACAGCTACATATTATAACAAGGAAAGACTTCCATTGAAGGATAGGGACATCAACCCATCCAGATAACTTTTAACTCACATTTTTTTTCTGCCTACAAGACATACAAGAATAAACACTGAACAGAAATCGAGGTAATGTCTAACTTAATAACTGGACTGTCCTGAGATCAATGCCATGAGAGAGAGTCAACCCCTTACACACTTAATGATATTCTGTTATGCTTGTAGACAAGAGTATAGCCTAACTGTCTCCTCACGGGCTTTACCCATCAGCTGATGGAAACAAATGTAGATGCCACACCAAACATTAGGTGGAGCTTCGTAAATCCTGTGGAAGAAGAAGAGGAAGGATTAAAGGAGCCAGAGGGGTCAGGGATAATCTGTAGAATAAATTAACCTGACAGGCATATTTGGGTAAAAATGAGTGAATTCATATAATTCTGACGTTTTAGAACATAGATCCAATGCACCTAGCAGCTTGGTAACATCACATACAACTGAGGTCGGTTTGTGGTGGCTCACTTATGCTTGTTTGTGTTCATTTATTCATTCACTCATTCATTCACACACACACACACACACACACACACACACACACACACACACACCTGCTGCATCTTTCTAGTTCCCTCCTCCTTTTTCATTCTCTCCTGGACTTTCTCTCTCTTGGTTTATCCCCTCCCTCAATCCTCATCCTTGAATGTCACTCACAATATTCTAAAGCTACAACACAGGAACAAGTCACACATAGGATGAATGAATCAGCTGAAAAGTTTGACTCATGTCTTATCCAGCAAGCATATTGCTAAAGGCACATATCTACATGAAATTCTAAACCACAGCTCTCAAGCACTTAGCAGTCACAGAACAGGGTATGAATAAGCTGCACCCACTGAGCCTTGCCCAATTGCAGATTTAGTAATGTAATTGTCATTTAAATACACTAAGTGTGGTTATAATTTGTTAGTCGAAAAAGATAACTCCGGCAGCTTCCCCAAAGCAATATAATTCACTGTCATTAAAATCAAAGGGAGGGACGTTAGATGAAATGCCCTACAGTGGAGAGAGGGAACCCATAGAGTCTACCTCCAGTAAAAATACAAGAAATCAAGTGGAGGGGTGGGGTTGCCAGCCCACAGTCAAAAACTCTGACCCAGAATTGTTTCTGCCTGAAAGAACTATAAGAAAAAAATAGGGAAGAGCCTGAGGAAAAGGAGGTCCAGCAATAGGCCCAAACTGAGATCCAGCTCAGGAGGAGGCCCCAAGGCCTGACAGTATTACTGATGCTATTGTGTGCTCACAAAATGGGCCTAGTATGACTGCCCTCCAAACAGCTGCCAAACAAAGAGTTGGAAGAGTCAGTTGCAGATATTTGCACCCAACCAATGGACAGAAGCTGGGGACCCCTGTGGTTAAATTAGGGAAAAGCTGGAGAAAGCTAAGGAGGAGGGCAACCCTGTAGGAAGACCAGCAGTCTCAACTAACCTGGACCCCTGTGATCCCTCAGTCATTGAGCAACCAATCAGGCAGAATCACTAGCTGATAAGAGCCCCTGAACACATCTACAGCAGAGGTCTGCTGGGTCTAGAATCAGAGAAGATGTATCTAACCCTAGAGAGATTTTGGATCCCAGGGAGTGGGGAGGTCTGGTGGGGTTGGGGGTGGGGTGAGGACATCCTCTTGAAGACAGGGTGAGAGATGAGAGTTATGGGATGTGGAACAGTTGGAGGGTAGAACAGGAGGGGGATAAAGTCTGAAGTGTAAAAAAAGATTAAAGAATTAAAAAATATTATGAGTGTATATATTTCATCATTGAGAACAAACTTGAACTCATAATGGTAAAACAGAATTCAGAGGTGATGAGTCCAGTAGATGGATTTTGTTCTTGCTTGTCTCTACAATGACTGATTTTCTTATACCATATCCCTTTTGAAGAAATCAATAGGACACTAAATTAATAAATGCCCCATAGGCTTATGTTTTGCTAGTTTCATTCTAAATACATCCATATTAATATCTAGCTGCTTGTTGTCAAAATTAAGTCATCTTGACCAGAGTCGGGAGATACCCAGAGGGGCCCACCTTCTTAGAGGCAAAGGAGAGAAAAGATAAGGGAGAGACTGTAAGGGGAGAACCAGGAGGGGGCATCTTTTGAGATGTAAATAAATAAATTATTTTTTTAAAACTAAGACATCCTTCTAATAAATAAATACCTAAGAAGCAAAATAATCCAGTGGTCTCAATCTTCCATTCTCTTCTGTGCCCTCTTTCTATTTAAGCCTGTAATTCTCCTAGTCTATAAAAGAGTCTTACCTTCTCTATTGAACTTGAACCATGAAAATAGCCATTATTTAAATCTGAAAAGATTTTTAATAGTATTAAATTGGAATTTTTTTAAACTTGCCATCTTTTATCCTAGACATTATAATGAAAGTAGAAAAATATGAGACCTAGTTATAAAGAAATATCCTTATATAAAGAGTATGGATAATCGTCTTAGCAATATTTAAGAACCTTTTTTCCTTACGTACTTCCTAACTCTTAATTTTCACAATTAAGCTAAATTACAACCTTTACTGCCCTAAAATTTGCTAAAGAAATAGAAGAATAAATTATACTATCTTTGAGGTGTTAACACTGAGGAATAAAAAAGGAAGTTCTCCTTGCCTGTTCTCTTCCTGCTACAATTAAAAGACAAACTACATTTCTAGGGATGTAAATTATTATTTTCTTAGTTACCAGATTAGGTTGAAATATATTTTAGTGTACCTTCTAAGAAATTTTACTATCTATCTTTGAAAAGTTGAAAATGGTATTCAACACTTTTGAGTTTTCACTAAACACTGGAATAAAATTGCTTTATGGGTGATGGTTCTCCTTTTTTGCCTACAGGCAGACGTTCTCTTCCTAGTCTACAGAGAATTAAAAGGCTACAAAAGAAATCCTTTCTCAAAAAATTTTCTGAGGATGTATAATCAAAAAAGGGTAGTTATTTTTCTTTTAGATATTTTCTTATTTACCAAATGTAATCCCTTTTCCTGGTTTCGATTATGGACCTCAACATTGAAATATATTTTGAGATAGTCAAAAGCTGAAAGAACCCAGATGCCCTTCAACAGAGTGAATGGATAAGCAGAAAGTGGTACATTCATACATCAAAAATAAATGATCAAGGAAATTCATAGGCAAATGGAGGGAACTGGAAAATAGTCATTCTGAATGAGGTAACCCATCTCACAGAAAAAACACACACAGTGTGTGCCTGATAATTGGCTATTAGCCCAAATGCTTGAATTACCCTAGTTGCCTAGAACAAATGAAACTCAAGACGGATGATCAAAATGGGAATGTTTCACTTCCTTCTTTATTTTTTTATTTACACTTGAGACATTGAGAAGAGCCTTTCTCGTTTTCGCAAACATCCCCCTCCCCTTCCTTAATGTGGTAGCCTCCTCCCACCCCTCCCCATTGCCACAAGCCGCCTCCCCCCAACAGTCTAGCAACTGGGGGTTCAGCTTAGCAGAATCTCCAGGCTTCCCCTTCCACCGGTGCTCTTAATAGGATATTTCATTGCTGCCTATGAGGTTGGAGCCCAGGGTCAGTCCATGACAGTCTTGGGTAGTGGCTTAGTCCTGAAGCTCTGGGTTGCTTGGCATTGTTGTGTACATGGGGTCTCGAGCCCCTTCAAGCTCTTCCAGTTCTTTTTCTCTGATTCTTAGTCTCAGAAGGCAAGGGCAGGGTTAGGAGTGTAAAGATTAAAACAGAGGCAGATGGAAAGGCCCCACAATACACATTCAATTAGACAAGATGATGAAAATAGGCCACAGGAAAATGCAGACTCCTGAGAAACACAGCCAGAATAAAAAAAAAAAATGCCAGCAGTGAACTGAGAAGCGGGATCCCAGTTGAAGGAATCAGAGAAAGGACTGGAAGATCTTGAAGGGCTACCCCTTATGAACAGTAATGCCACAAACCAGAGCCTCAGGGACTAGCCACCCAAAAGACTATGGGAGTGACCCTGGGATCCAACCTCCCTCCTAGCAATGAATTTAAGCACCAGTGGAGGGAAGCCTTTGTCCAAATGAACCCCAGTGAACTAGACTGTTTCAATTGGGGGGAAACACCCATATAAAGGGGAGGGGAGGGTTTAGGGGATTTCTGGAAACTCAATATCTAAATGTAAATAAGAATACCAAGTTAATAAAAAAAAAAAAGGCAAAAAAAACCCAAGATGAAAAGGTGAGAATTGACTCCCAAACATTGACCTCTGTACTCTGACTTCAACATACTCCTTGTTGTATGCAAATGCCCACATTCTTACACAGTTTCTCTCTCACACATACCATAAATGAAAGAATGAATAGCTTCATATTTCCTCTTCTTTTTTTTTTCATTAGGTATTTTCTTTTTTTTAAAGCTACATAGACCTTTTTTTCCCCCATCTTTATTAACTTGAGTATTTCTTATTTACGTTTCAATTGTTATTCCAATAGCACAATGCTGAGGTTAATAACCCTTGGACTTGTTCCTCAACTGGATGACCTACATTCTAAAAATCCTCTATCCTAGCTCTTCATTGTCCCTTGAACCATCTAGTTATTTTTATTCCTATTGATATCACACTGTGACAAGACACGATATCCCATATTAATATTCTTATCATCCTCTTAACTTTTCACCCTGTTTATTGTATTAACCATTCTCCTATTATCTCCACGAGATTTTAAAATTACAATACTCATATTGCTACTACCCAAGTTGAAAATGTTCTGTATCTTCTCAATGCATTTAGGATAAATTCTGGATATAGATTATCCATAAAAGAAATACAGATATCAAGTAAATATATGAAAGAGTTCAGGTCTACAAATCAACAATATAAATTTTCAAATTGTTGCAAAAAAAAACTTAAGAGATTAATACATGGATCTATAGTTTACATATACAGATTTTAAACTAGCACAGATTTAAACTAGCTTTTTCAAAGAATATATATCACTAATGCAATAAATGTATATTATACTATAAAGATATAAACTCTAATGTTACTAGTGTTTATTTTGCAGTAGTCTCCATTATGTTTTTCTATACTGTCTAAACTGTGATAAAGGATAAAGACAGTATTTGAAATTTAAATTGTAAGTACTTAAAATATTAGCATAGAAATGAACCATGGTGAATGTATACATATGTGTATATAAGGGATAAAAAGCTGAAGAGATAAAGTTAGCAGGCCGTGCACAATGGAATACAGGCACTTTGACTTACAGCAAAGTAGCCATGAGAAGCTGACAGATTCCATTTGCAATGAAGGAAACACAAGTAGAACTGGCAAGGAGGGTAAAGATAGTCAACAAGGTCCACTTACAGAATCACAAGAACGCTGCAAAGGTCTGGGCTTATCCCAGAAGGAAGCTTTGATATAATAGTATCAGGTACCCAGACCATCAGAGGAATAGAATAATAGAGCTTGCTTATTGATATGTGTTTCATTATCTCATACATATCTAGAGATCTTTGTTCCCCAGAGTCCTAAATTCACTTCTGAATCTGACAGCTCCAATAAAGAAAAAGCAATATTATGAAAATGGAGGAATGGTGCACAAACAAAGCACATTCTCATCAGAACTGGTCCATTAGATAAGATCAAGAATTTCACATGTCATTGGTTATGCTGGGCCACAGGACCTTTTCTCTAAATATATGAAGTGCATCAGTGGGTTTTCAAATTAACAGTTATTAAAATTTGGAATCATCCTCTTATTCTTAATTTGTTCCAGTGAAATGTACTGACCTTCACAGCTAGTATTCTGAACAGTATATATTCTGGCAAAGGCATGTATATACAAAAAAATAGAAAATGGAACTAGGAGGGAATACTGAGAGACAGATATAAAAAGTACAAAGGATGAGAAGAAAGCACAGGCTCAAATCAGAATTTTCTATATAAAATTAATATTCTATCACGCTCCATGTATGAAAGCTGCAACTTCATGTGCTTCTACTTAAATATGATCACCCATTAATAATAATAAAATTAGAGGGCACATTATACATGAAAAAGATATAGACTTATATAGGTTTTACAGCTCCGAAATGCTATGAGCATTCACCTTAAAAATTAAATTTACAGGGAAATTATGTTCTAGACCACAATTAATGGGCCTACAAGAATGAAAAAAAAAGTGCCCTTAGAAACGGCTACATCAGGGAAAGCAATGTGGATCAGTGAGTAAAAACACTTGTTGCACAAATCTGACAACTTCAGTTTGATTCCTGGAACATAGGTAAGACAAGAGGAAGGAAGGAGAAACAAACAAAACCAATGATGTTTATTTTAAATTAGCTGAAAATTATATTAATTAAATAAAGTCATCCCACTTGGACTGACAATGCAACTCACAAGAACCATAGACTATCTAACAAAACTCCCAGGACCAACATGATAAACCTACATTTAGCGAAAGTTCAGGGTAGTCCAAGAAACTCCAAAAATGCTATGGACTATTGTTCTTGCCTCCCAGAAGTTGAAGATAAATTCCTATTGATAAAGATGTCACATACTTTGAACACAAAATTTGGAAGTTTTGAACCATATTTAAGCCTACTTCCTTTAGTCTAACAATCACAGCACCAGACGGTACTATGCAAGTTGCCAAGGGAAGGAAGCAAAAAGTAGTCCTATTCAGTTTTGACATCTTTGAACTATAACAATGACCAGCATGGTAAGATAGCCCTAAAGGTGCAATAGTAGTCTGTGTACCCTGGTGGTAACCAACAGCTTTCTAACTAGAGTTAAGATATGCTCAATAGGAGGGAAATCATGTGTAGTACTAGAAACCTAGCCAATTTTCTGGTGCTACTAAGGATGTGAATCATAGAAAAAAATCATATACTACCAACTTACTAGATCAGTATACTTTTTAACAACACTTATAGTTAATTCTAACTTATCTTTGTATCCACAAGTAACTGAAGCTCTCAGACCCTCAACAAAAGGCTCCCTTTACAGCAAAGAGACTCCATTACAGGTAACAACTTATCATAATGTGGAGGTTAATGGACCATAGGGGTCCAAGCCATGGCAGATATACCTGCAACATGAATCCTGAACCAACTGCTCAGGAAACACCACAGAATGTGAGATGAAAAGACTGTAAAAGCCAGAGGATCAGGAAGTCCTCTGTAAGACTGTGTCTTCTAGAAATGACAAAGAAGCTAAGTCAATGATACTTCAACAATGTAGCTGCTCAAATACAACCTGAACAATTACAATACCAACACAGAAGGGGAAAATCTTATGGAACCCCACCCTTAGATGAAGAACTACATGCAACTAAAGACTGCCTAAGGATAAGCCCCATAACTGGTTATCAAATGCAAAGTGGCCAACCCATATATATATATATATATATATATATATATATATATATATATATATATATCCTCTCTGGGTCTATAGATTGTAGTATGATTATCCTATATGTTATACCTGAGTATATACCATGTTTGTCTTTCTGTCTCTGGGTTATCTGTCTGAATGACTAAGATCAAAAACACAATGACAGCCCATGCTGGCAAGGATGTAGAGCAAGAGGAATATTTTTTCATTGCTTATAGGAGGGTGAACTTGTACAGCCACTTTGGAAATCAGTAGAGCAGTTTATCAAAAATTTGGGGATTGATCTACTTCAAGACCTGCTATACCACTCCTGGGCATATATCCAAAGGACATTCTATCCTACAGCAAGAACATTTGCCCAAATATGTCCATGGAAACTTTGTTCATAATAGCCAGAAAAAAACCAGATGTCCCTCAACCTAAGAATGGATAAAGAAAATGTGGTTCATTCATATAGTGGAGTATTTACTTAGCTGTTAAAAAATAACATCATGAAATGTGAAAGGAAGCGGATTGAAATTTAAAAGAAAATTATTCTGGGTGAGGTAACCCAGAGCCAGAAAGACAAACATGGTATGTACTCAGCTATAACATAAAGGATAATAATACTACAATCCATAGACCCAGAGAGTCTAAGTAAAGAGGAGGGCTCAAGGGAGAGAAGTACATATCACCCTGGGAAGGGAAAACAGAATAGATATCACAGGTAGACTGGGGGCAGGTAGGGATGTGTACAGGAAGGATCATGTCTGGGGAGCATGGAGGGAGAGAGTACTGGGAAACACGCTGGAATTATAGGACATTTCGGGGCCAAAGTCAGAACCTAGTGTAATGGAAACTCTCCGGAATCTATGAGGGTGACCAAGGCTAAGGCTCCTGGTAATAAGGAATATGGATCTAAAGCAGCCATCTTCTATAACCAGGCAAGCCTTCCAGAAGGATTGAGACACCAACCCAGCTATAAAACCATTGAAATACAATTTGTCCTGTGTACAAGATGTGCTGAGATAAAGATGGCATAGAACTTATGGCAGTTTTCAACCAATGGCTGGTCCAATTTGAGACCCATGCCATGAGCAGGAGCCCAACCAATGGCTGGTCCAATTTGAGACCCATGCCATGAGCGGGAGCCCAACCAATGGCTGGTCCAATTTGAGACCCATGCCATGAGCGGGAGCCCAACCAATGGCTGGTCCAATTTGAGACCCATGCCATGAGCGGGAGCCCAATGGCCCAGAGACATAGGATGAAACCAAACACGACAAAAAAAAAGGCAATGGCAAGATTCTTTGTTTTCGTTTTTGTTTTGTTTTTTGAGTCTTTTTAATTACATTTTTATTTACATTTTAAATCTTATCCCATTTCCTGATTTCCCCTTTGGAAACCCGCTACCCCACCCCACCCGGCTGCTTCTATGAGGGTGCTCCCTCACTGCCCCACCCATTCCCTCCCACTTCCCTACCCTGACATTCCCCTAGACTGGGGCATCGAGCCTTCACAGGTCCAAAGGCCTCTCCTCCCATTGATTTTGGACAAGGCCATCCTCTGCTACATATGTGGATGGAGCCATAGATCCATCCCTATGTTCTCCTTGGTTGGTGGTTTAGTCCGTGGGAGCTCTGGGGTGTCTGGTTGGTTGATATTGTGTTCTTCTTAATGATACCTGGCTATACTTGTGGACTGGATCTTAGCATAATTGTCAACTGATGGGAATAGATGCAAAGATCCACGGCCAAACATTAGGTGGAGTTAAGTAACTTGAGGAATCCTGAAGAAGATATTGAGGAAGGATTATAGAAACCATTGGGGTTAAAGACACCACAGAAAACCCAAAGAATCAACTAAGCAGGGTTCATAGTGGCTCATAGAGGTTGGATCAACAATCAGGAAACATGCATGAATATAACCTAGCCCTCTACATATGTTATGGCTAAGTAGCTTGGTGTTCTTGTAGGACTCTTAAAGTGAGAGCAGGGGGTGTCTCTGACTCTTTCATCTGCATATTGGAACCTTTCTCTCCTACTGGGTTGCCTCATCCAGCCTTAATGTGAGGGGAGATACATTGTCTTATTGATACTGAAATTTGATATGTTATGTTCAGTGGGTATTTTTGAAAGTCCTTCTCTCTCTCTCTCTCTCTCTCTCTCTCTCTCTCTCTCTCTCTCTCTCTCTCTCTCTGTGTGTGTGTGTGTGTGTGTGTGTGTGTGTGTGTGTGTGTGTGTGTGTGTCTTGTCTTTTTTCACTCTCCCCACCCGAGGAAAGAGAGAGGAGGAGAGGATCTGGAGGAAAGAAGGTGGGTGGGCATTGGGAGGAGAGGGAGGGATGGGAAACTAGTCAGTATGTAATATATTAGAGAAAAAAGAAATTTAAAAATAAAAATAATTTTTAAAAGCTAGAGTCATTAGCACAAATCTATAATCCAGGAGATGAGGAGATGGGAGACTGAGACAGGGAAATGGGCCTGAAGTTCATGAAACAGGCAGCTGTGTGAACTAACGATGGGAAACTTCATCTCTACAGAGTAAAAGGTTGATTAAGTTCTCAGGTTAGCTTCATGAATTTTTAGGAACACACACACACACACACACACACACACACACACAATACAAGGACACAAGAGGAACAAGTTGTCCTCTTTCACCCACATGTGTACACACACTTACATACACAGTCTTCAAAATAGATGTCTAAATCTGTGTGTCTAAAGAATCAAACACTAGAAAAATGTCTTCCCAATTGTCCTTTAAACCCTAAGTCAAAGAGCTGTTGATTGTTTACTTTCTCAGAGAACTCTTCAAACCTAGGACACTGAGCAAAAGCTCCAGAACTCCCCTGTGGTATCACACCAAGTACCCAGGTGTCTACAGACTGATAAAAGTCCACACTGCCATTTCTATTTATTTCTTCATTTCATAAGTGAGGCTAGACTGCTTCCACTTTTGACACTTGACAATTTGGTTTGTGTCTGTGTCACTGTCTATCACCTTGGGGACAAGGAAAAGAGGAAGAGAAGCAGCAACAACTTATTTTTCTTGATTTTTCCCTTGGGGGGGATATAAATATATTCTTCTGACACTCCACTTTCAGGCAGAAGAAAACTGAATCTTTTCCAAGACCTAAGAATGAGAAACATATCATTACCCCCAGATAGAATAAATTGGGTGGTACTTGTCACCTCTAGCTGATTTCCACACTTATGGGGGAGGGTAGCACTTATTTCCATGCCTAATAACCTAGAATCTTGGGAGAACCTCATTTTGGTTTAATGCTGTATTTTTCAAATGGGGGTGGGGTGGGGATTTTGCCTTGTAGAAAACATTTAGCAATGTCTACAAACAGTTTTGATTGACATAATTAATCATAGCTTGCTAAACATCTCTATTGGACAGACATGAGAGTTGTAGCTAACTATTTCACAATGTACAGGATAGTCTACTGTCCTTGTATTGTGTGTGTGTGTGTGTGTGTGTGTGTGTGTGTGTGTGTGTGTGTATGTTCCCAAAGCTTCATAATCATAATTATACATTCTTTTTCCTGAACAATATATATATATATATATATATATATATACATATAATCAGACTTATAGGTAGGGCATATGACATCATCCTTTATTTGGCTTATGAGTAAGCACTGTTGAGAACAATGGATCTGCTTACCTGTGACTTGTGGAATATTCTGGTGGAAATAACATAAACAAAAGAGACACAGAAAGTTAATACTTCACTTCACATATTCATAGTGCACATTGGCATTCAGTATCAATACAAATGGTAGAAACAAACTGCCATCCATACTTAGACTAATGATGGTTTCTAGTAATGATAGTGGAAGCATTTTTACCTTGTAATACTTTCAATCTTTTCCTATGGCTTCCACTAACAGACAACAGTTACTAGTAAAGAAAAACAATGCCCACAGGCATTGTCTGAGGGTGTTACGGGGTGCTGATGCTCCAGCACTTAACAAACAGGTAACTCTCCTTTTGGCAGGAGGAATACACACATGAAATCCAGTATGCTGTTTGTATATAATTCACTGGGTGGTGTGGGAAGAACTGAAGCCTGGGAGAATAAAGAGAGTGTCACAAAGGAATAGTGAAATTGTCATGAAAGGTCTTATGAAGAGGAGACACTCAGAAAGGGGGAGAGAGAGAGAGAGAGAGAGAGAGAGAGAGAGAGAGAGAGAGAGAGAGAGAGAGAAGGAGAATATGCTAAAGGAAGCAGCAATGGAACAGAGATACTCCAGGGAACATCTGGAAATTCATAACAGGCCATGGGAACAATAAACATTAAGGTCTTAGGGTAATGGTGCATGTTTACTGCAGAGAACAGTGAGATATAGTGGAGCTGGTAGCTCTCAATACTTGAAATTTGTTTTGGAGGTCCTGCAAAATAAAAAGACTACCATGACAGTGTGATTCCATTTTCTTCTTCCTCAATTTCTACTTTGCCTCTTTTTCTGAATGGAAAGGTGAATGCATCCATGGCTAGGAACTCTCTATGCTTATTGGATAGGCAGGTATCAAGGGAGCAGAGCCAGTTCTAACTTTGCAAATGCTTAAGGGCTTTGGAGAAAGGGCTAGCTAGATCCAGAGCTTGTTATAAGCAGATACAAGTATATAAACAAAAGCAGTACCCTAGGATTTGGAGCCTACTGCATAGAATGATTATCATCACTACTAGAATGTTACTCATGCTTGAAAAAGGAATGAAGAAAGAATGAGCATGTATAATAAAGTGATGATTGTGCTCAATGCCTACCAATACACTAAATTAAAAGTGCAAGTATCTGTTCAAGGTGAATCAATGAGCAGGGAAGGGGGAGCTCAGAGAGATGGATAAGAAAAATAATGCTCAGGAAGAAGCTCTGTTCAAGAGGTACATGTAAGAGACCTGCACAGTTAGAAAGAGGGTATAAGATCACTTGTAGCCTTTAAGGAATTTTTAACAAGAGCAAAGTGTGCTCTTCCCTGCTATATTGCACCACTTCTCAAAAGTAGCTGTCTCTCCTCAGTAGTCCCAGACAACTTGGTCACCTTATGCCAATGACCCCCAAATAGCCATTTTTTTCTTCCTTAATTTGTAGAAAATTTTCTCTGAGATTCACATCCTGTCCAAAAATCCTGACTTTCTGGAGCTGTTTAAGTAGTAGCCACATATATTGAAATATCAAAGTGAGTGGTTTTCAACCTCAAAACTACAAGACCCTCTGGGCTAAACTAATGGCTCCAGGCTGCTGCTCTATATTAGATATGCATCTAAGAATAGCCAGAAAGATTCATTTTTATACATGTGCCAAACCGTTCCGAGGACTATAGTCAAATACCATTACTAAAAGACACTGCCCTACTCCCATCATATATATATATATATATATATATATATATATATATATATATATATACGATTTTTGATTGCCCCAAATTATGGCCCTAGATCAAAGAAAGTTTGGATATATGTACTCTTCTCGAGGACCAAATTCAATTACTTCTTGATTCAGTATATAGCCAGGAATATCTGGTGAGATGAAAAAGAGTGGCAGACTGCCTACTCCAAATTGTTGTTCTTAATAACTCACCTGGAAAAGTGTGTTACCTGGCCAACTCATAGGATGTCTTCTAAGGACATTAACCTATATCAGCAATGCTTCTGGATTTTACATATGACTAAGACCCTTAGTCAAACACTAAAAAGGAACTTGCCTGGAGACCTCTGGACACAGGAACCTAGGAGGAATAAGGGAGAGGATCTTTCCAGTCTCTCACTGTGCCCAGAGCTGAAAGCAAGTTGCCAGGAGCACCTACATATCAGAGAATAGAGGTAAGACCACCACTTCTGCTCCAAGGGACCAACCTGGAAGCTTTAGGACACACAAACCCAGGAGCAATTCTCAGATGTAGCTAGGAGAAAGCCAGTCTCAAGGAATGCTGACACACAGGCTTCTAGGAGAATCAAGGCACTGTCAGAGACAGCAGGAGAAGCTAACACCCTGGACAAACACATGGCAATAGGCAAGTGCAAGAATCTAAGCAACAGAAACCAAAACTACTTGGCATCATCAGAGCCCAGTTCTCTCACCAAATCAAATACTTGATATCCAAACACACAGGAAAAGCAAGATTTTGGATTTAAAATCACATCTTATGATGATGATAGAGGACTTTAAGAAGGACATAAATAACTCCCTTAAAGAAATACAGGACAACACAGGTAAACAAGTAGAAGCCCTTAAAGAGGAAACACAAAAATCCCTGAAAGAATTACAGGTAAACACAACCAAACATGTGAAGGAATTGAACAAAATCATGGATATAAAAATAGAAATAGAAACAATAAAGAAATCACAGAGGGAGTCAACACTGCATATAGAAAACCTAAAAAAGAGATCAGGAGTCATAGATGCAAGCATCACCATCAGAATACAGGAGCTAGAAGAGAGAATCTCAGGGGCAGAAGATACCAGAGAAAACATTCCTATAACTGTCAAAGAAAATGGAAAATGCAAAATGCTCCTAACCCAAAATATCCAGGAAATCCAGGACACAATGAGAAGGTCAAACCCAAGTATAATAAATATAGCAAAGAGCAAAGAACCCCAATGTAAAGGGCCAGTAAATATCTTCAACAAAATTATAAAAGAAAACTTCCCTAACCTAAAGAAAGAGATGCCCAAATTCAAAAAAGAAGCCTACAGAACTTCGAATAGAATGATCCACAAAAAATTCCTCCCATCACATAATAGTGAAAGCACCAAATGCACAAAGCAAAGAAAGAATATTAAAACCAGCAAGGGAGAAAGGTCAAGTAACATATAAAGACAGAACTATAAAAAATTACACCAGACTTCTCAGCAGAGACTATGAAAGCTAAAAGATACTGAGAAGGTGTCATACAGACCCCAAGAGAACACAAATGCCAGCCCAGGTTACTGTATCCAGCAAAACTCTCAATTTACATAGATGAAGAAACCAAGATATTCCATGACAAAACCAAATTTACACAATAACTTTCCACACAACCAGCTCTACAAAGGATAATAAGTGGAAAACTCCAACATGAGGAAGGAAACTATATGCCGAGTAATTTTGCAACAAACCCAAAAGAAGAGAGACACACAAACATAATTCCACATCTAACAACAAAAATAACAGGAAACAATAATCACTATTCTTTAATATCTCTTAAAATCAATGGACTCAATTCCCCAATAAAAAGACATAGACTGAAAAACTGGATTCGTAAAGGGGACCCAACATTTTGCTGTACATAAGATACACACCTCAGTTACAAACACAGTCACTACCTCAGAGTAGAAGGCTAGGAAAACAATTTTCCAAGCAAATGGTCCCAAGAAACAACCTGGGGTAGCCATTCTAATATTGAATAAAATCGAATTTCAACCAAAAGTTATCAAAAAGGATAAGGAAGGACTCTTCATATTCATTAAAAGGAAAAATCCACCAAGTTGGCTCTCAAACCTGAATATATACGGTCCAATGCAAGGGCACCCACATTCATAAAAGAAACCTTACTAAAGCTCAAAGCACATTGTACCTCACGTAATAGTAGGAGATTTCACTACCCCACTCTCATCAATGGACAGATCATGAAACAGAAACTAAACAGAGACATAGAGAAACTAATAGAAGTTATGAACCAAATTGATTTCACAAATATCTATAGAACATTTCATCCTAAAATAAAAGAATATAACTTCTACTCAGTATCTCATGGTACCATCTCCAAAATTGACCATATAAAATGTCATAAAGCAGGCCTTAACAGATATAAGAAGATTTAAATAATCCTATACATCCTATCAGATCACTATGGATTAACGCTGGTCTTCAATAAGAAAAAAGATCAATGAAAGCCCACATACACAAGAAAGTTGAACAATGCTCTATTCAATGATAACTTGGTCAAGGAAGTAATAACGAAAGAAATTAAGGACTTTTAGAATTGAATGAAAATTAAGGTACAACATACCCAAACTTAAGGGACACAATGAAAGCAGTGCTAAGAGGAAAACCATAGCTCTAAGTGCGTCCACAAAGAAACTGGAGAAAGCACACACTATCAGCTTGACAGCACACCTAAAATCTCTGCAACAAAAAGAAGCAAATACTCCCAAGAGGAGTAGACTTCAGGAAATAATCAAACTTAGGGCTGAAGTCAACCAAGTAGAAACAAAAAGAACTATATAAAAATCAACAAAACCAAAAGCTGGTTCTTTCAGAAAATCAACAAAATAGATAAACACTTAGCCAGCCTAACCAGAGGGAACAGAAAGAGTATCCAAATGAACAAAATCATGAATGAAAAGAGAGACATAACAGAATCTGAGGAAATTCAAAAAATCATCAAATACTACTACAAATGCTTATATTCAACAAAACTGGAAAATCTGGAAGAAATGAACAATTTTCTATATAGATACCATGTACCAAAGTTAAATCTGGATCAGATAAACCATCTAAACAGTCTTATAATTCCTAAAGAAATAGCATCAGTTATTAGAAGTCTCCCAACCAAGAAAAGCCCAGGACCAGATGGGTTTAGTGCAGAATTCTATCAGACCTTCATAGAAGACCTACTATCTATACTGTCCAAACTATCCCAGAAAATAGAAACGGAAGGAATACTACCCAATCCTTTCTATGAAGCTACAATTATGCTTGTACCTAAGCCACACAAAGACCCAACAAACAAAGAGAACTTCAGACCAATTTCCCTTAGGAATATCAACACAAAAATAATCAATAAAATTCTTGCAAACCGAATCCAAGACCACATCAAAACGATCATCTATCGTGGTCAAACAGGCTCAATCTCAGAGATGCATGAATGGTTCAATATACAAAAATCCATCAATGTAATCCAATATATAAACAAACTCAAAGGAAAAAACATGTAATCATCTCATCAGATGCTGAAGAAGCATTTGCCAAAATTCTCAGGCTAAAATTCTTGGAAAGATAAAAAATTCAAGGCCCATACCTAAACATGGTAAAAACACTATACAGAAAACCAGTAGCTAACATCAAACTAAATGGAGAAAAACTTGAAGCAATCCCACTAAAATCAGGGACCAGACAAGGCTGCCTACTCTCTCCCTACTTATTCAATACAGTTCTTGAAGTCCCAGCCAGAGCAATCAGACAACAAAAGGAGGTCGAAGGGATAAAAATTGGAAAGGAAGAAATCAAAATATCGCTATTTGCAGATGATATGGTAGTATACTTAATGGAAAAGAGTTCCACCAGAGAACTAAGCTTGATAAACAACTTCAGCAAAGTGGCTGGATTTAAAATTAACCCAAACAAATCAGTAGCCTTCCTCTTCCCAAAGGATAAACAGACTGAGAAAGAAATTAGGGAAACCCAGAAATGAACCCCACACCTACAGTCCTTGATTTTTGACAAAGGAGCCAAAACCATCAATGGAAAAAGATGGCATTTCAGCAAATGGTGCTGGTTCAACTAGAGTTCAGCATGTAGAAGAATGCAGATCGATCCATGCTTATCACCCTGTACAAAGCTTAAGTTCAACTGGATCAAGGACCTCCACATCAAACCAGATACACTCAAACTAATAGAAGAAAAGGTGGAGAAACATCTCAAACACATGGGCACTGGAGAAAATTTCTTGAACAAAATACCAATGGCCTATGCTCTAAGATCAAGAATCGACAAATGGGATCTCATAAAACTACAAAGCTTCTGTAAGGCAAAGGACACTGTGGTCAGGACAAAACGGCAACCAACAGATTGGGAAAAGATCTTTACCAATCCTACAACAGATAGAGGCCTTATATCCAAAATATACAAAGAACTCAAAAAGTTAGACCGCAGGGAGACAAATAACCCTATTAAAAAATGGGGTTCAGAGCTAAACAAAGAATTCACAGCTGAGGAATGCCGAATGGCTGAGAAACACCTAAAGAAATGTTCAACATCTTTAGTCATGAGGGAAATGCAAATCAAAACAACCCTGAGATTTCACCTCACACCAGTGAGAATGGCTAAGATCAAAAACTCAGGTGACAGCAAATGCTGGCGAGGATGTGAAGAAAGAGGAACACTCCTCCATTGTTGGTGGGATTGCAGACTGGTAAAATCATTCTGGAAATCAGTCTGGAGGTTCCTCAGAAAATTGGACATTGAACTACCTGAGGATCCAGCTATACCTCTCTTGGGCATATACCCAAAAGATGCCCCAACATATAAAAAAGACACGTGCTCCACTATGTTCATAGCAGCCTTATTTATAATAGCCAGAAGCTGGGAATAACCCAGATGCCCTTCATCAGAGGAATGGATACAGAAAATGTGGTACATCTACACAATGAAATATTACTCAGCTATCAAAAACAATGACTTTATGAAATTCATAGGCAAATGGTTGGAACTGGAAAATATCATCCTGAGTGAGGTAACCCAATCTCAGAGAAACACACATGGTATGCACTCATTGATAAGTGGCTATTAGCCCAAATGCTTGGAATTACCCTAGATGCCTAGAACAAATGAAACTCAAGACGGATGATCAAAATGTGAATGCTTCACTCCTTCTTTAAAAGGGGAACAAGAATACCCTTGGCAGGGAATAGAGAGGCAAAAGATTAAAACAGACACAGAAGGAACACCCATTCAGAGCCTGCCCCACATGTGGCCCCATGCATATACAGCCATCAATTAGACAAGATGGATGAAGCAAAGAAGTGCAGGCCGACAGGAGCTGGATTAGATCTCTCCGAGAGACACAGCCAGAATACAGCAAACACAGAGGCGCATGCCAGCAGCAAACCACTGAATTGAGAATAGGACCTCCGTTGAAGGAATCAGAGAAAGACCTGGAAGAGCTTGAAGGGGCTCGAGACCCCATATGTACAGCAATGCCAAGCAACCAGAGCTTCCAGGGACTAAGCCACTACCTAAAGACTATACATAGACTGACCCTGGACTCTGACCTCATAGGTAGCAATGAATATCCTAGTAAAGCACCAGTGGAAGGGGAAGCCCTGGTCCTGCTAGACTGAACCCTGATGAACTAGATTGTTGGGGGGGTGGCAAGGGGGGTGGATGGGGAGGAACATCCATAAAGAAGGAGGGGAGGGGGAGGTTTGCCCAGAAACCGGGAAAGGGAAGAACACTCGAAATGTATATAAGAAATACTCAAGTTAATAAAAAAAATAAATAAATAAAATTTAAAAAAAGAAATACCAAAATAAAGTAGAAAATCCTAAAAAAAAAAAAAAGAAAAAAAAAAAAATGCTCAAGTTAATTAAAAAAAAAAAAAATGCAGGCTGACAGGAACCGGACGGATGTAGATCTCTCTGAGAGACATACCCAGAATACAGCAAATACATAGGCAAATGCCAGCAGCAATCCACTGAACTGAGATCTCGACCCCTGAAGGAATCAGAGAAAGGTCTGGAAGAGCTTGAAGGGTCTCGAGACTTCATATTAATAACAATGCCAACCAAACAGAGCTTCCAGGGACTAAGCCACTACCCAAAGACTATACTATACCCTGGGCTCCAACCTCATAGGTAGCAATGAATAGCCTAGTAAGAGCACCAGTGGAAGGGGAAGCCCTTGGTCCTGCCAAGAGTGAACCCCCAGTGAACGTGATTGTTGGGGGGAGGGCGGTAATGGGGGGAGGATGGGGAAGGGAAGCCCATATAGAAGGGTAAGGGTAAGGGTTAGGGGGGATGTTGGCCTGGAAACTGGGAAGGGGAATAATAATCGGAATGTAAATAAGAAATACTCAAGTTAATAAAGATTAAAAAAATGAAATTAGGAAAATGACACTCTTCAAAATAGTCCCAAATAACAAAAATACCTCAGTGTGACTCTAACCAAGAAAGTGAAAGATCTGTATGATAAGAACTTCACATCTCTGAAGAAAGAAATTGAAGAAAGTCTCAGAAGATGGAAAAATCTCCCATGTTCATGGATTGGAAGGATTTATACAGTAAAAATGGTTATTTTGCTAAAAGCAATCTACAGATTCAATGCAATCCCCATCAAAACTCCAATTCAATTCTTCATAGAGTTAGAAAAGAGCAATTGGCAAATTCATTTGGAATAACAAAAACCCAGAACAGCAATAACTATCCTCAACAATAAAGAACTTCTGAGGGAATCACCATCCCTGACCTCAAGCTGTATTACAGAGCAATCATGATAAAAACTGCATTGTGTTGGTACAGAGACAGGCAAGTAGATCAGTAGAATAGAATTGAAGACCCATAAATGAACCCACACACCTATAGTCACGTGATCTTTGACAACGGAGCTAAAATCATCCAGTGGAAAAAAAGATAGAGTTTTCAAAAAAATGTTGCTGGTTCACCTGGAGGTCAGCATGTAGAAGAATGCAAATCAGTCTATTCTTATTACCCTGTACAAAGCTCAAGTCCAAGTGAATCAAAGACCTCCACATAAAACCGTATCACTCAGGGAATTATAGGAAGGATTGAAAGAGCTGAAGGAGCTTGCAATCCCATAAGAACAGTAATTCCAACCAACCAGAGCTTCCAGGAACTAAACCACTACTGAAAGACTATACATAGACTAACTCAGGGATCCAACTGCATATGTAGCAGGGAATAGCCTTCTTGGGGTACCAATGGAAGGGAAAGCCTTTGGTCCTGCCAAGTTTGGACCCCCAGTGCAGGGGAATTGGGGGAGGAGTTAAAGGGGATGGTTGGGGGAATACCCGTACGGGAGAGGGGGAGGGGATGGTGGGCTTATAGACAGGAAACTTGGAAAGGGGATAACATTTGAAATGTAAGTAAAAATATATATCTAATAAAAATTATTACCATAAGAAAAACCATATCACTCAAACTCATAGAAGAAAAAGAGGGAAAGAACCTTGAACACATTGTCACTGGGGAAAATTTCTTAAACAGAACACCAATGACTTATGCTCTAAGATCAAGAATCAACAAATGGGATCTCCTAAAATGGCAAAACTTCTGTAAGGTAAAGGACACTGTCATTAGGACAAAATGGCAACCAAAGGATTGGGAAAAAGATCTCTACCAATATTCAAAGAACTCAAAAGTTAGATTCCTGAGGAACAATTAACCTTATTTTAAAAATGGGGCACAGAGCTAAACAAAGAATTCTTAGCTGAGGAATATTAAATGGATGAGAAGTACCTAAAGAAATGTTCTACATCCTTATTCATCATGGAAATGCAAATCAAAACAACACTGAGATTCTGCCTCACACCAGTTAGAATGGCTAAGATCAAAAACTCATGTGACAGCAGATGCTGGGGAGGATGTGGAGACAGAGGAACATTCCTCCATTGTTGGGATTGCAAAGTGGAACAACCACTCTAGAAATCACTCCGGAGGTTCCTCAGAAAATTGGAAATTGGACTACCTGAGGACCCAGCTATACCACTCCTGGGCATATACCCAAAAGATGCTCCGACACATATCAAGAACTCAAGGCTCCAGTATATTCATAGCAGCATTATATTTTTGATAGCCAGAAGCTGGAAAGAACCCAGATGCCCTTCAACAGAGGAATGGATACAGAAAATGTGGTACATCTACACAATGGAGTAACTACCCAGGTATTAGAAACAATGTCTTCATGAAATTCTTAGGCAAATGGATGGAACCAGAAAATATCCTGAGTGAGGTAACCCAGTCACAAAAAAACACACATGATTTTGCACTCACTGATAATTGGTTATTTGCCCAAAAGCTCGGATTACCCATGATACAATCCACAGACCACCTCAAGCTCCAGAAGAAGGGTGACCAAAGTGTAGATGCTTCAGTCCTTCTTAAAAAGGGGAACAAAATATTCATAGAGGGAAAACTATTCATAGGAGTAGATATGGAGGCAAAGTTTGGAGCAGAGACTGAAGGAACGGCCATTCAAAGCCTGCCCCACCCACAGATATATCCCATGTACATACAGTCACCAAACCTAGACAATATTGCTGATGCCAAGAAATGCATGCTGACAGGAGCCTGCTATTGCTGTCTCCTGAGAGGCTCTGCCAGAGCATGATAAATAAAGGCAAAGGCTAGCAGCCAACCACTGATCTGAGAATGGGGTCCCCTTCAGAGGAATTAGAGAAAGGATTGAAGGAGCTGAAGGGGCTTGCAACCCTACAAGAGCAACAATGCCAACCAGCCAGAGCTCGCAGGGACTAAACCACCACCCAAAGTCTACATGGACTGACCCATGGCTCCGGCTGCTGCATTTGTAGCAGTGGATGACTTGTGGGGCACCAATGGGAGGAGAAGCCCTTGGTCCTATCAAGGCTGGAACCCCCATTGTAGGAGAATGTCAGGGTGGGGAGACATGAAGGGTAGTTGGGTGGGGGAACACCCTTACATAAGAAGGATGAGGGGGATGGGATAGGGGGTTTTTCAGATGGGAAACCCCTTAAAGGGGATAACACTAGACATGTAAATAAGAAAATATCCAATTAAAAAAAAACAGAACCTTACTAACAACCTAGAAAACAGAGAAGTATGGGGTTGGCAAAGTGGCTCTGTAAAGATTATTGTTATGCAGTACTGGTGATCTAAAACCAGATTTTCTGGGTCCCCAGGACCCAGAAGTGAACTGATACCACATAGCATAAAGTTGTCCTCTGCCCTTCACATGCCCACTCTGGCGTACACTCATATTCTTTGTCTATGTCTCTCTGTCTCTCTGTCTCTCTCTGTCTCTCTCTGTCTCTCTGTCTCTCTGTCTTTTTCTGTCTGTCTCTCTCTGTGTCTGTCTGTCTCTGTCTCTGTCTGTCTCTGTCTCTCTCTCTGTCTCTCTGTGTGTCTCTCTCTCATACATATACCCACAAATAAATACTTTTATTTAAAATTTAAGAAGTACAATATTATATCTGTATTCATACATAGCCAACCAATATAATGCATGTCCTTATCCAAATCACTAAACATATAGAGAAGAGAGCTTTACATAGGAACAATGGGTCCACACTACCCAAAGAAGCTTCTGAGTAGCTATATTATATTTGCAAAGTCACTAGTAATTGTGTCCTCTAAAAAATATGAAAGTATATTTTTAAATAGAAATTCTAAGGCCCCGTTTGCCCCCTGACTAGCTACTAATGCATGTAATGAAGAGCTTTCATATTTAGCATAATGTGGTCTCCAAACAGAAATTAAACACAATCAATGGGCCCTAGGATTCAGTTAGGATCAAGTTTGGAGGACTAAGGGCATCATGGAGGAAAGAAGGAAAAGATGGGTATGCCAAGATTCCATAACCTTGACACTATTGATATATTGACTCAAATAAGTAACTGTTGTGGGTAACAGTTCAGTGCACAGTAGGTTGTTTAGTGATCTCTATTTTCTACCCTTCTGCCATGTAGCTCCCAGTCCTCAGTGATAACTAAAAATGTCTCTAGACATTGTCAAATGTCCCATATTCAGCAAAATATCTCCTTGTTGATAACCACTGTTTTAAATCAAATGAATATTGTAGTTTTCTTCTAGTTACCCCTCTTAATAATTACACTTACATTTGTGGACAATAACTATATGTTATTTCTAACATTGACCCAAAAAAAACTATCATTGACTGGATATTTCAGTTATTTGCAATATAAACCTAAAAGGTTGTAAGCATTCCTTTCTAATTCCCACCTCCAAAAACTTAAGACATCTATAAACAATGGAATACTGATAGAAACTGAAAGGGATAAACCCATTTAAGAAAGACCAAAAGGGGATAAAACAGAACAAGACCTTAGGTGGCTTAGGACTACTAGTACAGATAAAAGAGTGAGAAGAGTCTTAACAGATTAAAAAAAGAGGGGAAGAAACAAATGATAGGCTATCAAAGAAGAAGAACATCTGTAATCTCACAGGTGTCATACATGTGAGTGTGTTTGCATATGTGAGCAAGGTAAAGAATGGATGTGCACATGTATGTGTGTGTGTTACATTTCACAGAATAAAGACAAAGAAGGATCAAGGAGAAGGGAATTGAAAGTTAATATCTGAGCACATGAGAATTGACATGCCAGCTCAAGTAGATGGGCGCAGATGCAAGCAAAGAGTTAATGGCTAAACACACCAAGAATAGCATCAAGAAATAGAACAACAGCATGGCTTTACTGTACAAATTAAATAGACCTGTCAGTGACATTAACCCTACCATTCAGTCTTTAGGGACCTATTGAGTCTACACTAAGGGTCCACTAAAAACCAGGCACTGTGTTGTCATTTTTCAAAAGCATAAATATAAGACGCCTTCATTCTACCATCAAGAAGAATCAATCTATCAGGTCAACTTTACAAAAAGTAAATGAATTCATTCCGAAAGATAGGAAATACACCAAGATTCTCAGCCCTCATTGCTTAGACTTTGAAGCAGCATAATCAAGAAATAAAAAACAGCTTCGTATAGTACACCCTCTACCATCACCAGTTGGTTTTTAAAACAGCATCAGGGATAAAAAAAAAAAAAAGTCTTATATAAGGTTGTATATAAGGTTCCAGAAAACCTGTAGCCTCTCCTCCCTTTGAAGAGCAAAGCTCTGATTTAGAGCACTGATTTACAGGGAGACCCTCTTATTGTCCAGTCAGCTGAATTTCTGCGAATTTTAGATGCCCAAGGGTTGAGTTGCTGTTTTGAATTAGTTCCTCTTGCCAAGGGATATAAGAAAAGGCTCCCGAAGGAAGCCTGCAAAAACAGCTCATTACTGTGCAATCCATTCCCCCGCCACCTCACAGAAGACTCAGGCAGAAATGCTTTGTTGCCACTGTCTGATAACAGAGGTGGTGGCCTGCATACTAACCAGAAAGCAGCAGTGAAGGAAATGTTTTCCCAGAAAATGTGTCTCTTCTGCAAGTAGAAAAACAACCAGACAAAACCACACTGGTCTCCGTTCACAAATCTCAAGTGGGTAGAGCTGCAAATTTCTTAGGAATGATTGGGAAGGTTAGATGCTGGTGTCTGGTTTCCTATAAGCTGTTTTCAATGCCTCCCTTTTGCAAGCTCATACACACTGCAGTCAGTTTGCTCAAATGAGTGCAAACAAAGGAATAAATTTGTTTGAAAGGGCAAGCTTCATTATACTCTAATTAATGTAAATCTCACCCACAGAGAGGAACCAAAATAAATAGCTATAGTAATTAAAGTTTAGAAGGTTTTTGGTTTGGTTTGGTTTAGTTAGGGTGGGGGCAGTTCAAAAGAATTCAGAGTTGATGGAGGATTTCAGGGATGATTTTTTTTTTCTGTAGGGTGGTTTTTAGAAAAACAAACTAGGTGGAATTGGTAGTCCCTAAACCAAGTCAGCAAAATCTTCCCTTTGAGTGAAGAAAATACAGTATATTCTCTCTAAGGGACCTGGAGAAAACGAAGAACAAAGTCAAGTTTCAAATTTTCTCAAAAAGTTTTTTTTCTTATCCTAAAACAATAAAGGGGAAGAAACTGAAAGCATCAAGTGATGTCATATGATATACACCAGTAAAGCTGAAAATCAAAACTGACTTTATCGTTCAACAAATAATGGAAAATTGTGTGATGCTAAAGTAAGTTCATGGAGTATCCTCTAACTCCCAATAGAGAAAGGCTAGATTGAGGGAGACAGAAGCACTGTTGTCAAATAAGGGAAGAGACTGACATGCACTGTTTACTTGGTTAGGGAAGGCATTATAAAGTCTCTAGGAATTGGTCACTGTTTGATTATGTCTCAAAATTACCAGTTATGGAAGTAGCCTAAGATGTGTTACATGGAAATTCTGCTAGGCTAGCAGCCGTGCAGCAATCACTTGAATGACCAAGCCCTTAGCAAGAAAAGAAATAGCAAGTACCCACTTATATTTTTCAAGTTGCCATGATGAGACAACATGGGCTGTTAGTAAAGCAAGCGTGAGGAGCACAAACATTTATATGACTGGGGGGAAACCAATGCCATGCTGGTTTTTACTTATGACATGTCCAAACTTTCTTATTAGAGAGCTAAATATGTTGAAATCCCAGGCAGTAAGGCCTTAGCAAGTCCAAGGGCAGGCCAAAGTGCTAAAATGAGCCTGATGTGCCTGGTAACCACAAGAAGGTGAGTGTGGCTAGAGCATTGTAATATTTACTTACTTATTTAGTTAGTTACAAGGAATAAAGAGATTAGGTTCATAGTCATTAGAACTCTCCACAGAAATAGAGCTAATAGGAGACAGCTCTCTAATAGGAGAGATATCTCTTAGTTTATCTCAGCTAAATAGACACACCAAATTAACCATCAGAGATAGGGTTTAGTTTAGTTAAAACATGATAGGACATGAACTTTTATTTGCATTTGATGGAAATCCACTGAAAATTTTGAACAAGGATTCATACAGTCTTATACTCAAGTTAATAAAAAAAATACTTTATAGAACTCAAAAAAAATACCCTCATGTGTGAAGACAACTCTATAGGGAATGAAAATTCAATGGAGAGGAGGCACTTAGGGGTTTACTATGGCAGCCCAAAGGAATGATGGGTAGTAGTCTGATATATAACTTGCTTTGATGCTGAAATTTTTAAGACTCAGGGTAAATAAAAGGGCCCCCACAGGGCTACTAGGCTCTTACACCAAGTACATTTTTAGAGTTAAAAGAAGGGTAACAACTTGAAAAGCAGAGAATTTGAAAGGAAAATATGAATAAGGGCATGCCAAGCCAAAGGTCCTGGCAAAGTATCAAGTCAATGGCTGATGGATATGGTAATGTAAAGCTTGAGTAAAAGATACAGTAATAAATTGGAATTATAATATTTACCTGGAAGAGGAGATACCATGACCAGGAAAGTGGTTTTCCCTGAGGGAGACTTGCTCACTGCACTCTAGGTATGCTGAACCCTGTGACTTCCTGAGGAGTCAGGAAGATAAATGAACCATGAGGAGGTGAGAATGAAAACTTGGTTCAAATTGACTCCATCAACATAGACCAAAATTTAGGCAGTCTGATGCCAGGAAGTTTATTGATAAATTTTAACACAGCATAATTTGAGGGGAACATTTCCTAGTATAATACAATTCTCCGTGCAATAGGAAGCATAATTATATCAAAACTCAACTCAGGGTATATGTCATTTCTACCAAGCATATGGGTTCTGAAGATAGCTACTGGCTTAAGGGCCTAGAAAAGGAGCTGGCCTGGTCTCAGTCATAGAGATAGCATAGAGGACATGTTGGTTATTAGCAGCATTTGGTCCTGGTTGTGGAGGCTTTGGGGAGCTCCTGACTATATAGATAATATAAAATTCATATCCTTGGTCCTTGTAAAGGAACATGGGGGAGCCCCTGGCTATACAGGTAATATAAGAGTCATTTAAATTACTAGCCACCTCTGGTCTTGGTTTTAGAAGTATGTTATGGCATTACCCAACAGACAGTACAGATCATCAGGCTGTTAATCACTTCCAATACCTAGATTTCTGGATGGAAGAACAGGTATTATGTTTATTTCTTTGACAGGACAATCATATACACTTAACATTCCTGGTTTTCCCCCTGGAAGTCTATGGACACAAGGATCTTCCTGCTCTCAGCAATTTCCCCACACATGTAAAATTTGACTGCATAATTTGTGATGGTCAGAGAGACTGTCATACTGTTCTCCTATGAGAAAACTGATAAATTGGAATAATTTTCATGAAGAAGCTTTAAAATCATAGGAATGTTTCCAACAGAGTAAATGCAGTCAGGAAGGTAAAGAAGGAGGAAATCAAAAAATGAGCTGAAAGATGACACATTGTCATCATGCTGTAGTTGTTCAAATAGATACAATAGTGTGTCTGTATGTTGCTTGTAGAAAGAAAAAATAGAACAGTCATTTGAAAAAATTTAATAAGTAAAGGTGATGTACAAGATGCACTTGGGTGTCAGTTGATTCTAGAGAGGACTGCTAACTGAATAGCTATAACAGAATGAAAGGGGAAAATGGAGGGTCTAAGATGTTTACAAACAAGTTCATAGAGTTAATAAGAAAGTGTGAAAGACATCCTCTTCTGATGTTTCTATTCTCCTGAATAAATTAAGAAATAAGGCCATTAGGAAGTATGAGGTAAAGAAAGTGTTACTGATGTTTTAGAAGAAAAAAAGAGAATGGCATGGTAACAGTGCCAAACGATAGAAGAGTAAAGTGACTGAGGAAGTAAAATAGCATATTCAAGGCTGAAATTCAGGGCCATGAATTTACAGTGACGAGTGATACATTTTGCTCGGAGGTATAATGTTTTGTCATTGGAGTTTACTTTGGGTGAGGTAGATCATGGGCCATTGATTTAACTAGAAAACCCTCTTGAGTGTAAAAGTTACTGAAAAATGATAGATTAGAATAATAATAACAAAATAGAAAAATGGAGCAAAGAAGTAAGAAACATGACCTAAATTTTCCAAGGTATGGGAGTGGTCAAGAGGTCTATGGATACAACAAAAATTTTCTAGTGGGACAAAAGGCTAATAGAATAGTGGTGTGTTTTCAAAGGAGCCTGGGCTTTCAGAGGTGGGGATGGTGGAGTACAGATCAGCCTACTTCTGCCTCCCAAGTGCTGGGATTAAAGATATCCACCACTATTGACCAGCTTGGGAATATTTTTTAGGTGAAGGGGATTTGTCCAACTGATATAGTAGGGGGCATGAGAAGTGAAGATGGTGTGGAAAGTTCATTCAAATTAGAAGAGAAATTTTTATGGGATGGGGGTCTGGGCATTAAGAAGATTGCCCATTTTCTAGTGTGGATAGAATGTTTGGTCCTGAGAGCAGAAATGGAAGATGGGCTCTATTTACATTTTTTTCTTTAGACGACTTTTGGTTGAGTTGCACAAAATAGAATTTTGTATAGTTTCAAGATAAATGTTGGCAAAAGCTCAGAGCCAGAAAAATTCAATATTAAAAACTGGTATTTTAGAAATGATGAAAATTAATATATGCTGTGGTGTGATTTAAAATATTATACTACCTCAACCCATCCATAACTGTCCATTATTATTTCCCCTTCCTAGAGATCCATCCATGTATCTTCACTTAATCTCTGCAATTATATAAATTATAGCCTGCTTACAGAAGACTTAACAGCTAACATCCATATGTAAATGAGTACATACCATATCTGTCTTTAGTGTTCATGGTAATGGAAGGTATGATACCAAAAAAGGAAAAGTAAATATCAACCCAGTTACAAATCTTTCCATCTACAATGGTGAGTTGCCTGCAATAGTGGCACAAAGCTTGTGGGAGTAACCAACCAATATCTGCTTGGATTTAAGGACAACTCAATGAGATGTAACCCATCTCTGACACTATTTGGGTGACTAAGATCCTAACTAGATAAGTCAGGTACCTAAGAGAAAACAAAATACTATGGTTCTGTTAAGGATATGTAGCAATAAATGACATTCTGCAATACTCAAATCAGTATCAGCGTTCAACCATCATCAGAGAAGCTTTCTCCTGCAGCAGATGGGAATAAATACAGAATCACAAATGTACACTGTGAAGAGAGTGAGAGACCTTGGAACACACAGCTCTAAATGAGATCACTCCATCAAATCCTTCCTGACAGAGCTCAAGGAACCTGGCAGAAGAGAAGGTGGGAAGACTAAGAGACAGAGGATATGGAAGACACCAAAGAAACACAGCAAGACTGACACACATATGAACTGGTAGCATGCATGAGTCCTGCACAGGTCCAAAGAAGACTGGGTCCCCATGCTGAGGTGGGAAGGAAGCACAAGCATTCATCCTTAACCTAATTGAAGCTGTCTCTAGTTGATAACTTCTTACAAAGGAAAAATTAGTTTTCTTCAACAGAGTGTCACTGGGTATACAAACCATACTTAAGGGCAGGCCCCACAACCAGCAGTAAGTAGGTGATCAACACAAAATGTTCAACAGCATTTTGGTGGTTTTATGTTTCATAATGCTTGGTCAGAGCATTTTGTTTTGAATCTTACAAGTCTTTTGTGTATATATTATGCTTTCTGAGCTTGTGATTTTTATGGGATTTCTATGTGTACAAGTCTGTGTCTCTGTATCTATATGTATTTCTTGGACTGTTTTCAATTTTTTTCTTCTGCTTCTTTGTTTCCTGTTCTAGTTTGGTTTGTTCTCTCTTATTTTCTTTTATTATTCTTGGATGCCTCTTTGTATTCTGACAAGAGAGAAGGAGAAGAGGTAAGGATTTGCATGGGAGAAGAGGTGGTAAGTATCTTGGAGAACAGAAAAACACAATCAGAATATATTGTACCAGAAAATATATAATTTCAATTAAAAATAATGTTTTAAAATGTATAGTGTTATTGGGACAGGGGTATGTATCTTTTTTTCACAGAAAAAACTATCAACTTAAAAGGTTCAAATTTCTTGGAAATATCTTTACCAAAATCAAAAAGTGTTTTTTATTGCTTCTTCAAGTAAAACCATGCAATTATCCTGTGTCAAAAAATGTGTATTTGAATTCATTCATTTATTTACTTGATTGTATTCAAAGGTAACTTATTGAATAAAAATAAATAACAGCTTTAGTTTTCTGATAACATAACTAAAGGCACAAAAGTGAAGATGATTTTTCAAGTTAAGCTGTTATATTCCAAAATATATAAGCACTTAATTTTTCTATTAATGAAAATCTACTTCAAGATGTTCTACTTTTTTTATAATCCAGCCATTGCCACCCCTCCCTGTACCCACTTCCACAGTTCCTCATCCAATTCCTCCTTTCCTGCACCCATCTATGAGAGATGTTCCCCTCAACTAAGTCTTTCTGCTCCCTGGGGCCTCAAGTCTCTCCAGGATTAAGCTCATCTCCCACTGAGGCCAGATCTGGCAGCCCTTTGCTATGTATGTGTCCAGGTCCTTGGACCAGCTCCTGTATATTGCCTGATTGGTAGTCAGTCTCTGGGAGCTCCACGGGGTCTCAGTTATTTGAGACTTATGGTATTCCTATGAAATCGCCCTCCTCTTCAGCTTCTTCCAACCTTTTCCTAATTCAAAAATAAGGGTCCCCGACACCAGTCCAATGGTTGGGTATAAGTATCTGCATTTGTCTCAGTAAGCTGCTGATTTAGCATCTCAGAAGACAGTTATGCTAGTTTCCTGTCTGTAAGCACATCATAGCATCAATAATAATGTCAGGCCTTGGGGCCTCTCCTTGACCTAAATCCCAATTTGGGCATGTCACTGGATCTCCTTTCCCTCAGGCTTTCCCCCATTTTTGTCCCTCTTTTAGACAGGAACAATTCTGGGACAGAAATTTTGACTGTAGGTTGTCAACCCCATCCCTCCACTTGAGTCTCTGACTACTAAGAGTCCCTGCTAGACAATTTGAGTTCCCTCTTACTTTTGGATGTTTCATCTAAGGCCATTCCCATTGAGCCCTGAGAGTCTCTCACCTTTCAGGTCTCTAGTACTTTATAGAGAGTCCCCCTACAACCCACCCTCAAAGGCTACATATTTCCATTCATTTTGCTGGCCCTCTTGGCTTTTTTCCTGTTCCTAATCCTGTTCCCCTTTTCTCCTCCCCTTCTCCTCTCCCACACAGATCCCTCCCTCCCTCTTCCTCCCATGATTATTTTCTTCCCCCTTCCAAGTGAGATTGAAGCATCCTCATTTGGGCATTTCTGCTTGGTAAACTTCTTAAGTTCATTGGGTTGTATCCTAAGTATTTTTGGTTAATATCCACTTATAAGTGAGTACATACCATGCATGTCCTTTTGGGTCTGGGTTACCTCACAAAGGATATTTTCTAGTTCCATTAATTTGTCCACAAAAAAAGACAAGGTTGCCACTCTCTCCATATCTATTCAATTTGGTATTTGAAGTTCTAACTAGAGCTATTAGACAACAAAAGGGGATCAAGGGGATAAAATTTAGAAAAGAAGAAGTCAAGGTATTACTAGTTGTGAATGATATGATAATATACAAAAGTAACTCCAAAAATTCTACCAAAGAAATTCTACAACTGTTGAACAAACTTCAGCAAAGTGACTGGATATAAAATTAAGTGAAATAAATCAGTAGCTTCCCATTATAAAAATAATAAACTGGCTGAGAATGAAATTAGGGAAACAACACCCAACACATTAGCCACAAATAATATAAAATATCTTGGAATGACTCTAACCAAACAAGTGACAGATCTGTATTACAAGAACTTCAAGTGTCTGAATAAAGAAATTGAAGAAGATCTCAGAAGATGGAAAGATCTCCCATGTTCATGGATTAGTTGTATTAACATAGTAAAAATGGCCATCCTACCAAAAGTAGTCTTCAGATTCAACACAATACCATCAAAATTCCAAAACAAATTTTTCACAGACATGGAAAGAGCAATTCTCAATTTCATATGGAAAGCAAAATCCCAAGATAGAAAAATAATTCTTAACAATAAAAGAGCTTCTGGGGAGATCACGATCCCTGACCTCAAGATTTACTGCAGAGCAATAGTGATAAAAACTGTACTGCATTGGTATAGAGACAAGATGATCAGTGTAATGGAATTGAAGACCCAGAGATAACACACTTATGGATACTTGGTGTTTGACAAAGAAGCCAAAAATATGTAATGGAAAAAAAAAGATAGCATCTTCAATAAATGGTGCTGTCTAACCGGTAGCCTGTATGTAGAAGAATGAAAATAGATCCATATTTGTCACCTTGCACAAAGCTCAAGTCCAAGTGGATCAAGGACCTAAACATAAAAACAGTTACACTGAATCTGATTGAAGAGAAAGTGGGAAAGAGCCTGAAACTCATTGGCACAGCGGGAAATTTCCTAAATAGAACTCCAATATCTCAGACTCTAAAACCAACAATTGATAAATGGGACCTCAAAAAACTGAAAGGCTGCTGTAAGGCAAAAACACAGTCACTAGGACAAATAGGCAACTTACAGAGTGTGAAAAAATTTCCACTAACTCCACATCTAATAGAGGGCTAATATCCAAAATATATAAATAACTGAACAATCTAACCTCCAAAAAATATAAAATAAACCAATTAAAAATGGGGTACATGGGGCTGGAGAGATGGTTCAGCAGTTAAGAGCACTCACTGCTCTTCCAGAGGTCCTGAGTTCAATTCCCAGTCATCAAAAAAAGATAAGGAAGGACACTTTATATTCATCAAAGGAAAAAATCCACCAAGATGAACTCTCAATCCTAAATATCTATGCTCCAAATACAAAGGGCACCTACATACATAAAAGAAACCTTACTAAAAGCTCAAAGCACACATTGCACCTCACACAATAATAGTAGGAGATTTCAACACCCCTCTCATCAATGGACAGGTCATGGAAATAGAAATTAAAAAGAGACATAGACAGACTAAGAGAAGTCATGAACCAAGTGGACTTAACAGATATTTATAGAACAATCTATCCTAAAGCAAAAGGATATACCTTCTTCTCAGCTCCTCATGGTACTTTCTCCAAAATTGACCATATAATTGGTCAAAAAACAGGTCTCAACAGATACAGAAAGATAGAAATAATCCCATGCGTCCTATCATACCACCACGGGCTAAAGCTTGTCTTCATAACAATAAGGGAAGAATGCCCGCATATACATTGAAGTTGAACAATGCTCTACTCAACAATAACCTGTTCAAGGAAGAAATAAAGAAAGAAATTAAAGACTTCTTATAATTTAATGAAAATGAAAGTACAACATTCCCAAACTTATGGGACACAATGAAAGCTGTGCTAAAAGGAAAACTCATAGCTCTGAGTGCCTGCAGAAAGAAACAGGGAGAGGCATATGTCGGCAACTTGAAAGCACACCTAAAAAACAAATACACCCAGGAGGGTAGAAGGCAGGAAATAATCAAACTCAGAGCTGAAATCAACCAAGTAGAAACAAAAAGGACCATACAAAGAATCAACAGAACCAAAATTTGGTTCTTTGAGAAAATCAATAAGATAGATAAACCCTTAGCCAGTCTAATCAGAAGACACAGAGAGTGTGTTCGAATTAACAAAATCAGAAATGAAAAGGGAGACATAACTACAGAATCAGAGGAAATTAAAAAAATCATCAGATCCTACTACAAAAGCCTATATTCAACAAAATTTGAAAATCTGCAGGAAATGGACAATTTCCTAGACAGATACCAGGTACTGAAGTTAAATCAGGAACAGATAAACCAGTTAAACAACCCCATAACTCCTAACAAAATAGTAGCAATCATTAAACGTCTCCCAACCAAAAACAGCCCAGGTCCAGAAGAATCTAGTGCAAATTCTATCAGACCTTCATAGAAGACCTAATACCAATACTATGTAAACTATTCCACAAAATTGAAACAGATGGAGCACTACCAAATTCCTTCTATGAAGCCACAATTGCTCTTATACCTAAACCACACAAAGACCCAACAAAGAAAGAGAACTTCAGACCAATTTCCCTTATGAATATCGACACAACAATACTCAATAAAATTCTGGCAAACCGAATCCAAGAACACATCAAAACAATCATCCACCGTGATCAGATGATCAGGGAGACTTAGTCCCAGAGATGAAGGGATGGTTCAATATGTGAAAATCCATCAGTGTAATCCACTATATAAACAAAGCCAAAGAAAAAAAACCCACATGATCATCTCGTTAGATGCTGAAAAGCATTTGACAAAATTCAACACCCCTTCATGATAAAAGTCCTGGAAAGAATAGGAATCAAGGCCCATACCTAAACATAGTAAAAAGCCATATAGCAGCAAACCAGTTGCTAACATTAAACTAAATGAAGAGAAACTTGAAGCAATCCCACTAAAATCAGGGACTAGACAAAGCTGCCCACTCTCTCCCTACTTATTCAATATAGTTCTTGAAGTTCTAGCCAGAGCAATCAGACAACAAAAGATCAGAGCGATACCGATTAGAAAGTAAGAAGTCAAAAAACAAAAAACAAAAATCAGAAAACAAAAGGAGATCAAGGGCATACAGATTGGAAAAGAAGAAGTCAAAATATCACTATTTGCAGATGATATGATAGTATATTTAAGTGATCCCCAAAGTTCCACCAGAGAACTACTAAAGCTGATAAACAACTTCAGCAAAGTGGCTGAGTATAAAATTAACTCAAATAAATCAGTAGCCTTCCTCTACACAAAAGAGAAACAAACTGAGAAAGAAATTAGGGAAACGACACCCTTCATAATAGTCCCAAATAATATAAAGTACCTCGGTGTGACTTTAATCAAGCAAGTAAAAGATCTGTACAATAAGAACTTCAAGACACTGAAGAGAGAAATTGAAGAAGACCTCAGAAGATGGAAAGATTTCCCATGCTCATGGATTGGCAGGATTAATATAGTAAAAATGGCCATTTTACCAAAAATGATCTACAGATTCAATGCAATTCCCATCAAAATACCAATCCAATTCTTCAAAGAGTTAGACAGAACAATTTGCAAATTCATCTGGAATAACAAAAAACCCAGGATAGCTAAAGCTATCCTCAACAATAAAAGGACTTCAGGGGGAATCACTATCCCTGAACTCAAGCAGTATTACAGAGCAATAGTGATAAAAACTGCATGGTATTGGTACAGAGACAGACAGATAGACCAGTGGAATAGAACTGAAGACCCAGAAATGAACCCACACACTTATGCTCACTTGATTTTTGACAAAGGAAACAAAGCCATCCAGTGGAAAAAAGAGCATTTTCAGCAAATGGTGCTGGTTCAACTGGAGGTCAGCATGTAGCAGAATGCATGCTTATCACCCTGTACAAAGCTTATGTCCAAGTGGATCAAGGACCTCCACATCAAACCAGATACACTCAAACTAATAGAAGAAAAACTAGGGAAGCATCTCGAACACATGGGCACTGGAGAAAATTTCCTGAACAAAACACCAATGGCCTATGCTCTAAGATCAAGAATCGACAAATGGGATCTCAAAAAACTGCAAAGCTTCTGTAAGGCAAAGGACACTGTGATTAGGACAAAACGGCAACCAACAGATTGGGAAAAGATCTTTACCAATCCTACAAGTGATAGAGGGCTTATATCCAGAATATACAAAGAACTCAAGAAGTTAGACCACAGGGAGACAAATAACCCTATTAAAAAATGGAGTTCAGAGCTAAACAAAGAATTCACAGCTGAGGAATGCCAAATGGCTGAGAAACACCTAAAGAAATATTCAACATCTTTAGTCAGAAGGGAAATGCAAATCAAAACAACCCTGAGATTTCACCTCACACCAGTGAGAATGGCTAAGATCAAAAACTCAGGTGACAGCAAATGCTGGCGAGGATGTGGAGAAAGAGGAATACTCCTCCATTGTTGGTGGGATTGCAGACTGGTACAACCACTGTGGAAATCAGTCTGGAGGTTCCTCAGAAAATTGGACATTGAACTACCTGAGGACCCAGCTATATACCACTCTTGGGCATATACCCAAAAGATGCCCCAACATATAATAAAGACACATGCTCCACTATGTTCATAGCAGCCTTATTTATAATAGCCAGAAGCTGGAAAGAACCCAAATGCCCTTCAACAGAGGAATGGATACAGAAAATGTGGTACATCTACACAATGGAGTACTTCTCAGATATCAAAACAATGACTATATGAAATTCATAGGCAAATGTAGGGAAATGGAAAATATCATCCTGAGTGAGGTAACCCAATCACAGAAAAACACACATGGCATGCACTCATTGATAAGTGGCTATTAGCTCAAATTCTTGATTTACCCTAGATGCACAGAACACATGAAACTCAAGACAGATAATCAAAATGTGAATGCTTCACTCCTTCTTTAAAAGGGGAACAACAATACCCTTGGCAGGGAATAGGGAGGCAAAGATTAAAACAGAGGCAGAAGGAACACCCATTCAGAGCCTGCCCCACATGTGGCCCATGCATATACAGCCACCCAATTAGACAAGATGGATGAAGCAAAGAAGTGCAGGCTGACAGGAACTAGATGTAGATATCTCTTGAGAGACACAGCCACAATACAGCAAATACATAGGCGAATGCCAGCAGCAAACCACTGAACTGAGAATGGGACACCTGTTGAAGGAATCAGAGAAAGGACTTGAAGAGCTTGAAGGGGCTCGAGACCCCATATGAACAGCAACGCCAACCAACCAGAGCTTCCAGGGACTAAGCCACTACCCAAAGACTTTACATGGACTGAACCTGGGCTCCAACCTCATAGGTAGCAATGAATAGCCTAGTAAGAGCACCAGTGGAAGGGGAAGCCCTTGGTCCTGCTACGACTGAACCCTCAGTGAACATGATTTTTGGGGGAGGGTGGTAATGGGGGGGATGGGGAGAGGAACACCCATATAGAAGGGGAGGGGGAGTGGTTAGGGGCATGTTAGCCTGGAAACCTGGGAAAGGGTACAACATCGAAATGTAAATAAGTAATACTCAAGTTAATAAAAGAAAAAGGAAAATAAAAAAAGAAAAAAAAAAGAATATTAGAGGTTGACCTCTGACCTCTGACCTATGCACACGTCTGTGCACTCAGACACACACACACACACACACACACACACACACACACACATGTTTAAATATCATAAGAATTTTTGTTCTGTATGTGTACCAACAAGTGTATTATATCTTTTTTCGAACAATTTGTATTGAAGGCGTGAGGGGGGGGCTTTGTAACCTCTTGCTAGGACTAACAAGAAAAGTATTCTGTTAGTGAAGTTGTAGCCTACACTTTTACTGGTACCCTAACAAGAATATGAAAGAGGATTGAGGTAGGGAAGTTAAAAGGAATGAAATAAATTCAATTCTTTAGTCTGGTAGGAGAGTAAAAATAGTTTTGTTTCCACCTAAAACTCCTAGTATTTTATTTTGCTGACTTAGTGGGGGAAGGAACAAGAAGAAAGAGAGAGAGGGAGGAGGTAGAGGTAGGAGAAAAAGGATAGGTAAGCGAGAAAGGGAAGAGGATCTAATTCCCACAAGAGGAGAGGAGGGGCTGTGACATTTCTTTTTCTCCAACCCCAACAGAACACCTTCCCTAGAAGCTGGTGGGGACAGAGGCTATGAGAGTCACTGCAGTCCAGTTGAGAATGAGGAGGCAATAAAGATTTTAAATCAAAGCCAAGTCACAGAGTAATAAAGCCAAGATGTGCACAAGGAGTGCAAGCAAACCAGAAAGGAGCTAAAATTACCCTTATTAAGAGCATTAAAAGGAGAAGCCTAGGCATTAATATGATTATCAAATAGTGAACAAAAGAGCCATTTTTAATGTAGGCTGTTTTACTACATAATTACTGCTCAAGTTTTAAATGCTATCTGTTTTATAATACAAGTTTAATGAATAGATGCATATTTGAAATGATAGCATAGAAAATGCATAATTACTCATTCCTGAAAGAGAATTTCACCAGAAAACATGAAACAATGGAGGAAACTGTGCTGCTACCCTGACATCTTACTAAGGCATTAGCACTAAATTGGTATTTAATGATTACTTGATGAAAAAACACAATGAACAAGTGAATGAATGAATGAGTGAATGAATGAATGAATACGTGCATGCAAACAAACTGGTCACAAAGATGGCAATAAAATTGTGTTTAGATTGAAAGATGCAGACTCTGGAACGAATATAGTTAAGCTACAAAATAACAGAAAATGCACCCTTCATATTCAAAAAGCTTAACTCAGCTTTTAATGATACAGCATATGCATGTTTACATTAAATGTAACACATACACTTGACAGCTTAATTTACAGTCTCCCCAACCCCACTGTTTCTTCAGAAATCTGCTAAACAGGAACAAAATGCCCAAATGTATGCACCATGGCATTTTGGATGTTGAATGGCAATGAGCAACCTCTGTGACACAGTTGTGACAAACATTTCCTCCCAAGAAAGCTTTTCCAGGATGTAAAATGGCATCCCATTTGTGATGCTTGAGACAGAGTGATTTGCCCTTCGTTAAACATGCTTTGCACTTAATCCTCTCAAAAGTATGCTCATAAGCCAACCAAAGAGTTCTGTGCATTAAGGGATTTGGTCAATAACTATGTTTTAATGACCATCAGATCACTAAGCAGTAGAGTTCTTTTCACTGAAATTTCCCTCCTGACTGGCACGATGTTTAAAATGCCGGCAGTGGGCAATGGGATAGGGAGAGAAGCCAAGAGAAGAGAATGAATTATCAGCACATCAGAGCCTTAGAAACTAATTGGCAACCCTAGCATCTTGGTTAAAAATGGCCCCTAGCAGAGGCAGTCAGTTTCACATTCCAGGTTGAGTCTTTTACCTATTCTTTTAAGTAACAAAATCTGGCACAGCAGGAGCTTACCGCCAAAAGACAGATGTTCAAGCACGAATGCATGGCTCCCTCTAAAATCACTAAACCTATTGGCTATGAACCTAGAGGCTAAGTAAAACTCATCTTATCATCCCCTTCTGATCTGACTCAGCACATTTCTGACCACTCATGCCCCTGCCACTATGAAATAACCCACTTCATCTTTATCTCCTCTGTGGTTATTTTGCAATCTATACATACATTTTTTTTGTGTAGTGTACATTAAAAATAGTTCCCCGTTAAAATATCCCACTGCTATTTTGTTCTTGTTCTGTACTCCTACACCCAAAGTGCTTGTGATTTAGCACTTGTTGATTTGAACTAAACAGCCTTAATTTTTTGATAATGTAAAAAGTACCCTCTCCAGGAGTCAGTTTCTTCATGTGAATGTGGAAGAAACCTAATATTTCCACTATGAGATGCTTGTGACAAATGGTGACATGCATGCCAAAGGTTTAGTTGATTGGCATGTAGTATTCATTTGGTAATAATAGCTACCTATCATAATAATGGCTGTCATTGGAATTATCAAACCTTAAACATAACTGGGTTGTGATAAACATTCAAAATAGTTTCCACATTTAAAAATTCCACTGAAAGCCGAGAAACACTGCTCAGTTCCTAAAGTTCATACCTATAATGCATGAAGCCCTTGGTTAATACTCCAGCACTGTATAAACCATGCTATAGCCCCCGCAATCAGGAGGTGGAGGCAAAAAGATCAGAAGTTTCAATGTCATCCTCAGCTATAAAGAGGTCTGTCTGAGCTATGTGATACTTATCTCAAGAAATAATTTTTTCCTATTATTTTTGTTTGGTTTTTATGTACAAATCCTACATTTGCCCTCTCCAGAGGTAGTGATTGAGTTAATATTGTGGGCCCTAGGCTTCATGATTTTCCCAAAGTTCCACAGTTACTAAAATTAGCATCCAATGTGAAAAGCCACACCCAACTAATTTTACAGATAAGGGAACTAAATCTCAGAAATCTGAATTGATATGACTAGTACATATATAAATGGTTCAAAATTAGTACCAATGTTTGCCATGTCTTCATCTCAATGCCAAATTCTCTAAATACTCATTGTTGTTTTGGCATGTGACTGTGTGGTTTTAGCTTTGTTGTTTTGTTTTGTTTTTCTCTTAACCTTGAAATGTCTCCTTAGGAAAGTTCTACACACATTTTCTCTTTCATAGTGTGTGTGTGTGTGTGTGTGTGTGTGTGTGTGTGTGTGTGTGTGTGCGTGTGTGCATCCCATAAAGAGGCTTTGGAAAAGAAAGTGTTCAATCCATAGATGGCAAATGAATCCTAGTGGGTGAAACACACTTCATATTTGGGAGTCTGAGATCAAGGATCTAGGCCATAAAGACAATTTCTGAGTCCCACAGAGGGAAAGGATTTCTAGACAGTGTGGTACATGAATGGCTCTCGAGTCCTACTGGAATAAGCACTGTTGTTATCAAATAGTTTCAATGTGGTCACTAGAGGACTTTGTGATTAAGGGCTATTGTGGTACAAATTATAGGCAGCACACAGGACACAGAAAATAAAATTCCATTAAACAGAACCTACTCAGAATCCAGGTCATGCCTTTGTATATTTCTTGTAGATTTTGAATTCCTAAGTATGAAACATACATAACATGGATGTGTTATACAGCAGCCTAAATCCAGTGTAGGTTCCTTTCTGCCTCCTAGTCTTTGATTATATTGCTCGACTCTTTTTTAATACTCTCCCTTCTCTTTCACTTCTGTATGAAGGTATGCCATATATCAAGGTTCATGTTTGTCTTAAACACCTCTACATTGAAATATTTCTCTTGCCTCTGCACTACCACAATAAGTCAATATCATAGAGTTCAATATATAATCCAGTTTAGAAACAATTATAAGCGCCCAGAGATAAGAACTTGTAAGAACATTTTGCTCTATCTAATTAAACACCATGCTGAAAAGGCATCAGAATCTTGATAGACAACTATGGTTAGTTTGATGTTGACCTGTCATTAATATGAAAATAACAAGTGAGTTAGTAAAGAAATAATATTGTATGTGGATAAGCTAGGGCTTCTACACAAAATGAATATTAGGGAGGCCATAAACTGGGATGGGAATGAGCTGCAAAAGAATTTAAAATTCCCGTGTAACATTTAGTTAAGAAATGTCAACATTCCTCTATGCCAGAGATGGGATACCAGCAATGAGAACATAAAAGGAAGTCTACAAAGTCCTTGTGATATTCCCTTGTTATGTATTATTTTTCACTCATATGCACCAGGGAGGAAAGAAAAAGTAAGTATCCACAGAGCTAAATGACAAACAAAACACGAGAGACAAGTTAAAATGGGCAATGTGCTATTCTCGGGGTAAGAATATTGTTTCAATAACCCAAGAACATCAACCGGCAATTTAAAAATGAGTGAAAATAATGGATAGTGGTAAAAGGCCTACAGATTTGGGACTTAACATCTTAGCTCAATATATCACTGCCTTTCAATTGTATATACATACATACATGCATGTACATATCTATTTACATTTCTTAAAGATAATCCACAGGGTCAAGTGTGATTCACTGCAGATATATAAAACTGACTATTCAAAAATTAATGTAATCCATCACATCATCAAGACAAACAGAAAAACATGTAGTTACAACAAAGCATACATAAAGCATACACGATAAAATCCAATGTCCATTCATGATGAGCAAAAGTATCAAGCAATTAGGAATAGAGTGGAACACTCTTGATTTGGTAAGGTTATCTGGAGAAAAGTAAACAGCCAACGTACTTAATGGTAGGAAGTTAGAACACGATTCTGAAGTTTATGTACAGATTCAGAATATCTAAAACAGCTAACACAATATTAAAGGATAAAAACACAGCTGAATGAGGTTTACTTCAAGACTCATTCTAAAGCTACGGTTCAAAAGAAAATGTGGGTTTGGTAAAAGAGTAGACAAATAGATCAGAGGAGCAGAGGAGAGCCCAGAAAAAGAACAATATAAATACAGACAACTGATCCTGGACAAATAACTAAAGCAGTACGACAAAGCAAAGATCATGTTTTAAATACCTGTACTAGAGCAGTCTGTGAAAAAAGGAATTTTGACAGAGATATTTTATATTTTCCAAAAGGGCATTGACAAATAGCTATAGGCTTAAATAAAACACAAAGCTGTTAAGGTCTTAGATCGTAGAAGAAAACCTAAATGATCTCAGGAATGTCAATAACTTTTTAAATATAAAAGCAAAGTCACAGTCCATGTAAAGAATATTGGAATATTAGGCTGAACTTTATTAAAATTACAAACATCTGCCCTATATAAAATAATATAAGAAGCTGACAAGAACAATAAAAGGCTAAACTCAGGTTTGAAGTAAATAATTTCAAAAGAAGTACATAATAAAAGATCATTATCTAAATATAGAAAGGTCTTTTTTTTCAGAGTCACCCCAATATAAAGTGGATTTATGGAGTGTTTTTGTTAACAGACAAATTATTACAATCTAGGACAAGGAATATCATTGATAGCAGCTGTCCTGAAACATCTATGATTATAAATTCTTTCTTTAATTGTATTTTTATTAGATATATTTCTTTAATTACATTTCAAATGTTATTCCCTTTCCAGGTTTCCTATCCATAAATCCCCCATCCTCTCCCCTCCCCCATAAAGGTGTTCCCCCCCCACCTCCCTAACTCCCCTCCAACATTCCCCTGCACTGGGGGTCCAACCTTGGCAGGACCGAGGACTTCCCCTAGAAAAGTTTTAAAGCAGTAAGAGACTACAGATTTTCTTAAAAGGCCAGATATTCCAAACCAAAGAATACATACTCTCTGCTCCCAGAACCCGTGGGAGAGATACCTTACCGCCTGGTCAGGTGGGCACTCCTGAGGCTGCAGAGCAGAAGAGACCACCAACACTGCCCACCCCTGCCCACATCCCTGGCCCAAGAGGAAACTGTATAAGGCCTCTGGGCTCCCGTGGGAGAGGGCCCAGGTGAGGCAGGAGCCCTGCCTGAGACACCGCCGGAACCTGAAGGAAACAGACCGGATAAACAGTTCTCTGCACCCAAATCCCGTGGGAAGGAGAGCTAAACCTTCAGAGAGGCAGACACGCCTGCGAAACCAGAAGAGACTGCTCTCTACACACATTGCTGATTCAGAGGAAAACACGGAGGCCATCTGGAACCCTGGTGCCGGAGGCTCCCGGAAGAGGCAGCGCAGATCTTCCTGGTTGCTGCCCTCAGAGAGCCCGTGGGCAGCACCCGAGAACGAACTTGAGCCTCAGGACCACAGGTAAGACCAACTTTTCTGCTGCAAGTGACCTGCCTGGTGAACTCAAGACACAGGCCCACAGGAACAGCTGAAGACCTGTAGAGGGACAAAACTACACACACGAAAGCAGAACACTCTGTCCCCATAACTGGCTGAAAGAAAACAGTAAAACAGGTCTACAGCACTCCTGACACACAGGCTTATAGGACAGTCTAGCCACTGTCAGAATTAGCAGAACAAAGTAACACTAGAGATAATCTGATGGCGAGAGGCAAGCTTTAGCAGGAACACAAGCAACAGAAACCAAGACTACATGGCATCATCGAGCCCAATTCTCCCACAAAAACAAACATGGAATATCCAAACACACCAGAAAAGCAAGATCTAGTTTCAAAATCAGATTTGATCATGATGCTGGAGGACTTCAAGAAAGACGTGAAGAACTCCCTTAGAGAACAAGTAGAAGCCTACAGAGAGGAATCACAAAAATCCCTGAAAGAATTCCAGGAAAACACAAACAAACAGTTGAAGGAATTAAAAATGGAAATAGAAGCAATCAAGAAAGAACACATGGAAATAACCCTGGATATAGAAAACCAAAAGAAGAGACAAGGAACTGTAGATACAAGCTTCACCAACAGAATACAAGAGATGGAAGAGAGAATCTCAGGAGCAGAAGATTCCATAGAAATCATTGACTCAACTGTCAAAGATAATGTATAGCTGAAAAAGCTACTGGTCCAAAACATACAGGAAATCCAGGACTCAATGAGAAGATCAAACCTAAGGATAATAGGTATAGAAGAGAGTGAAGACTCCCAGCTCAAAGGACCAGTAAATATCTTCAACAAAATCATGAGAAGAAAACTTCCTAACCTAAAAAAGATACCCATAGGCATACAAAAAGCCTACAGAACTCCAAATAGATTGGACCAGAAAAGAAATACCTCCCGTCACATAATAGTCAAAACACCAAACGCACAAAATAAAGAAAGAATATTAAAAGCAGTAAGGGAAAAAGGTCAAGTAACATATAAAGGCAGACCTATCAGAATCACACCAGACTTCTCGCAGAAACTATGAAGGCCAGAAGATCCTGGACTGATGTCATACAGACCCTAAGAGAACACAAATGCCAGCCCAGGCTACTGTATCCTGCAAAACTCTCAATTAACATAGATGGAGAAACCAAGATATTCCATGACAAAACCAAATTTACACAATATCTTTCTACAAATCCAGCACTACAAAGGATAATAAATGGTAAAAAAGCCCAACATAAGGAGGCAAGCTATACCCTAGAAGAGGCAAGAAACTAATCGTCTTGGCAACAAAACAAAGAGAGGAAAAGCACACAAACACAACCTCACATCCAAATATGAATATAACAGGAAGCAATAATCACTATTCCTTAATATCTCTCAACATCAATGGCCTCAACTCCCCAATAAAAAAGACATAGATTAACAAACTGGATCATAGAACGAGGACCCTGCATTCTGCTGCCTACAGGAAACACACCTCAGAGACAAAGACAGACACTACCTCAGAGTGAAAGGCTGGAAACAACTTTCCAAGCAAATGGTCTGAAGAAGCAAGCTGGAGTAGCCATTCTAATATCAAATAAAATCAATTTCCAACTAAAAGTCATCAAAAAAGATAAGGAAGGACACTTTATATTCATCAAAGGAAAAATCCACCAAGATGAACTCTCAATCCTAAATATCTATGCCCCAAATACAAGGGCACCTACATACGTAAAAGAAACCTTACTAAAGCTCAAAACACACATTGCACCTCACACAATAATAGAAGGAGATTTCAACACCCCACTCTCATCAATGGACAGATCCTGGAAACAGAAATTAAACAGAGACGTAGACAGACTAAGAGAAGTCATGAGCCAAATGGACTTAATGGATATTTATAGAACGTTCTACCCTAAAGCAAAAAGGATATACCTTCTTCTCAGCTCCTCATGGTACTTTCTCCAAAATTGACCATATAATTGGTCAAAAACAAGCCTCAACAGATACAGAAAGATAGAAATAATCCCATCGTGCTATCGGACCACCACGGCCTAAAGCTGGTCTTCAATAACAATAAGGAAGAATGCCCACATATACGTGGAAATTGAACAATGCTCTACTCAATGATAACCTGGTCAAGGAAGAAATAAAGAAAGAAATTAAAAACTTTTTAGAATTTAATGAAAATGAAGGTACAACATACCCAAACTTATGGGACACAATGAAAGCTGTGCTAAGAGGAAAACTCATAGCTCTGAGTGCCTGCAGAAAGAAACAGGAAAGAGCATATGTCAGCAGCTTGACAGCACACCTAAAAGCTCTAGAACAAAAAAAAAGCAAATACACCCAGGAGGAGTAGAAGGCAGGAAATAATCAAACTCAGAGCTGAAATCAACCAAGTAGAAACAAAAAAAGGACCATAGAAAGAATCAACAGAACCAAAAGTTGGTTCTTTGAGAAAATCAACAAGATAGATAAACCCTAGCCAGACTAACGAGAGGACACAGAGAGTGTGTCCAAATTAACAAAATCAGAAATGAAAAGGAGACATAACTACAGATTCAGAGGAAATTCAAAAATCATCAGATCTTACTATAAAAGCCTATATTCAACAAAACTTGAAAATCTACAGGAAATGGACAATTTCCTAGACAGATACCAGGTACCAAAGTTAAATCAAGAACAGATAAACCAGTTAAACAACCCCAAAACTCCTAAGGAAATAGAAGCAGTCATTAAAGGTCTCCCCCAACCAAAAAAGAGCCCAGGTCAGACGGGTTTGGTAGAATTCTATCAGACCTTCATAGAAGACCTCCTACCAATATTATCCAAACTATTCCACAAAATTGAAACAGATGGAGCACTACCGAATTCCTTCTATGAAGCCAAAACTACTCTTATACCTAAACCACACAAAGACCCAACAAAGAAAGAGAACTTCAGACCAATTTCCCTTATGAACATTGACATAAAAATACTCAACAAAATTCTGGCAAACCGAATCCAAGAGCACATCAAAACAATCATCCACCATGATCAAGTAGGCTTCATCCAGGCATGCAGGGATGGTTTAATATCTGGGAAAACCATCAACGTGATCCATTATATAAACAAACTGAAAGAACAAAACCACATGATCATTTCATTAGATGCTGAGAAAGCATTTGACAAAATTCAACACCCCTTCATGATAAAAGTCCTGGAAAGAATAGGAATACAAAGGCCCATACCTAAACATAGTAAAAGCCATATACAACAAACCAGTTGCTAACATTAAACTAAATGGAGAGAAACTTGAACAATCCCACTAAAATCAGGGACTAGACAAGGCTGCCCACTCTCTCCCTACTTATTCAATATAGTTCTTGAAGTTCTAGCCAGAGCAATCAGACAACAAAAAGGAGATCAAGGGGATACAGATTGGAAAAGAAGAAGTCAAAATATCACTAGTTGCAGATGATATGATAGTATATTTAAGTGATCCCAAAAGTTCCACCAGAGAACTACTAAAGCTGATAAACAACTTCAAAAAAGTGGCTGGGTACAAAATTAGCTCAAAGAAATCAGTAGCCTTCCTCTACACAAAAGAGAAACAAGCCGAGAAAGAGATTAGGGAAACGACACCCTTCATAATGACCCAAATAATATAAAATACCTCGGTGTGACTTTAACCAAGCAAGTAAAAAAGATCTGTACAATAAGAACTTCAAGACACTGAAGAAAGAAATTGAAGAAGACCTCAGAAGGTGGAAAGATCTCCCATGCTCATGGATTGGCAGGATTAATATAGTAAAAATGGCCATTTTACCAAAAGCGATCTACAGATTCAATGCAATCCCCATCAAAATACCAATCCAATTCTTCAAAAAGTTAGACAGAACAATTTGCAAATTCATCTGGAATAACAAAAAACCCAGGATAGCTAAAACTATCCTCAACAATAAAAAAAAAAAAGGACTTCAGGGGAATCACTATCCCTGAACTCAAGCAGTATTACAGAGCAATAGTGATAAAAACTGCATGGTATTGGTACAGAGACAGACAGATAGACCAATGGAACAGAATTGAAGACCCAGAAATGAATCCACACCTATGGTCACTTGATTTTTTGACAAAGGAGCCAAAATCCATCCAATGGAAAAAAGATAGCATTTTCAGCAAATGGTGCTGGTTCAACTGGAGGTCAACATGTAGAAGAATGCAGATCGATCCATGCTTATCACCCTGTACAAAGCTTAAGTCCAAGTGGATCAAGGACCTCCACATCAAACCAGACACACTCAAACTAATAGAAGAAAAACTAGGGAAGCATCTGGAACACATGGGCACTGGAAAAAATTTCCTGAACAAAACACCAATGGCTTATGCTCTAAGATCAAGAATCGACAAATGGGATCTCATAAAACTGCAAAGCTTCTGTAAGGCAAAGGACACTGTGGTTAGGACAAAACGGCAACCAACAGATTGGGAAAAGATCTTTACCAATCCTACAACAGATAGAGGGCTTATATCCAAAATATACAAAGAACTGAAAAGTTAGACAGCAAGGAGACAAATAACCCTATTAAAAAATGGGGTTCAGAGCTAAACAGAGAATTCACAGCTGAGGAATGCTGAATGGCTGAGAAACACCTAAAGAAATGTTCAACATCGTTAGTCGTAAGGGAAATGCAAATCAAAACAACCCTGAGATTTCACCTCACACCAGTGAGAATGGCTAAGATCAAAAACTCAGGTGACAGCAAATGCTGGCGAGGATGTGGAGAAAGGGGAACACTCCTCCATTGTTGGTGGGGTTGCAGACTGCTACAACCATTCTGGAAATCAGTCTGGAGGTTCCTCAGAAAATTGGACATTGAACTGCCTGAGGATCCAGCTATACCTCTCCTGGGCATATACCCAAAAGATGCCCCAACATATAAAAAAGACACGTGCTCCACTATGTTCATCGCAGCCTTATTTATAATAGCCAGAAGCTGGAAAGAACCCAGATGCCCTTCAACAGAGGAATGGATACAGAAAATGTGGTACATCTACACAATGGAATATTACTCAGCTATCAAAAACAATGACTTTATGAAATTCGTAGGCAAATGGTTGGAACTGGAAAATATCATCCTGAGTGAGCTAACCCAATCACAGAAAGACATACATGGTATGTACTCATTGATAAGTGGCTATTAGCCCAAATGCTTGAGTTACCCTAGATGCCTAGAACAAATGAAACTCAAGACGGATGATCAAAATGTGAGTGCAGATCGCTCATGAGAGACACAGCCAGAATACAGCAAATACAGGCGAATGCCAGCAGGAAACCACTGAACTGAGAACGGACCCCTGTTGAAGGAATCAGAGAAAGAACTGGAAGAGCTAGAAGAGCTCGAGACCCCATATGTTGTAATGCCAACCAACCAGAGCTTCAGGGACTAAGCCACTACCCAAAGACATGGACTGACCCTGGACTCTGACCTCGTAGGTAACAATGAATATCCTAATAAGAGCACCAGTGGAAGGGGAAGCCCTGGGTCCTGCTAAGACTGAACCCCTAGTGAACTAGACTGTTGGGGAGAGGGCAGCAATGGGGAGGGTTGGGAGGGAACACCCATAAGGAAGGGAGGGGAGGGGATGTTTGCCGGAAACAGGAAAGGGAATAACATAAAAATGTATATAAGAAATACTCAAGTTAATAATAATAAAAATATATATATATATAAAAAAAAAAAAAAGAATCCCCTGTAAACTGTGGGAGGGGCAAGATCTGGTTGGTATTTTATGAAGAACATTCTGTTACACTAAAAGGTCTGTAAGATTAAAAGGGGGACTAATGTGGTCCTTTTCTTAAAAAAAAAAAAAAAAAAAAAAAAGAATACATACAAGTGGCAATCAGGTACACAAAATCATGCATCATATGTCATCATGGAAGTAGAAATTGACAATAGAGTAGTAGTAACAATGAGATATCAGTATAGAAGCCAAAATTTGGAACATTGACAAGGATGTGAAGCAACAGAAGTTCTCGTTCATTTTTTATGGGCCTGTAAAATTATAGAGCCACTTTGGAAGACAGTTTGGTGGGTTTTTATAAAAATAGAAACATAACTATACAGGAAGGCAATTGTAGTCCCTGGTATTTACCTGAAGGAAATGAAAACATGGTTACAAAAACAACTGCAAACAGATATTGGTAGCACCTTTATTCACTATTGACAAAGCCTGTAAGCAACCAAGGTGTCCTTCAGTAGGCAGATGGAGAAATAAACTGTTATACATCAAAACTAGAATATTACTCAGAACTAAAAAATACAAGCTACCAGGCAAAAGAAAGATATTGAGGATGGTTAAATGTGCATTACTAAGTAAAGTCAATGTGAAAAGGCTACACACTATATAATTCCAATTCTGAACAATTCTCAAAAGACAAAACTATAAACATAGTAAAAAGATCAGAGGTGGCAGGAGAGTGAAGAAGGATTAATTTGAGGAACACCACAAGTTATTCTAAATATGAATATATTTATCTAAATCCAGAAAAAAATATATCTAAGTTGGCCCTAATATCGATTATAAATTCGGGGGTCCTTAAAAAGATTAATAAAATAGAAATGCATTAAATAATTCAATAAATAATGTAAGATTCTTTCATGTAATTGACTGTGTGCAATTTTCCCACTCTACATTTACATATATTAATATCATATCCATATACATATAAAGGGAAATGTCCATCTACTCTCTGCTTTCAACAACCTGCAAGTGATAGCATTTGCATTTCTTAAATACATATCTGTACATATGAATGCATATATGTACAGACTTTCTATGTACAGAGAGAAATACAACATCATAAGTTTCCATTTTTTGCAGAAAAGAGGAGATACTATATGCATTGTTCTATCTTCTTCAACTAAATAATTTGTCCTGGTTATCATTCATTTCAGAACAAAGAGACTGTCTTAAATAGCAGCACAATATTCCACTCTATAGTTGTTATTATGGCCTTTTAAATATCTAATAAACTGCATTATTGTTAGAATAATTTCATGTTTTATATTTCTGATATACAGATGCTTTGTTCAACACATTTACTAGAAATTCAAAGTTGAAATGCAATAATTACGGGATGAGTTTACGATTTCTTGAACACAATTTCTGAAATGTCAGGACTCTTAATTTAAAAAAAATTCAAAAATGTCAAAGTCTTCTTGATGGAAAATACCAAGAGTAACAAACTACAGATTACCATTGCTACTAACAGAAATGGAATAAGCTCATGCCAGTGAGCACCCACAACACATCAACAAATATGTCATGTTCTTGTATGCTTGTGCTTTAAACCTTTCCCTAGGCAAATGTCAAATCACATAAAGCACACTCTTGCATTTCATTTTCTGTTAAAATTCTAGGTGTATGGCTTCAGTTTCTATGGGTATTTTGGGTCATATTTTCTTTTGTTTCTATCCATCCCAGGGCACCATCTGGAAATGGATTCATGACTATTCAAACTCTTCCTTTTGTAAGATCAAATTCTCTGCTTTTCAAAAACTTAAAGGTTTTGAAAATCATACCCAGCTAAAACCCTTATTCTTTTTGATGATTAAATCATAAGCATAGTTTGGTCTCAAATAAATTGCAGCCATTATTATAAGTATTTTAGTCATCAATTGCCTGACAAATTTCACCAAAATGTATCACTTCAAGACAAAGATTTTATTTTCCTCACAGTTTTGTGGAAGGAGAACTTAGGAAAGGCTTCGCACAGAAGCTCCTCTGTGATCCACATGATATTAATAAGGGAACAGGAAGAACTGAGGATCTAGATTAGTAAGAAGGTCTGTGCATCCAGGAAGCTCTGGATACATCCTTAACATAAAAAAAAAATCAAAAAACTTCAAGGGAGGAAGGTCAAAAAGTGTGCATCTAAAATACTTTCATTCGTATCTGGAAGCTTTAATTTCCCATGTAGCCTATGCTTCTCAGCATGGAAGTATATAAGTGAACAAGTTTCTTCAGTGGCAGCTCATACAGGAGTGTTCTTGGGCAGGATACAAAACATGCTCTATCCTTTAGTATAGAGCCCACCTCTTGATAGAGATACAAAGTAGATATAATCTATTTTTGTCTCATAAATATTTGCTGCCCTTTACAGTTATGCTTAGAAATAAAACATCTTCATCAAACTTAGTTGGGTTGCAAGATGGTTTTATGCATTTACACATGTCTATACAGTAACAAGCTGTAAGGAGCAGTCTTATGTGCTTATGGATTTACCTCAATCACATAGAAGGGCATGCACATTCAGTGTCTCAAAATGAAATCCTAGCATGATATTCAAACATTCCAGATTGGAGAAAATAATGGTGAAAGATAAAATAGCATAACATGAAGTAACTTTAAGAAATTAGCAAACTTTAAGAAGTTATGTTTATGATAAACAACTTCAGCAAAGTGGCTGGGTATAAAATTAACTCAAATAAATCAGTAGCCTTCCTCTACACAAAAGAGAAACAAACCGAGAAAGAAATTAGGAAAACGACACCCTTCATAATAGTCCCAAATAATATAAAGTACCTCAGTGTGACTTTAACCAAGCAAGTAAAAGATCTGTACAATAAGAACTTCAAGCCTCTGAAGAAAGAAATTGAAGAAGACCTCAGAAGATGGAAAGATCTCCCATGCTCATGGATTGGCAGGATTAATCTAGTAAAAATGTCCATTTTACCAAAAGCGATCTACAGATTCAATGCAATCCCCATCAAAATACCAATCCAATTCTTCAAAGAGTTAGACAGAACAATTTGCAAATTCATCTGGAATAACAAAAAACCCAGGATAGCTAAAACTATCCTCAACAATAAAAGGACTTCTCAGGGAATCACTTGTCCTGCTAAGACTGAACCCCAGTGAATGTGTGATTGTTGGGGGAGGGCGTAATGGGGGGAGGATGGAGAGGGGAACACTCATATAGAAGGGGAGGGGGAGGGGTTAGGGAGATGTTGGCCAGGAAACCGGGAAAGGGAATAACAATTGAAATGTAAATAAGAAATACTCAAGTTAATAAAGAAAAAAAGGAGTTAGGTTTAAGAAAACCCAAGTAGCAATTTTACAATTTGGAGACTGAAGGTAGGAAAGAATAATGCTCTGTTCTACTAGTCATTCAAGTTTGGAAAACTAAACGACATTCTTTTAAGTTCTTCAATAAGCCTTTAAGTCTACCCTGGCTGCTGACATTCAGCTGTCAGAAGAGAGAATAGAATAAAGGATCTTATAATATAAGTCAGTTCCAGCTATAATCATTTCCATTGACTAATAACCCCATTAAGATACCAAGGTATCTGTGAAATGTGACCTTTGGCTTGAAAGACACTTTCCAGTAACTCTCCATTAGGATATGGAATTCACAATTAGCTGGTGAACAACTAACATGTCTACCATGATCCGTAGTAACCTTTACAATATAGTACAATGTCTTCCACACCACCACCACCACCACCGCCACCACCCACTGCCACCATCACGCCACTAAGCAAAGCCAATAGGTCAGATCACTCCAGGCTATGCCTTCTGTCATACCTGATTGTACCATGACACTTGAATCTCAACTTTAAAACCTTAAACTTAATCCCCAATAGCTTCTTAGCTATTAATAAAATAAATTCTTCCTAGTCAATTTAGAATGATCCAGAATCTTTACTGAGAAGGTCAAAGATAAAGTGAGGAAGAATGATTTAAGGACAAAACAGGCCTTTGATTTGCAGGTAATTTAGAGGAAGCCAAGAGTTTTCTTTTTCTTTTTTTCTTTTTATTGGATATTTTTTAAATTTATATTTCTCGGTTTCCGGGACATAAGCCCCCTATCCCAATCTCCCTCCCCTTCTTCTCTAAGGGTGTTCCCCTCCCCATCCACCCCTCCTTCCCGTCCCCACCCCACCCCCCGACTTTCCCTTTTGAAGACATTTTCCCAACTGATACTGAAAACTGTTAGAGGAGATTAGCACTAGTGATTCAAAGTATGACTGAAATAATATCTAGGATTCAAACTTCAGACTTACAGATTTATTTGAGTAAGTAGAATAAACAGAATATTTTTGAAATCCAGATGTATTATTATATATTATTGAGGAAAACCTTCTGTCTGTATTTGTAATCATAACTTTATTTTCATGTTTTGTAGGAGATTCTGGGTCATTATACATCAAGGGGTTTATACATATGTTGGGTTTATGTGCAAATATAAGTAGATCTTTAGCTTCTGGTGAGTAAAGGCCAAATATCCTGCTAAACACTGTACAAATCATCCCCTCTACAAGTAACAACAAGCACATCTGAAATGACAATATCAAGGTTGAAAAACCTTGCATTAGATATACTTTCTGACTATGACAGTGTCTCTCCAATAGGTTGAAAATTTCAACGCCTCAGCTCCATTCCCTGTACCTGACTCTGTATGAACCATACACATATTCTTTCCTGATTTTAGATCCCTTAAAAAGAAAACCTGAGACAAAGCTTGTGACACAGCATACACTCAGGAAAGTGACCCAGAGAGATTAAAATTTGGGGTATGAGAAGAAAGGAAAGAGAAGGATATAAAGGGCACACTATTAAGCTATCGTTTCTGTGGACAATTGGAATTCAATCTTCTCAAAAATCCCCTGAGGGATAATGCAGAAGGTGCCTCACAATTATCTGCTCTAGGGACCAATTTATATCTACTGACTGTCATTCCCAGTGGTCAGGAGTTTCCCATGGGTGTTAAATCCCTTTGGGTTCAAATGTACACTCAGAGCACATAAACTGCAGGGAATCCATGGATCAGATTATTAGTGTAGCTAAGGGAAATGTTTAGTTTCCACCTGCACACAGCTGGTTGCCATCACAAGGAGATTGGTAGGCCATGGCCTGCAAGATATGTTCAATCCATTTAGTCTACCTATTATTCACTTTGTATCAGACATTGAATTCTCTCCATGAATGCCTTTAATTGAGATGATCAAATCAAGTAATCAAATTTCCAGTATTTTATCTATCAGTAGTGAGTGAGATACTAGTCTACAGAGAGCATGAATTCCTCTTCTTGTAATGTACCCTTGCTAATACCATTTTTTTTCAAAGATCCCCTAAGTAACATTCAGGGTGCCCATAGCTTCCCACATAATCACACTGTGGTATCACACTTTCTCTTTTTCCATATTCCTTAACACTCAGGTCTCTAAGAGCCTGGGAAGAGGGTATGGGCTGAGAGCTGGTGTATGCATACCTGACACTACCCTTCAGTACCCAAGACTCTAATCCCATAGTGAGCCCACCACTCTATAACCTCCAATAGCCAAATTTTCAACTCCTGGTCATATTGTGATGTACAAGAAACTATGAGAACACTGGCCATTCTGGAGTTAAAGACCTGGCTCAGCTTTTCAGTGGCTATGGTGATGAGACCACCCAAATAAACTTGTTCTCCTGTAGATTGTATATCTTTTCCCCCAGAGGAAATATTATTTTCATCTATAAGTGGCCCACTGTACAATAGAAATTTCTTTCATTTAATATACAAAGTTGGAACATTTGTTGTCATCACTCCTATGTTAAAGGGCTTCAAATAAATTCCACAATATTACCTTACATAAAAAAAGAAATTTACTAGGCCAGGGTTGTCATTGTAAAAATATAATAATAAAAAAGAGTAACGGTGTCTTTTACCCTGCTAGGCCCATGCCGCGGTGTCCCAGATATCTGCTAGATATCTTGGCGGACACACATCTCAGCCGCACACTTTCCTACACTCAAACACTCACATAAAAGAACACACAACACAGTAATCTTAGATCCAATTGGTAAAATATAATTGCCCACTTAAACATACAAAGCCTGGTACCATCCATTCCTTGAGAACATTAATAACAACCTGTAAATACACAGAGCAGAATCTTAACATCACCTGCCATGGCTTCTCCCCTCTCTCCATCTCCTGTCTCTTCCCTCTCCCCTCGTCTCTCCTCCTCTTCCTTCAAACTTCTCTCCGCCCATCCTTCCTTCTCCTCCAATGACAGGCCTCCTTCTATCCTGTACCTGCCTCACCTGAGACATCATCTTACACAGGGTATTGAGAGCAAAGAAGGCATACATGTCCCAGGATCTCATTGGCTTCGTGAAGAAGCATCTCAGGGCCCAGCCAGGAGTGGGAGTTTAATATAAGAAAAGATTCTCTGCTCCTTTCACTCTCAGTCTTAGAGCAAATGCAATTTACAAGCGACTATCCATTCCTGGGCACCAAGGTACTATGATCTCAGTCCTATTTAGGCATAAGCGCAGTCTAGGAAATCCCAGCTGGCTGTATTATGGAACCCAAGAAAAACTAAGCTTAGATACAATGTTCCTATTTGGGAAAAACCGCACTGACTAGATTGACTAAATCTTCATATTTAATAAGATGATAGCCAGTCCAAAGTGGCCCTTTCTCATTTCTGAGAAATATAATTACTTATTTTATATGTTCTATGCCCTGTTCTTTTCCTAGTTATACTGTTAAGAGACATATAAGTTGGTTTTTCTTTGATGGCACTTTAGTTACCTCCACTATTTAAGGAATGTTATAACTAATTTGCTCTTTACATACTAGATGACATGATTGGATTTATGTCTCCAAAATTATATTATAAGTAAAGATAAATAATAAATGACCAAGCATATAATGTACACCTGGTGAAAAAAAAGAGCATACCTGTCCAGGGGTATCATTATTGTGCAATCTAGTTTTCTACACCCCAGAACCATTACCAAACACTATTATGTTAGCAATGTCTCGGTGCACAATTTCAGCAAATAGTTCTAATCCTACTGCTAGGAACTCACTCAAACTAATATGTACCATTCATATCTTCTGCTTAAAGTATTTTCCTTGTTCTGTACACACAAGCACAAACACACAGAGATACACCAACACAGACACAAAGACACAAACATACACACATACACACGCACACACACACACACACTCACACACACACACACACACACACACACACACCGGTTAAAACATTCAGCTAACTGCACTGATTCATGAATGGAATGTAACCATTGAGGGCACACATTTTTTAAGAAACTGTATGAGCATGCAGCCCCTTAAAAATAATTTCAAGTCTAAGTAATTAGATAAGAGAGATTTGTCATCATTGCAAGTAAGTGTTTGCTTTTTGTTGCTACAATACGACCTAGAGGAATCAGAAGGAGCTAATGCTGACTTTTCATACTGTGCTGTGAATCAAGGAGGATATACTGACAAGGAAAACATTGCCTCTGTCCACATTTGCTCTCTAGCCACTACACTGTGTCTATTAATTTTCTGCCCAGATGACAGCAGGCCTCCTAATGTTTGTCTTGCCACTTCTATTTTTCCAAATCAGTTACAGCAATCTCCTCGAAAAAGGAAAGGGAAAACAAATTCTCAGAAAGGAAAACACAAACAAAGCTTCATTGATCTAGACAGACATGTGCCATCATCAGCTTTGACAGCACCCTTAGAAGAGGCAGAGCCAAAATCTTTTCCCCTCTACTCCTCAAACACAAGAAATAGAGGGGAATAGTAGAAGAAGGAGACCAGGAAGGAAAAAAAAAGAGGAAAAAAGAGGAACATAGGAAGGGAGGGTCAGAGAGAGGGTGCGAGTGGAGGAGGGAGTAAGAGTATATGAATAACAATGAATAAAATCATAATGCATATTGGGGAGTTTTTTTTCCAAATAAAGGATGAAGTAACAAAAAAATTCATTATTTTTAAACACAATTGATTCCCAGTATGTTTATAACATAAACAAAACAAACATGAAGAACTGCAGGGGAACAAAACTGCATATGTCATTTAGTCGAGAAGGATGATGCACCCAAACAGTCCATAGCGAGAATCAGTAATCACGTTTTCTTTCAGCCTGTGGTTAACAAATCAGATAGACACACAGGGCTCTCTAGGTATAATGGTGTGCTAAAAATAATCGCCTTGCCTCTTTATGTAACCCAAAGGCAATCTCATTCAGTTCCTATATTTAGAGCCCTCAGCAAAGGCCAGTCTGGTGGGGAAGTGGCTGGTGGTGCCAGTTAGCAGAATGACTCATAGCTCTCAGCTAATAAAAATTAAATTTATCTCTCCCTGGAATAATGTATGAAGGGATACAGGTATAGGAAGCAGTTTTAAGAGCCCTAAATAAGATAAAGAGAGCTTCACTTTTGTAATCAGGGCAAGAGAGGATGAAAGGGGGCCACTTAGACTCAAATTATCTTGTAATAGAAACAAAAATTATGTTATATTTATCTGCTAATCTTATGAGGTAGAAATCTGAGAGCCTCAACAAAGCCACAGCAGGCGCACTGTTTCTATGTGTGCATAAAGAACTGAAGATGGAGTGACAATTTCTGAAGCCAAAACAAGATTTACTGGCTTTGAAGTTTTCCATTAAACAGACACGAGCTTTTCCTCCTCTGACTCATTCTGCTTCCCATCTCCTATACCAGCTCTCACATCTAGTTTATAGAAGAAATTGCATGTGTAGAGACACATACTACACAATTATCCCTCCCTCATAACTCACTAGGATGACTAAACAATAAAGCTATCTTTGTTTGTAATCTCTAATCAAACTATTATTTGCTCTGATAATATTTCCATTCGTATAACATACACGGTAACAAAATAATGAGCAGAATTGTTTTTCAGTAATATCTTGCAATAAGAATTGCTGACAATAGTGGTCAAAATGTTATACTTTTCAGAAGTTTCCTTTGAATTCTGAGACTTTTGTGATCAAGGTGAAGACTGATTGTGAATAGGAGCTAAGAAGAAAACTGGAACTGACTGCAAATATTCTGCCATCTACCTCAACAGAATTCACTTAAGTATTTTAAGCCCTTACCTGTAAAATGACACTGGAAAGTACACACACACACACACACACACACACATCAGAACAAAATACTGCATATTTCAACTGAAATAGTATATACCAAAGTACTTCGGAAATTATATCCTACAAAATTGTTTGACATTTTTAATCTGCAAAAATTAGGTGGGATATAATATTTATCAGTGTAACCCTTTTTCAAGAGAACAAATATATTTAGGAAATATTTATTAAAGAGGCTAAGTATTCCTACACTTAAAAAGTAAACTAGAACAGATATTTGATTTTTTTTGAAAATGCTTCACTATCTTTAACACATGGACAAACCACTAGAATCATTGAGAAATTTAAGATTAAGTAAGTGCATTGTCTATTTTTTAAATAACTTCCTACATGCCACTAATAAAATGGACAAGAACCCCAGATAAATATGTTTAATAATCACATATTTTTATTTTCTAAGAAAATCTAGTCCTCATGTCAAATAGCCTGTCTTATTGCCAATGAATGCTGGCTACTCTATAGTAAATTTCAGCATGTAAGGCATCTTGACCAATGATGACACTGCACTCAATGGCTGGCTCATTCTAATATACTCTGATTAAAAACAGCAAATCCTCACATGAGTAAGTTTTAAAAATGTACATTTGCAATCACAATGCTCTTCTTTTATGTATGCATCATTTATCTGGAGCTCATCAAGGAGGTAATTTCCATCTTTGCTAATTATGTTTTCTTTGGGAAAGAACACTTAATGTGAGGCCCACTGTGTTACATTGTTCAAGTGCACAATACAGTATGACGAACTATAGACACTATGCTGTAGAACAGACCTCTAAAACTTACCTATCAGCATGACTGAAGCATAATACCTGGTTTTAAAAAAAAAGTTCCCATTTACCTTTCCCAAGCCCCTAGTAACTACAACTCTATTCTTTTTTTCTGTGAAATGAACAGTTTTATATCTCTTAGATAAATAGAATCACAAAAGGTATGTTGCCAGTACTTACTTAATTCATGTAATTGAATGAAAACAAATTTGGAAATGCATCCACAAGGAAAAAAACATTAATCAAATTCACAACTTGAACTTTGATTTATGTACCCATTCTCAAAGCTAATTATTTATTCTAATATAAGCATCTTCCATAACTAGGACCTGCACGTAAATATGCTAGGAAAGAAGGAAACTAGAGAGTAACAGCTAAAACTGATATCTCCCTTGCATTATAGCAAATGTCATTCTGTACAAATATCAAAGCACTAAATCTTCCTAGCATCACTCTGAGTAAGGACTATAATTTCCATTTTACGGATGGAAAATTGCAGTGCTGAAAGGTTAAAAGCAAATTTTCTAAAGCTTGGCAGTCTCTGTTCTGCAGATGAGAAAATCAAACCAGCCCTGAATCTACACTACATGGTCTGAACCCTCAATTTTCTTTTTTATCACAGGGAGACTATCCATAGGCTGCTAACCTTAGCTTAATCCTCCATATAGAGTTGTTCTAGATGTTTATTTTTTTCTATTAAGGGTAAGTATGACTTATGGAAAAATCTTCCTGGGTGGTCATACAACCAATGATAGAGTATTCATGTATAACAGAAAATGAAGTTCTACTAGGTTAATAAGACCGTCTTTGTTTAAAAAACAAATATAACACAGGATACTCTACTCAAGTGTCCTGCACTGATGCTTTTCTTTTCTACCTATGTCCCCTATTTTTATGAAGCTTTTGGTCTCCAAGTAAATACATCAGGATTTTTTTCAGTTTGGTGAATGTGAGTCTACTACCATTCTGAGTTGACGAGAAATCATCGCCCTCACGTCTTCCTAAATTTTACAAGTATTTTTCTTTCTCCACATCACTTGAAAATTCTACGAGCTTAAAAATCCTAAGGAAAAGCCAATATGACTAATATGCTAAAAATACTAGATAGCAAAACCAATCTGGAATGTGATTCTGTCTTGTCTCTATCACTAACTAGGGCTTGGAAGTAATGGCTCATTTAGCTTCAGAACTCCTGCATCGCCATCACTAAACTATGTTCATTGAAGAATTCAAGAGACTTTTATATCAAGCAACGCACATCTAAAAACTCAATCTTTACTAAAACAAATGAATCAAATAGTAGAAATATGTACATGAGAGAGAGCATGATCATTCCTTTCGTTTCAATCAACATTACTCAAAAACAATACACTTCCTCCAAGATCCTCTGGTCCTCAAGGTAAACAGAGCCCAGAAACACATTGAGAAAGTCTGCCATAATAACCACCTTTAATGTGTAACTGCCAGTATACTAAGGGGCATTTGTGACTGTTTCTTGCCCTAGTTTCCCGTACTCTCTCAGCAAGAGTCACAGAAGTAGCTCATTCAGTGAAGTATGTCAGGCAGTACTGATGAGCATTAAGGCTTAAAGACATTTATTTGTTTTGATTTTTGTTTTTTGTTCTTTTTGGGGGGGTTGGAGAAAAAGAGTGACAGAAAGAAAGAGATAAACAGTAAGAAACAGAATATGAGACAGATGGAAAGCAAGAACATGAAAGAGGATAGATAGGGAGGTGGGAGGATCTGGAAAGAGTGGGATTAGGGGAAAAAATATGAACAAAATATATTGTATAAATATATTTTTAAATCACAATAAAAATACAAAGAACAACCTCCTCCCCCAGAATAGAGAAAGAAGTACAGTAAAGACACAAACATAGAAATATCAGAAAATGGTACTAGCAAATCCAGTTGCAGTAGGACTAGATGCATCCTCTTTTATTGAGACTAGAGGAGACAGCCCAGTACGAGGAAAGTCTCGCAAATGCAGGAAACAGCATCAGAGATAGCTCTGCTCCCATTTTAGGAGTCCTACATGAAGACCAAGCTACACAATTGTGACATGTGTATAGAGGGCTTAGGTCTATCCCATGCATATTCCCTGGTTGGCAGTTTCATCTTTATGAACACTATGGGCCCAATTAAGTTGATTCTATAGATTTTATTGTGGTGTCCTTTACCCCTCTGGCTCCTAAAATTTTTCCTTCCCCTCTTCCTCAAGATTTCCCAGGCTCTGCCTAATGTTTGGCTATGGGTTTCTGCATCTGTTTTCATCTACTACTGTGTGAAGCTTCTCAGATAACGGTTATGCTAGATTCCTGACTACAAGAATAAAAGCATATCATTAGCAGTATGAGAGGTGGGCTTCCTTTCATAGCATGGATCTCAAGCTGGACCAGTCTTTGGTTAGCCACTCCCTCAATTTCTGTTTCACCTTTATCCCCCCACATCTTATAGGCAGGAAAAAATGGTGGGTAAAAGGTCTTGTGGTTAGGTTGGTGTCCCAATGCCTCGATTGGAAGTCTTGCCTAGTTACAGGAACAGAATTTGTATATTCTAACTTTACCTGCTATTCCAATGACCCCCCCACCCCTACCCCCCTCAAAAGAAATGAAAAAAGTTTTAAATGGAGAATGAACGAGCAGAAACAGGCACAATGACAGGAGTATACACACAAAGTTTAAAGGGAAAACTCAAGTAGTACTCAAAAACAGACATGATAATGTCCTGGCAGGTCTCAAACCAATGCTATTTAATACTCTTTCACTGCATTCAGTGGAATTTGAAAACTCAGCCGAACCTATTGCTATTAGTGATGACCATAAATCATCTGAAACATTTCCACTGCATTCAAGGTTCAGAAGTAAAAAAGTTAAAAGGAGGGGGACACGTTATTAAATATTCCTATCAAATAATTAAAATAAGTGAAATGTTAACATGTATACAATCTATCTGTAAATGGAAACTTTTTAACCAGATCAAATAATTTCTTTATAACACATGCCCATATACATACATACTGGTTCATAATCTTAAGAGTGCTTGCAACGCACCATACTAAAAGCTTGAAGCAATGCCATGTAAATTAAGATATTTTTTAAAAAATATAAGAAAGGGCTTAGGAGTTGCTTTTTAGGTCACAAATGAGAGAGGAGTGAGAAAGACATTTATAGTTAGAACAAATTATCATTTTAGATATAAAATCCCTAAAGTGGTGATAACATTATCTGAGCTTTGAAATCCAAATCAAATACCTTATCACATGTGAAGAGATGCTATCTCCAAATCTCTGAAATTTAAATCTCTGGACAGCTTTGCTTTTGATTTTTGAAGATTGTAGCATCCACATCTAAGTTTTCAAGGGATGCTTAAAAGCCTCTGGAAAACTGTAATAATCTATAAAAATCCAATTCCACTGTGTTTCAATGAAGTGAAATCTCATGTGGGATGCCTGCTGTTATACAAGCACCTTTAAAGGTGAGTGATGACAGCCAGGAGCTTTGGGGGGTACAGGGCCTGCCTGAACAAATCTTTCCTTCACACTTCAAGCTGGACACTAACACCAAGAAATGTGATGCATTTTCTGCAGCCAGCACTAGGAAGTTCAAAACACACACACACACACACACACACACACACACACACACACACACAAAGTTGAGTTCAATGTAAAGATGTTCTTTAGTTCCTCTAGAGATTCAGAATACCTATTCAAATACTGTCTAAGCAGAAACAGAATTGAGTTTTCTTTTGCTTGCCTTTGTATAGAAATGCTTTCCATCCAGTAGGAGATAGAAAAATTACCAATATGACCAGGCACAAGTACTTCTTCCCTTCCTTCTTTTTGCTTTTTACTTTCCTTCTTTCTTTCTCAGATATCTATACTATCTGTACAGGGTTGAATGTACAGCACGATTTCCCTCCCAACTATACTGAATTACAAGTTGGAATAAGGCAATGGAAATTCCCTTACAGAAATCCCTACTGTCAAACACTATCTCTTACTGAGTCATTTGCTCCTCTAACTGCCTAGAAAATGGCCTCTTCCAGTGAACTAAATGGCATCTTAAGTTGCTTGAGAAATCTAATGCACCTCCTTCTACCACGCAATCTGTTCTCTTTTCATATGTAGCATTAGGCCCATTATCCTTAATTCCACACCCACACAGGCTGCTACCTAGGCAACAGCATCCCCAGATAACATTTTGGTCAAACCAAAAATTTATCCATCTTTGTGAGTCAAATGGGTGGCTAGTATAATCAAATGTATTAAAATTGACTCTCAAAAAAAAGCTATACATGAAAATTTGCAAAAATAGCTAGAACCTCAGTCAGTGTTCAGAAGGTAGGCAATGCATGTGTAGGGAGATGTTTTGTCAGCTGTCAAACCATTATGAGAAGATCTCCATATGCCAGTTTTGTCTATCCTCACAATTCAAGCAGCAACTGAAAGGTTCCAGAGGATTTTTCTGTTCTTTAGAAGAAATGTCAGTTTGGGATCTCCCAAAAACAGATACCAAATTATGGATTTGGATACAATTTGTTTGGTAAATGGCCCTGGGGTCCTGGAAAGAATTCTAAGAGTAAAGGAAGGAAGACATGAGACATTGATGGGGGTTGGAGTGGGGACTTAACAGTGCACAGTACATTAATTAGCTCTTATTGCTGTGAACAACTGGGACATAATCCCACTGGTTATCCTCGAAAAACAGTGTGCATCACAGCTAAAATTGTCTGACTAATAGTGGGAAAAGTCTTCCTATTCCTAACATGAAGGTTGAGGGTCATTATCATGGCTTTAATGTCAGACATTTGTGGCCTGTCATTCAAAAGGAGAGAGAGAGAGAGAGAGAGAGAGAGAGAGAGAGAGAGAGAGAGAGAGAGAGAGAGAGAGATCCTCCCTGAGCAGAGAAATACAAAAAACCTGCAATCAGCTACTGGAGCCATCTGCAGTGACCTCCAGAGCCTCTACTGCAGTACTGAAGGCAACTAGAAATAGAATGAAATTCCCAACCAATTTCAACACTGATCAATAAAATTTGCAAGAGTTTCCAACGTGCAGCCAAAAGAACCTGACTTGAGATGGGACAAATGGGAAAAAAGAGTACAGAGGTTTTATCGGCGCCTATACTAAGTATATTGACTTTTTTAACAGCTCAGGAAAAACTATAATTTATTCTCTAGGGTGACATTTTGACAATAGCAATGTATGTACTTTATGTTTTTACAGAACACAAAAGTGGGTGGTATATTAAGAGGAAAAAGAAGCTACCACATCAACAGAAAATCAAAAGAAGGTTCGCCCTACCAGACTTCCACTCAAGAAAGGCAGAAACCTCTACTTTTCCCCATTGAGATGATCTCTGTCATCTGGGTACTAAATGGTTGCCAAAAATAACAACAGTGAATATGAGATACAATGTACCAAAGATGGAGAGAAGATTATTCTAGGGCATTGTCCAGACGAGGTAAACATGTGACTCAACATCTGACCTAACAAGACTATTGATAAGCTTTCCCCCCATTAACTTTATTTACCCTTACTTGATTTGGCCTACATAGCAGAGTGACTCTGAAGAACACGATAATGTGAAAGGAAGACTATGGTCAACCCCAAGTTGTGGAAAGCAGAAATATAGTCAGATGATGCAGAGGCTGATGGAAGAGAAGATAAATGATAACCTGACTAAAGCACAAGATTTTGAGTAAGACTTTCCTTGCTTTTAGCAAGTTTCCTAACTTTTCTGTGCTTTACTTGTACATCAATAAAATGAGGATAACACTAACACCTACCTCAAAACGTTTACAAATTAAATGAACTGATATTTATAATGCTTTCAATGCTACGTCCAGCATAGTATATAGTAGCTTTGGAAGAGCTGGGGAATTAGGCCTTGTGAAGATCTGAAGACAGACACTGTAATGGATGTGAAGAGTGAGATGTTGAAAACCAATATCCTAGACAGAAAGGAAAGAGGTAGAATAAGTAACCAAACACAATTTCTAGAAATTCTGTTTAACAATTTCTAATGATGATGTAAATTATTATATCAGGATTGCTTGCATAAGTGTGAATTCTCTACTAGACTCTACAGTCCTTTATGAACCTATTCTTGGTGAGCTCAACCTATGTGTCAGGCACTGTTCTAGGCACTAAAGTAGAACATGTAACATAGGGTTTTTGTTACAGAGAAGGGTTATACAGAAAGACACAGACAAATGTAATGCAAGAAAAGTGGTCATGAATGCAAGTGGAAAATATTAAGCAGTAAAAATAAATAATAATGTGGGGATGACCTGGGAAGGCTTTACTAACAGTGATATTTGAATTCAGGTCACATGAAAGTGGAAGGCTGCATGGTGAAAGGAGCATCTTTGACAGCATAATCACTAAGAGTATCAAGAAGAATGCAGGGCCAGTGGGACTGGAGGATGAAGATTAAGCAAAGAGGGAAAGTGTATCAGGCAAACCCCAGGACATAACACATTCACCTGGCAAGCTTTGCAAAGGACAAATTCCAGGCTCCAACACTATGAAGTTTAATCTGCATCTGAAGATGAGACCCAGACAGAAGGAATGTCTTACAGATTCCTCAGATGATAGACAAGAAGCAAAATATAAGAAACACTGACCTCGGGTTTCCAAGGTCATTTAAGAATACTGACATTTTGTGAGATGAGACACAACAGAATGTTTTGAACAGAGAAAGAACATGATTTCTAGTTTCTAAAGCTCTCCGGCTGCTACATACAGAATGGGCTAGCTGAGAGGAATGACACAGCAAAACCAGTTAGGAAGCAAAACAATGTCATTGATTTTTCTCTAGCCTCAGCACTGAGCACATTTACAGCCATAAAATTAATATCCCAAAGACAATCCCTATGCCTGAAACCTCCAGATCTGTGAATGGTTTAGCACCGCGGTTCCTTCAGAGAGTTACCACATAAAGTCGAGGATGTTCAGTGAAATTCAAATTATAGACTGAAAACTCAGCAGTCTCAGCATTGCCAGATAGACATAAACTAAAACATGTTTGATTCCAATTCAAGTCTCTCTCTCTCTCTCTCTCTCTCTCTCTCTCTCTCTCTCTCTCTCTCTCTGTGTGTGTGTGTGTGTGTGTGTGTGTGTGTGTGTGTGTGTGTTTTGACTGGAACCTGCTTATGTTTTCTGTATCTGGCATTCCTACCTCCAAGTCTTACTTAGAGGAGAATTTTCCCCCTACTTATTAGATTCAGAATAAAGCACTGTTTTTTATGGATCTCTATCAGGTTTATCCTACATTATATTTAAGTGTCCAATGCCTAGCCAGGACTATATGCACTGACGCATCCTTTTCCTGTCTCAGAGACTAGCATGGGACCAGAAGAACAGGAATTATTTGACCATCACTCTGTTACCTACACTCCTGCAACAGCACAGCATTCATGCTCAGCAAATATCCATGGCAGGAAGGAAGGAGGACATAAGCATGCTTGGGAGGGAGAGAGGAAATGAATCAACACTGCATAGGAAGAAAATGAGAAAAAAAGCGATGACAAGACAGATGGTTTCTGCAGAAGGAAAAGAAGTTTAGAAAGCTCAATTCTGAGGGGTTTTTCCACCCTCAGGGCTTAGGAATGCAGGTTATACTCCTAAAACTGTAGGAGACAGAACTGGGCAGAAATTTCAATGAGAAGGAAGAACTTTTAGAAAGGTCAGAATGGTAAACAGGGAGCATAAGTAAACAGTGGAGGGAAAATTGTTGACAAGCACGATTAGAAAGGAGGCTCACTTGGGTGAACTTGCAATTATCTCGAAGCAGGTACAGTATCTGGGGATGGCAGGCAGTTTGGGTAAGGGGCTAGGGCTGAAAGTGCCAAAGGATGTAGGAACCCAGAAATTGATTCCGAATTCAAGATAACTGCAGATTCAGGCTTTATTAGAAGATAAGAGTATCTTGGGGGTAAAGTATTAGATTTATCCCTTGAAGAACAAGCTAAAAACTGAATCTCAGTGCAGAAGGCTATAAAGGAAAAAATATTTCAGTCAGAGAAAAAAATTGAGAGTTCAAGTCATTGGAAAGGGTGAAGTGGTATCATAGCAGTTAAATTCCCATCTCTGAGGCAAATCCATCCGTTTGGATGCCACCCGTGACATTTAATAACTGTAATTATGGTCAAGTTGCTTAAAATTTCTGTGCTTCGGTTCCCACATCTGTTAAAGCAGATCAATAACTTTACTTAGCACATAAATTATGCTAAAGTATATATAGAACTTACATCAGGGTATATTGGGTAGTTGATGTCCACTTATGGGCCTGGATTTTTAAGTGAAAGTGAGCATGATAGAAGCAGAAAATAAAACAAACAAACAACAACTACAACAACAAAAATCACATGTGTTTCCTTGTAAGCAACAGACCATAAAAAAATGCAATGAAAAACTGGAAGTGAAACAAACTTATAGAACACAAACAAAACACTATTGCTGATGCCAAGAAGTGCTTGCTGACAGGAGCCTGATATGGATGTCTCCTGAGAGGCTCTGCCAGAGCCATACTGATACAGATGAGGATGGTTGCATCCAACCATTAGACTGACCAAGGGAACCCCAATGAAGGAGTTAGAGAAAGGACTAAAGGAGTACAAGGGGTTTGCAACCCCATAGGAAGAACAACAATATCAACCAACCAGACCCCCAGAGCTCCCGGGGACCAACCAATGGGTACACATAAAGGGACCCATGACTCCAGCCACATATGTGGCAGAGCATGGTATTGTCCAGTATCAATGGAAGGAAAATCCTTTGATCCTGTGAAGACTTGTTCCCCCAATGTAGGGGAATGCCAGGGCGTTGAGGCTAGAGTGGGTGGGTGGGAATGGGAGCATCTTCATAGAAGAAGGGGAGGGGTGCTGGGAGGGGGGAAAGGGGATAACATTTAAAACGTGAATACATAAAATATCCAAGGAAAATAAAATTATTTTTAAAAAGAACACAAACAAAATCCTTTTGAACAGAACTGATTAATACATATTTTTAGAATATCAGCAATTCTATTTCAAAGATAAATTTTTAAATAACACTGCTTATAAAGCACCAAATAGTTACTGGTCATGGTAAATTATTGTTTTGACACAAGGTCTACAGACTCGCCTGTGGCTGGCTCCTTCTAGTCTTTTAGTATGTATGTCTGTGATGTTTGTGCATGTGTTTACATTTATAAGTATGGGTATAGATACACATATACCATGGTATACTTATGGTGGTTGGAAAATAACTTGGGGTGACAGCCCTCACCTTCTACCTTGTTTGAGACAGTGTGTCTGTTGCCGTTCACTACTAGGTACACCAGGATAGCAAGCTTTGGACTTTTATAAATTCTCCTGTATGTACCTCTCTCATCTTGCCTTAGTAGTGCTAGGATTACAGATGTGCAGCAATGTCTGGCTTTACATGGATTCTATGGATCTGAACATAGGTCCTTACACTTGCTCAGCAAGTACCTAACACACCTTTTCATCTCCTCAGACTGCTTCAAAGAACTCTTAATCTTCCTTTCTCAGCTTCTGGATTGCTAGAATTATAAACTTCTACTCTCAAATCTTCTAAAGTATTATAATTATAGATGAGCTTCTAGCAAATAATGGTTTTAAATCTTAGTATTAGTTGTGTATTATAGTAGCAACTCATTAAATATTTCTCAGATAAATGGGTAAAATAAGAAAATATCAAGGATATTTATAGCCTTTAGTGTTTATTGTTTATCAAATAGAATTTATTTTGATAATATGTATATACCCTGTTCATATGACCAAAGAATTTATTTTTAATAAGATATATATGCATATATATGCATCTTGTGCACAGGAATATAGGTGCACATGAGCACAGGTACTCATGAATGCCAAAAGTGAGCATCAGATCCCCTGGGGCTGGATTTACAGGTGGTTTTAAGCTGATATGGATTCTGGGAAGAGATCTAAGGTCATCTGCAAGAGCAATACATGCTACCCGTGCAAAAATAGGCTGAGTACAAGCTTGTTGCTAGGAAGCAGAGAAGCAATCAGAATTTTGAAGTTTTAGGAACCCATTGAAAAGGTGCAGAGATCTGAATCTTCTACTTAACAGGTTTTCCTCCCATCCCATTTGCTGAATTCTGATGCTACACAGGACAAGAAACTAAAAAGGAAGCCTATGAATGGCAGAAGGATCAATTTGACCAGATTTCCATGGTGAAGAGTTTACAATTTGAAATGTACCACAGTAGAGGAGCGTCACACAATATCACAAATTCTCAGCTAGAACCCTTGGAGAACCATTTTTAGAAACATTTAATAAAACAATACAAAAATAGATACTTAAGAAAATATAACCCACAACCTAATTTTAACTGCATTTTCCCAGTTACATTGGTCATCATCCCCCTTTATCCATTTTGAAGAGTAAAAAATGAAATCTCTGAGAAAAAAGGCAGAATTACTTGGACCTTCTAAAACTTCTCATGTGCAATATCTGAAATTTAATCAAATATTATCAGACATAAAAAGCCCTGTGTGTGTGTGTGTGTGTGTGTGTGTGTGTGTGTGTGTGTGTGTGTGTGTGTGTGAACTTGTTACTGTTTTCTGATTCATTTGAGGGTGGTTTTTTGGTTCTTTTTTTTTTTAAGAGAGAGAGAGTGTGTGATAAGTAATAAATAAAAAATAACAACTCATACATTTAAAAATCTTAGTATACTCCAAAAATACAAAAGACAAAGAAAAATCAAAGCTGTATACATAATAGTAAAACTTGCAAAAATCAAAGACAAATAGAAGACCTTTAAAAACCACACATGGAAAACTACATGAAGGTCATATATTATGACCTACAGCTAACTTTTCCAAGGAAGTGATAGATCCCAGAAGGTAATGGAATGGCTCTTCTAAAGTGCCCAGAGAAAAGAACTGCCAACTTCAAAGGCAAATCAAAGTAAAATATTCATTAAATGTGGGTGAAATAAATATGTCTACTGGCAAAAACTGAAAAATATCCATCACCAGAAGGTCTACTATTCAGAAAACACTAAAAATAAATTATCTGAAAAAAGGAAAATAGTTTCAGGAAGAAATGTGGAATACAGTACAGAATAAAACAATGTAACTCTAAATAAGTTCTGAAAAAAATATATATGTAATGAAAAATAAATTCTGTGTTCATATGCACAGAATGCATATATATACTTAATTAATATTAATTTGATTTTATAATTGATAATATAGATTCATATATTATATGTACAAAAAATAAATATATAAAACAACATAAATACTTTCTTGAGTTTAATGTATATGGATTATTAGATTGTGTAATAATACTCTGAAAGACAAAAAGAAAGAAAACAAATGTTTAATTATTCTATGATCCTAGCACTGTCAAAAGTAGGCAAAATATAACACATTTTAAACTATTTAAATCAAGGAAGCATGCTGTAGATCTTACAGTACAAAAATCATTAAGCAAATAGTAAAATTGCCAACTAGCTTGGCTAAGGAGAAATTATATAAAGTAATATAGAAAGAATAATAAACCCAAATGTATCAATAATGACATCATGGTTTAAAAGACTAAATCCCTAATATATGCTGCTGACAAAGTAAATGCATCTAAAGGTTATGGTTAAAATTATGTAGAAAACAAATGCCACAGAAATAAAGAAAAGGAGTATTAATATACTGAGATCAGATTAAGTATATATTAAGGTAAAATAACATTTGAGATTAAGAAAGTTTTTTTATTAACTGAGTATTTCTTTATATACATTTTAAAGTGTTATTCTTTCGGTTTCCGTTCAAACATCCCCCCTCCCCTTCCTTATGGGTGTTCCCCTCCCTATCCTCCCCTTGTGCGCCCCTCCCCAACAATCTAGTTCACTGGGGGTTCAGTTAGCAGGACCTAGGCTTCCCCTTCCACTGGTGCTCTTACTAGGATATTCATTGCTACCTATGAGGTCAGAGTCAGGGGTCAGTCCATTATAGTCTTTAGGTAGTGGCTTAGTCCCCTGGGCTCTGGTTGCTTGGCATTGTTGTACATAGGTCTTGAGCCTTTCAAGCTCTTCAAGTTCTTTCTCTGATTCCTTCTTGGGGTCCTGTTCTCAATTCAGTGGTTTTGCTGCTGGCATACGCCTGTGTTTGGTTGTATTCTGGGTGTGTCTCTCGGGAGAGATTCACATCCGGCTCCTCAGTCGGTCTGCACTTCTTTGCTTCATCCATCTTGTCTAATTGGATGGCTGTATATGCATGGGCACATGTGGGGGAGGCTCTGAATGGGTGTCCTTCAGTCTCTGTTTTAATCTTTGCCTCTCTCTCTTCCCTGCCAAAAGGTATTCTTGTTCCCCTTTTTAAGAAGGAGGAAGCATTCATTTTGATCCTCCGTCTTGAGTTTCATTTATTTCTAGGCATCTAGGGGTAATTCAAGCATTTGGGCTAATAGCCACTTATCAGTGAGTGCATACCATGTATGTCTTTCTGAGATTAGGTTAGCTCACTCAGGATGATATTTTCCAGTTCCAATTATTTGCCTACAAATTTCAAAAAGTCATTGTTTTTGATAGCTGAGTAATATTCCATTGTATAGATGTACCACATTTTCTGTATCCATTCGTCTGTTGAAGGGCATCTGGGTTCTTTCCAGCTTCTGGCTATTATAAATAAGGCTGCTATGAACATAGTGGAGCATGTGTCTTTTTTATATGTTGGGGTATCTTTTGGGTATATGCCCAAGAGAGGTATAGCTGGATCCTCAGAGCGGTTCAATTCAATTTCTGAGGAAGACTCCAGACTGATTTCCAGAATGGTTTTAAAGTCTGCAATCCCACCCAACAATGGAGGAGTGTTCCTCTTTCTCCGCATCCTGCCAGCATCTGCTGTCACCTGAGTTTTTGATCTTAGCCATTCTCACTGGTGTGAGGTGAAATCTCAGGGTTGTTTTGATTTACATTTCCTTATGACTAAAGATGTTGAACATTAAGAAAGATTTTTATATCAATAATAAGGGTAATATTCCAGGATGGCATTAAAGGAAACCAATAGCACAGCTTCAAAATATGCCAAACAAAAACTTACAGAACTAAAAGAGAAATAGACAAAGACATAATATTAAGAGAACTAGACTTAATTAGTCATTTGTACAGTAGAAAGTTAAACTTTTCTTTTTTTAATTTTAATCTTTTTTTTACAGTCCAGTGGTTATCCTCTTCCCAGTCTGCTCTCTGACAGTTCCACATCTCATTCCTCATCCCCTGTCTCCAAGAGGATGTCCCCACTCCCCACCCCCACACCACCAGACCTCCCCACTCCCTGAGTCCTCAAGGCTCTCCAGGCTTAGCTGTATCTCCTCTCAATGAAGCCAGACCAGGCAGTCGTCTCTTGTATATGTGTCAGAGGCCTCATGTAATAGTCTACCTGAAAAATTTCCCCAGTCCATTGGTTTTTATTTACTGTGTATATTGGCTGTATGTATTCCATTCATTTAAGGCTGCATGTCAAGTGTTTTACAAGCAACAAATTAAACAGAACTGCAATTACCAGTGCCATAATAAACAGGAAAAAATAAAATATAATCAACTTAAATCAAATGGTGAAATGAGGTAAGAAAGGAAACCAATAAATCTTTCTTAAAATAAAAGATTAATAGTTTCTTTCTGATGAAATATTACATTTAGAAACATCATATAAAATTTATAATTATAGAGCAAGCTACAAAACAAACACATGAACATGTCTCATTATGAGAACACACAAGAAAAACAGTAGAGAAACTTTAATAATATGTAAACCAAACAAGTTAATTATAACTCAACATAAGATTAGTAGACTTCTGCCAACAACAAAATATTAGTTAATTTTGATAGATTCTTCCCATAATAATCACTAGGAAAAGATTACATAAATGTTTCTTAGTTTTTATTGTTTTAATATGGTCTCATTGTTACCTCAAACTCACAGCAATCCTTCTATCTCAAGTTTCCAGAGTGCTAAAATCACAGGATGTCACTACCCTTGGCTTGACAAATATTTTTTTAGTCTGTGTAAAGGTTTCATAATGTTGGCAAGTATTACCCAAGCAAAATTCAGGTGAGAATGGATGTCCTCTGAAATGAATCCTGTATTTAGAGCCTATATTATAAGAAATAAATGACAGTGCTGATAGGAGAAGCTGAATAGTAATTCATTAAACCTAGTGAAGGTGAATGAACAGACAATGACATATAGATCATCTATGAAGTACAGGGTGGAGTTAAGGAAATACCAATTAACCTTCCTCACTGTGTTATTCATCTCTACTATGATTAGCATGAATGGGAGCATATAGGCTTTTCCATGGACATCTTCTAATCCACTCAATCTCTGAAACTAAACTGACGTGATTTTCACTGCTAGTGGCTCTAAGCATCTGACTAAAGCAAAGAAGAATCTTCTCTAGAGGAAATAATATTATCTTGGATCTAAGATTACTTCTACCAACATTTTTTCCCAAATAAGTTGTCTAATATGCATGCAGAAGCAGGCAGGCCAAAGACAAGGCAACATGAATTAAGATGAATGAGAGGAAGAGAATAACAAGGAAAGATATTAGAGTTATCAAACAAACATTTTGAAGTAAAAAAAAAAATGTATGCCATGTTTGGAGAATTGTTGAATACAAGTATAAGCTAGGCAAAAGAATCAAAGTTCTTCTCTATACACCAAAAGTTTATGTGTCAAATCCAAAATTGTGGACAATCTCTGAACATTGATATGTAAAGTTATCAATTCATTTTTGTAATAGGCATATACTATTTATTTTTTTCTGTATAAGCTATAATTAGAAGGAAGATGGGAAGATAAATTAGACATTGACCCTCTGTTATCAAGGAGTATATGGCTTGTAGCCACATTCATCACAGAAATTATTCTCGTCAAAAAAGCTCTAATTGGAAATGCCTCAAGGCTTTCCTTATTGTCTTCTAAAGGGTGAAAAAATAGAAGTAAGTTGTGATGCTAAAATCATATGCTCCTAAATCAGTTCTGGAAGATAGTTGCTAAAGATGGATGGATGGGAAAGAGAGCATCATTACTATAGATAAGACTCAAGACAGTGCTATTTTCCTCCAGAGAGAATTCTCATGAGTACAAGAGGTGGTCACCTTAATCTTGAATGCCAAGAGTAGAGGCACAATCATTCAATCCCCAGAGCACTATAGCTTTAATGTAAGTACTGTGAACACCTAGCACTTCAGGTCAGTACCATTCTTCAGCCTACAAAAGACACATTAGAAACATGGTCCCAAGTACATTTGAAGCTGGCTGATTTGGGGACTGTGAGAGCAATAACTTCTTTTTCATTTTTTCGAGACTGGGGACCGAACTCAGGCCTTGGCGATGCTAGGTAAGCGCCTACCACTGAGAGCCAACCTAAACCCTCAATTTTTTTTTTTTTTTTTGGTTCTTTTTTTTCGAGCTGGGGACCCAAGGGCCTTCAGCTTCCCATGCCCAGCGCCTACCGCTGAGCTAAACCCCAGCCCTCAATTTTTTAAAATGAAAAACTGCCTGAAAAATCTTCAGATAAAATAACCCAGTATGAATACTGAGTAGATGGTTGACTTAAAGTATAAGTTACTTAATGCCCAACATAAATATTCTTCCTAGCATTTGGAACTTGGGAAGGAACAGTTATTTCTCAGAATCATGAACTTCTCTAAGACACATTCATGAACAAAGAGGCTAAAAGCTAGTCTGTAAAAAGAAAACTTGCATTATATATACTTGTCATTTGTTCCAAATATACTACAGTCATGTTGTTTATAAAGGAGCAGGAGGGGCTAGCAATGTGACTCACAGGCATGTCACTTGTCTTATCATGCATGAAAATTCGCATTCAGTTTGAAGTATTGCATAGAAAGTAAAGGGGGAAAGTACCTAGAAAGAGTAATCCTGAGCCCACAGTCTTTCCCTGGGGCCAGGGCAGAAATGCATGCACCATCTACAATTATTGACCTATTCTCAGATACTGAAGGAGTCTGCTAAGGTTTGGGAAATAATCACTGATGAACTAATATCATATTCCCATGGCATATCTGTGGCCTGCAAGCATGACCAAGATATATCGCATGCTGAGACAACACCCAAGAGTGGATTAGGATTAGCCTACTTCAACCAACCACAAGCAATGCTAGATGATTTTAGCTAGAATCAAACTCTATATACTAGAGCTATTCCAGAACTTCATGACATACCTAGGTATAGGCATTGTCTTAGTTATGGTTTCTATTGCTATGAAGAGACACCATGACATGGCGACTCTTAGAAGAAACACATTTAATTGGGACTGGCTTACAGTTCAGAGATTTAATACATAATCATCATGGCAGGAAACATGCTGGCATGCAGGCAGAAATGGTGCTGAAGAGGAAGATGAGGGTTCTACGTCTTGATTAGCAAGCATCAGGAAAAGAAGAACTACTGAACCTGGGCTTGAGATTTTGAAACCTTAAATCCCACTCCCTAATAATGTACATCCTCCAACAAAACCACACCTATGTCAACAAGGCCACACCTCCTTATAGTGCCACTCTCTACGGACATATAGGGACATTTTTATTCAAATCACCACAGGGAAGTTAGCATTTTACCAGCCTGAAATTAAATTCTAAGGTCTTAGAGTTATGATTCAGTACTATTCCCATTTAGTAGGAACTGTATACCATGCTATACTGCCTGATATTGTAGTACTGTTGGTAAAGGAAGGCCTGTGTCTTCATAGACCAATATTGAACTAGATTATCTCTTAATCTCACAGACACAGGGACCTGCACAACTTCAGGGCACATTGAGGTCCATGACACAGTTATCAGTGAAGCAGCCTAAATGTGAGTCTGTTTATTGGAGTACAGATCTTTGTCTAGTACAGGAGTTGATCTGGAACTCTGGTTATGAGCCTTGGCTCCTGTGTTGCAGCTACAGATGTGATACACTTGGTTAGAGAACAGGAAGTTGAGACAGCCAGGTCACCAAAGCTGATAATAAGCTGGGTTGCACAGCCACAAGAGCCAGTATGGTATATGAGAAGAGTTAGAAGTTCTCCAGGCTTACTCCAAGGATAGATATGATTCAGGGTGAAACACGTGTTTAGTCCACAGAGTGCAAGTTTCAGGCTACTTCTGGGGCTTGTCAGGAGCTCCCTGAGCCTTGGCTTGCATCTGGGGTCTTCACATTATACTGAATGCTTGGTCTCATCATAATGGACTCTGTACTGGGACTTTAGGCAAAGTCATGTGTTAGATTTTGTGTGCTACTCTTCAGAAGGTGAAATCATGCACCTCACTCCACCACTGAGGTTGAAGAAGGGATTGTTCAGGCAGTTTCTTATTGTCCCCAGGCCTAAGACAATTCCAGATTCTTAGTCTATACGTACACATTGACCTAGTAGGAGAGACTTCTCGCTTTGCTCATCTCTGAAATTTATTGTTGCAGTCATAGTACTTGATTTTAAGTCTAATGCCTAAATTTACATCTCCTTCCCTTCCTCGTAGGAAGGTATCTCTCTATTTGGGGCTTAGTGAGGGAAAAATTATGTAGACAATATTTTCATTTCTACCTTCTTTTATGCCACCTTTTTGTTTTGTTTAGTTAATTGATAAGGATTAAATTGAAGGTAAAATCCCTTAGAATTTGGTTGGATGCAATGTGGATATATATAATACTATCAGACTAAATCAACAATCTCAATGGCTCATAAAATTCTGCAAGTAATAGTAATCTGGGCTGTCATATTTCCTCTAATCCATATGGAAAGTAAGGCCAGAATTAAGGCAGAAGAACAAAAACAATGAGAACAAGAAGACCAAAAGGAGGAGGAGGTAAAAATAGAATGTCTAGGTGCGATAATTGGGAAAGGGTTTGGTGAGAATAGAAGTCTGACAAAATACATGTAAAAATATCTGCATTAAGTCAAATTTTTTTATGATAAATATATGCTTTAAAACATTTTAAATTGTCCCCAGAACCAGAACACATAATGTACTGTCTTAATATCATATATGTGGTTAAGAATTGGGAATCTTATGCTAACTTTGCCAAGTATTCACTCAAAAATAATCTTCCATCTATTAAAACCACAATACTTACTCTTTTCAACATGCTTAAACTAAAAGAATTTTTCTGGCTAATTCTAATGGAAAAGGTACAATTTACCTGGTCTTTCCATTTTATGGAAAATGACTAGAAATATCAAATGCTCATAGCTAATAAATGTTGCCTTCCTTAAAGATATCTTAGGAAATCTTTCAGCTTAGCTTTAAAAAGACTTTTTAAATTCAGTATTTATTTTATAGTACAGAAGAAACTCAACTTGATTAATGCTTAAGAATATTACATAAAGAGTTATATATAGAGATACAGAACATACATACCCACAGAAAGATTCAGCAGGGTTAAATGGATAAAACCATCACTAAGGGATACAAAAGAAAGTCTATTCAGGTTGCAATTTACTCTAACTCATCATGTTACTAGAACAGTATCTACAAATATATTTCTATATTGACCAATGCAGGTCCAATCAGATCCTGCTGGACTGGCTCTTCCCTTCTATCAGAGGTGACATATTTTGCATTTGAATATAAACAAATGGTGCTGGTTCCACTAGAGGTCAACATGTAAAAGAATGCAAATCGACACATTCTTATCGCCCTATACAAAGCTTAAGTTCAAGTGGATCAAGGATCTCCACATTAAACCAGATATACTCAAACTATGGAAGAAAAAAAAATGAGGAAGAGCCTCAAAAATACAGGCACCAGGGAAAATTACCTGAACCAAACACCAATGGCTTATGCTCTAAGATATAGAATCGATAAATGGGACCTCATAAAACTGCAAAGCTTCTGTAAGGCAAAGGACATTGTCATTAAGACAAAACAACAACCAACAGATCGGGGAAAATAATCTTTACCAATACTACATCTGATAGAGGGCTAATATCCAATATATACAAAGGACTCAAGAAGTTAGACTATTAAATATGGGGTATTTAATATGGGGTAAATAACCCTATTAAAAATGGGGTACAGAGCTAAACAAAGAATGCTCAGATGAGAAATATCAAATGGCTGAGAAGTACCTAAAGAAATGTTCATCCAAATAGATTGGACCAGAAAAGAAACTCCGCCCATCACATAATGGTCAAAACACCAAATGCACAAAACAAAGAAAGAATATTAAAAGCAATAAGGGAAAAAGGTCAAGTAACATATAAACGCAGATCTATCAGAATCACACCAGACTTCTCACCAGAGACTATGAAAGCCAGAAGATCCTGGAAAGATGTCATACAGAAACTAAGAGAACACAAATGTCAGTCCAGGTTACTGTATCCAGCAAAAATCTCAATTAAGATACATGGAGAAACCAAGATATTCTATAACAAAACCAAATTTACATAATATCTTTCTACAAATCCAGCACTACAAAGGATAATAAATGGTAAAGCCCAACATAAGGAGGCAATCTATACCCTAGAAGAAGCAAGAAACTAATTGTCTTGGCAACAAAAACAAAGAAAAGAAAAGCACACAAACATAACCTCACATCCAAATATGAATATAACAAGAAGCAATAATCACTATTCCTTAATATCTCTCAACATCAATGGTCTCAACTCCCCAATAAAAAGACATAGATTAACAAACTGGATACGCAATGAGGACCTTGCATTCTGCTGCCTACAGGAAACACACCTCAGAGACAAAGACAGACACTACCTCAGAGTGAAAGACTGGAAAACAACTTTCCAAGCAAATGGTCGGAAGAAGCAAGCAGGAGTAGCCATTCTAATATCAAATAAAAACAATTTTCAACTAAAAGTCATCAAAAAAGATAAGGAAGGACACTTCATATTCATCAAAGGAAAAATCCACCAAGATGAACTCGCAGTCCTAAATATCTATGCTCCAAATACAAGGGCACCTACATACATAAAAGAAACCTTACTAAAGTTCAAAGCACACATTGCACCTCACACAATAATAGTAGGAGATTTCAGCACCCCATTCTCATCAATGGACAGAATTTAAACAGAGGCATAGACAGACTAAGAGAAGTCATGAACCAAAAGGACTTAAAAGATATTTATAGAACATTCTATCCTAAAACAAAAAGATATACCTTGTTCTCACCACCTCATGGTACTTTCTTCGAAATTGACCATATAATTGGTCATAAAATAGGCCTCAACAGATACAGAAAGATATAAATAATCTCATGCATCTTATCAGAGAACCACGGGCTAAAGCTGGTCTTCAATAACAATAAGAAAAGAATGTACACATATAGATGGAAGGTGAACAATGCTCTACTCAATGATAACCTGGTCAAGGAAGAACTAAAGAAAGAAATTAAGGACTTCTTAGAATTTAAAGAAAATGAAGGTACAACATACCAAAACTTATGGGACACAATGAAAGCTGTGCTAGAGGAAAACTCATAGCTCTGAGGGACTGCAGGAAGAAACAGGAGAGAGCATACGTCAGCCTAAAAGCCCTAGAACAAAATGAATCAAATACACCCAGGAGGAGTAGAAGGCAGGAAATAATCAAACTCAGAGCTGAAATCAACCAAGTAGAAACAAAAAGGACCATAGAAAGAATCAACAGAACCAAAAGTTGGTTCTTTGAGAAAATCAACAAGATAGATAAACCCTTAGCCAGACTAACGAGAGGACACAGAGAGTGTGTGCAAATTAACAAAATCAGAAATGAAAAGGGAGACATAACTACAGATTCAGAGGAAATTCAAAATATAATCAGATCCTACTACAAAAGCCTATATTCAACAAAACTTGAAAATCCAGAGGAAATGGACAATTTCCTAGACAGATACCAGGTACCGAAGTTAAATCAGGAACAGATAAACCAGTTAAACAACCCCATAACTCCTAAGGAAATAGAAGCAGTCATTAGAGGTCTCCCAACCAAAAAGAGCCCAGGTCCAGACAGGTTTAGTGCAGAATTCTATCAGACCTTCATAGACGACCTCGTACCAATATTATCCAAACTATTCCACAATATTGAAACAGATGGAGCACTACCGAATTCCTTCTATGAAGCCACAATTACTCTTATACCTAAACCACACAAAGACCCAACAAAGGAAGAGAATTTCAGACCAATTTCCCTTATGAATATCAACACAAAAATACTCAATAAAATTCTGGCAAACCGAATCCAAGAGCACATCAAAACAATTGTCCACCATGATCAAGGAGGCTTCATCTCAGGCATGCAGGGATGGTTTAATATACGGAAAACCATCAACATAATCCATTATATAAACAAACTGAAAGACGAAAACCACAGGATCATTTCATTAGATGCTGAGAAAGCATTTGATAAAATTCAACACCCCTTCATGATAAAAGTCCTGCAAAGAATAGGAAATCAAGGCCCATACCTAAACATAGTAAAAGCCATATACAGAAAACCAGTAGCTAACATGGAGAGAAACTTGAAGCAATCCCACTAAAATCAGGGACTAGACAAGGCTGCCCACTCTCTCCCTACTTATTCAATATAGTTCTTGAAGTTCTAGCCAGAGCAATCAGACAACAAAAGATCAGAGGGATACCGATTAGAAAGTAAGAAGTCAAAATATCACTATTTGCAGATGATATGATAGTATATATAAGTGATCCCAAAAGTTCCACCAGAGAACTACTAAAGCTGATAAACAACTTCAGCAAAGTGGCTGGGTATAAAATTAACTCAAATAAATCAGTAGCCTTCCTCTACAAAAAAGAGAAACAAGCTGAGAAAGAAATTAGGGAAACGACACCCTTCATAATAGTCCCAAATAATATAAAATACCTCGGTGTGACTTTAACCAAGCAAATAAAAGATCTGTATGATAAGAACTTCAAGCCTCTGAAGAAAAAATTGAAGAAGAACTGAGAAGATGGAAAGATCTCCCATGCTCATGGATTGGCCATCCAATGGAAAAAAAGATAGCATTTTCAGCAAATGGTGCTGGTTCAAATGGAGGTCAACATGTAGAAGAATGCAAATCGATCCGTGCTTATCACCTTGTACAAAGCTTAAGTCTAAGTGAATCAAGGACCTCCACATCAAACCACATACACACAAACTAAGAGAAGAATAAAAAAGTGGGGAAGCATCTCAAACACATGGGCATTGGAGAAAATTTCCTGAACAAAACACCAATGGCTTATGGTCTAAGATCAAGAATCGATAAATGGGATTTCATAAAACTGTAAAGCTTCCGTAAGGCAAAGGACACTGTGGTTAGGAGAAAACAGCAACCAAAAGATTGGGAAAAGATCTTTACCAATCCTACAACAGACAGAGGACTTATATCCAAAATATACAAAGAACTCAAGAAGTTAGACCGCAGGGAGACAAATGACCCTGTTAAAAAATGGGGTTCAGAGCTAAACAAAGAATTCACAGCTGAGGAATGCCGAATGGCTGAAAAACACCTAAAGAAATGTTCAACATCTTTAGTCATAAGGGAAATGCAAATCAAAACAACCCTGAGATTTCACCTCACACCAGTGAGAATGGCTAAGATCAAAAACTCAGGGTTTTTTTTTTCCATTCTGGAAATCAGTCTTTCTCAAAAAATATTAATATTTTAATTGCATAAGTTTTGGAGTATAGTATGATGATTTAGTATATGTATACAATGTACAATAATCAAAAAAGGGTAGTTAATATTTTCTTTTTATTGGATATTTTCTTTACTTATATTTCAAATGTAATCCCCTTTCCTTGTTTCCTAATATATCAATGGATCTCAACATATAACAAAGACACATGCTCCACTATGTTCATAGCAGCCTTATTTATAATAGCCAAAAGCTGGAAAGAACCCAGATGCCCTTCAACAGAGGAATGGATACAGAAAATATGGTACATCTACACAGTGGAATATTACTCAGCTATCAAAAACAATGACTTTATGAAATCCATACGCAAATGGAGAGAACTGGAAAATATCATCCTGAGTGAGGTAACCCAATCACAGAAAAACACACATGGTGTGCGCTCATTGATAATTGGCTATTAGCCCAAATGCTTGAATTACCCTAGATGCCCAGAACACATGAAACTCAAGATGGATGATCAAAATGTGAATGCTTCACTCCTTCTTTAAAAGGGGAACAAGAATACCCTTGGCAGGGAATAGGGAGTCAAAGATTAAAACAGAGGCAGAAGGAACGCCCTTTCAGAGCCTGCCCCACATGTGGCCCATGCATATACAGCCACCCAATTAGACAAGATGGATGAAGCAAAGAAGTGCAGGCCGACAGGAACCGGATGTAGATCTCTCCTGAGAGACACAGCCAGAATACAGCAAATATATAGGCGAATGCCAGCAGCAAACCACTGAACTGAGAACAGGACCCCTGTTGAAGGAATCAGAGAAAGAACTGGAAGAGCTTGAAGGGGCTCGAGACCCCATATGAACAACAATGCCAACAACCAGAGCTTCCAAGGACTAAGCCACTACCTAAAGACTATACATGGACTGACCCTGGACTCTAACCTCGTAGGTAGCAATGAATATCCTAGTAAGAGCACCAGTGGAAGGGGAAGCCCTTGGTCCTGCTGAGACTGAATCCCCAGTGAATGTGATTGTTATGGTGAGGGCAGTAATGGGAGGAGGATGGGGAGGGGAACACCCATGGAGGGGTTAGGGGGATGTTGGCTCTGAAACTGGGAAGGGGAATAACAATCGAAATGTAAATAAGAAATACTCAAGTTAATAAAGATGGGGAAAAAAAGAAATGTTCAACATCCTTAGTCATCAGAAAATCAAAACAACCCTGAGATTCCACCTCACATCAGTCAAAATGACTAAGATCAAAAACTCAGAGGGTTGGAGATATGGCTGAGTGGTTTAGATCGCTGACTGCTTTTCCAGAGGTCATGAGTTCAATTCCCAGCAACCACACAGTAGCTCATAAACATCTGTAATGAGATCAGATGCCCTTTTCTGGCGTGCAGGAAGAACATTGTATACATAATAAATACATTAAAAAAAAAAAACTCAGGTGATAGCAGATGCTGAGGATGTGGAGAAACAGGACGCTCCTCCATTTTGGTGGAATTGCAGACTGGTACAACAACTCTGGAAATCAGTCTGCAGGTTCCTCAGAAAATTGGACGTTGCACACTACCTGAGAACCCAGCTATACCTCTCCTGGCCATATACCCTAAAGGTGCTCCAACATACAACAAAGACACATGCTCCACTATGTTCATAGCAGCCTTATTTATAATAGCCAGAAGCTGGAAAGAACCCAGATGCCCTTCAACAGAGGAATGGATACAGAAAATGTGTTACATCTACATAATGAAGTACCACTCAGCTATCAAGAACAATGACTTCATTAAATTCATAGGCAAATGGATTGAACAAGAAAATATCATCCTGAATAAGGTAACCCAATCACAGAAAAAACACGTGGTGTGTGCTCACTGATAAGTGGATATTAGCTCAAAAGCTTGGATTACCCAAGGTGCAATCCATGAACCACATGGAGCTCAGAAAAGGACGACCAAAGTCCGGATATTTCCTCCTTCTTCAAAGGGAACAAAAATACTCTTAGGAGGGATATGTAGGCAAAAGTTTGGAGAAAGACTGGAGGAATGGTCATTCAAGTGGGCCATACATGAATTTACACAGCATATATATATATATATATATATATATATATATATATATATATATATATATATATATATACAGCCACCAAAATTAGGTAAGATTGATGAAGCTAAGAAGTGCATGCTTACTGGAACCTGATATAGCTGTCTCCTGAGAAGCACAGCCAGGGGATGTCAAATACAGAGGCAAATGCTTGCAGCAAACCATTGAACTGGAAACAGGATCCCCATTGGAGGAATTAGAGAAAGGATTATAAGAGCTGAAGGGGCTTGCAACCTCAAAAGAACAACAATGCCAAACAACCATAGCTCCCGGGGACTAAACCACTACCCAAAGACTGACCCATGGCTCCAGCTGCATATGTAGCAGAGGATGGCCTTGTTGGGCACCAGTGGAAGGAGAAGGCCTTGGTCCTGCCAAAGCTGGATCCCCCAATGTAGGGGAATGTGGTGGGGGCTAGAAAGGAGGTGGTTGGGGAGGGAAACACCTTATAGAAGAAAGGGAGGGGGATGTGATAGGGGACTTATGTCCAGGAAATAGAGAAAGGGACTAACATTTGGAATGTAAATAAAAAAATATCCTATAAAAATAATCCTTTCAGAGTCAACAATATTGGGAAAAGAGAATAAGAAATGATTTAGCAATGACCTTTTCATAATGGAATACCTTAGTGGCAATTATCTAACCTTAGTGGGTGCTTTTATGCAAAGCATACACATGTTAAAATTAGTCACTGCTTGACTCCTCATATGTGTGTGTTTATATGTATGTATATATATGTAAGCATGGCTTTGTGGATATAACCTATCTTTACCTAAACACAGAGCCAAGCATGAAACATTGGTCAAGTATGGAATAAAGTAGAGATAGAGGTTGTATATCATTGTGAAATTCAATAATTTACATATATTGATCTCTCACTAAATCATATCAAGTAATATTTACATCTTAATGGCAATAAGGAATGTTTTAAAAGTTGAATGTTTAAAGTTTATCAGCCCACACATCTACTGATTGAGACTCTTGGGGATTTATGGAGATCAGGGAACCTGTGTCCTTTCTCACCTAGGTACTCTGCATATACGCTAATGCTGAGTTGCTTGGTGTTCTTGGGGGACACCTAACAGTGGGAGCAGGGGCTGCCTCTGACTGTTTTGCCTACTTGTGGGAGCTTTTCTTCCCAATGAGATGCCTTGTCATGCCTTAATGTGACACAAGCCTAGTTTTGTTGAAGCTTGTTATGCTTTTTAGATGATGTCCCTGGAGGATCTGTCTTTTCTGAGGGGATACAGAGGGTGGTGAATCTGGGGAGAGGGAGGGTGGGAGAGAGAGACTGAATAGAGATGAGGGAGAGGAAACTATAATTGGGATGTAATATATGAAAAAAAGAATAAAGATAAAATAAAGTTGGTCCTCTAATTCAAATAATTAGTTTTTAATAAATGTGATTTAAAAGGTACATTTTTGAAAAATTTAGTAGAACATGATCTAAATGCATATAACATGTCCCGAAAAGCATCACATATAGAATTACAGGCAATTTGAAGTTTTATTACTTCCTATATTGCATAAATATTTTCCATGAACAATGCTGTTCTTATGAAACAAAAAATGAAAACTATTTAAAGAGCTCATCTTTTAAAACTAAAAATATTTAAAGCATTTTATAAACTGAAAATCTAACATTTCATTATGCAACCATCTAAACAGATGTTTGCCCAAACTGTCTAAATGCAACCAAATGATATCTTGGTGACATATATTGGTTTATGTGGAGCTAAGGAACTAATAGTTAAATCGCATGTGATTAAAATTCAGTCAAAAAGGATGCCTAAAATTAAATATGGGAAATGTTTCAGGACATGCATTTAGAAAGTTGTTTCACAATGTCTTCTACATATGGTCTGGTTATTATACCCATAAACTCATTGCAGATATGATTATCTGCACAAGACCTGCACAAGATGGTGACCTGTTAACATTCTATCATAAATGGGGAAAGATTTTATGAGGCTCTACACTTCTTTGAGGAGATACTGCCAGTTAATGGTTGCTGGGAGGTGGGTGTATTTTCTTTAATGCTGTAGCCACCAGTAAGGTACCCATGGTCCAGTAAATAGTTCCCACCTATGCTTATGTAAGCTAGTATTTAAGATCATTGGGTCACAAAAAATCCATGAAAATGGGGCAGGCAGGTGTTAAGAAGAAATGAGAGGGAGACGGGGATTGAAAGGATAATGGTAGGTTAAAATTACCAAAATATAACATATACAAATATGGAACTGTTAAATAATATTTTTATTTGTTTCTCAAGGCAGGATTTCTCTGTATAGCCTTGGCAGTCCTGGAACTCTCTCTGTAGACCAGGCTGGCTGCAAATTCATACAGATCACCTACTTCTGACTCCCAGAAGGGAGTTGGGGTTAATGGTGTGTACCACCATTCTCCAGCTTAAATAATAATTTTTAAAAGCTGTTTCCAATTGTTGCGTCCCATGAAAAGATGAGATTAGAAAGAGGGTTTTATCTTCCAAGAGAGTCAATGCTCACTTGACCCCTCTTAGATAGCAATACAGAAGAGAATATAGATCAACACGTTATAAGCAGCTGGTGATACCTTGTCTCTAGATAACACCAGCCATATAGGTAATGTCTGCTTAAACTGAATTCTTTGCCATTTACTCTAGGTTTCAGTTACTGAAGGGTCCAGGCCATTTGATTGTATTATTAATGAAAGAGCTGAAAAATTAAAATATAAAGATGACAAAGCCTGAAGAAAAGGTTGAGTGTTTGAAACCATTTTGAGGATGAACTCTCTTCATATCTAAATAATACATGATTTAGTTCTTCGTAGTTTAACAATTCACATTAAAGTAAATTTTTACTATATAGGAGATAGTATATGATTCTTTGAGGAAAGTAAAAATTTTAAAATTTGCCTTTTTATCAAGCAGTTATTGCTACATACAACACCATGCTAAAAATGCAGGGTCTTAAAACTCTCCATATTTATATTATTGCTTTCAGAACTCATGCCGTGAGTTTTCAGTCAACTTTGTGTTCTGTGAATATTTACTCTAATCCTACCTGTGTCTTCTTGATAGACTTAGACTACAGGACAGTGCTTGATGGGGGAAAGGACATCTCCTCAGTATTTCAGAAAGGAAGGCCAAATTTGTTCAGAATGGCAGTATTCTTTTTTTTTTTTTTATTAACTTGAGTATTTCTTATACATTTCGAGTGTTATTCCCTTTCCCGGTTTCCGGGCAAACATCCCCCTCCCCCCTCCCCTTCCTCATGGGTGTTCCCCTCCCAAACCTCCTCCCATTGCCGCCCTCTCCCCAACAGTCTAGTTCACTGGGGGTTCAGCCTTAGCAGGACCCAGGGCTTCCCCTTCCACTGGTGCTCTTACTAGGATATTCATTGCTACCTATGAGGTCAGAGTCCAGGGTCAGTCCATGTATAGTCTTTAGGTAGTGGCTTAGTCCCTGGAAGCTCTGGTTGCTTGGCATTGTTGTACATATGATCATAAAGTCATTGTTTTGATAGCTGAGTAATATTCCATTGTGTAGATGTACCACATTTTCTGTATCCATTCCTCTGTTGAAGGGCATCTGGGTTCTTTCCAGCTTCTGGCTATTATAAATAAGGCTGCAATGAACATAGTGGAGACACGTGTCTTTTTTTTTTTTTTTTTTTTTATTAACTTGGGTATTTCTTATATACATTGTTCAGTCTTAGGGACCCAGGGCTTCCCCCTTCCACTGGTGCTCTTACTAGGATATTCATTGCAACCTACGAGGTCAGAGTCCAGGGTCAGTCCATGTATAGTCTTTGGGTAGTGGCTTAGTCCCTGGAAGCTCTGGTTGGTTGGCATTGCTGTACATATGGGGTCTCGAGCTCCTTCAAGCTCTTCCAGTTCTTTCTCTGATTCCTTCAACAGGGGTCCCGTTCTCAGTTCAGTGGTTTCCTGCTGGCATACGCCTCTGTATTTGCTGTATTCTGGCTGTGTCTCTCATGAGCGATCTGCACTCACATTTTGATCATCCGTCTTGAGTTTCATTTTTTCTATGTATCTAGGGTAATTCAAGCATTTGGGCTTATAGCCACTTATCAATGAGTACATACCATGTATGTCTTTCTGTGATTAGGTTAGCTCACTCAGGATGATATTTTCAGTTCAACCATTTGCCTACAATTTCATAAAGTCATTGTTTTTGATAGCTGAGTAATATTCCATTGTGTAGATGTACCACATTTTCTGTATCCATTCCTCTGTTGAAGGGCATCTGGGTTCTTTCAGCTTCTGGCTATTATAAATAAGGCTGCGATGAACATAGTGGAGCACGTGTCTTTTTATATGTTGGGGCATCTTTTGGGTATATGCCCAGGAGAGGTATAGCTGGATCCTCAGGCAGTTCAATGTCCAATTTTCTGAGGAACCTCCAGACTGATTTCCAGAATGGTTGTAGCAGTCTGCAACCCCACCACCAATGGAGGAGGGTTCCCCTTTCTCCACATCCTCCCAGCATTTGCTGTCACCTGAGTTTTGATCTTAGCCATTCTCACTGGTGTGAGGTGAAATCTCAGGGTTGTTTTGATTTGCATTTCCCTTATGACTAACGATGTTGAACATTTCTTTAGGTGTTTCTCAGCCATTCGGCATTCCTCAGCTGTGAATTCTCTGTTTAGCTCTGAACCCCATTTTTTAATAGGGTTATTTGTCTCCTTGCTGTCTAACTTCTTCAGTTCTTTGTATATTTTGGATATAAGCCCTCTATCTGTTGTAGGATTGGTAAAGATCTTTTCCCAATCTGTTGGTTGCCGTTTTGTCCTAACCACAGTGTCCTTTGCCTTACAGAAGCTTTGCAGTTTTATGAGATCCCATTTGTCGATTCTTGATCTTAGAGCATAAGCCATTGGTGTTTTGTTCAGGAAATTTTTCCAGTGCCCATGTGTTCCAGATGCTTCCCTAGTTTTTCTTCTATTAGTTTGAGTGTGTCTGGTTTGATGTGGAGGTCCTTGATCCACTTGGACTTAAGCTTTGTACAGGGTGATAAGCATGGATCGATCTGCATTCTTCTACATGTTGACCTCCAGTTGAACCAGCACCATTTGCTGAAAATGCTATCTTTTTCCATTGGATGGATTTGGCTCCTTTGTCAAAAATCAAGTGACCATAGGTGTGTGGATTCATTTCTGGGTCTTCAATTCTGTTCCATTGGTCTATCTGTCTGTCTCTGTACCAATACCATGCAGTTTTTATCACTATTGCTCTGTAATACTGCTTGAGTTCAGGGATAGTGATTCCCCCTGAAGTCCTTTTATTGTTGAGGATAGTTTTAGCTATCCTGGGTTTTTTGTTATTCCAGATGAATTTGCAAATTGTTCTGTCTAACTCTTTGAAGAATTGGATTGGTATTTTGATGGGGATTGCATTGAATCTGTAGATCGCTTTTGGTAAAATGGCCATTTTTACTATATTAATCCTGCCAATCCATGAGCATGGGAGATCTTTCCACCTTCTGAGGTCTTCTTCAATTTCTTTCTTCAGTGTCTTGAAGTTCTTATTGTACAGATCTTTTACTTGCTTGGTTAAAGTCACACCGAGGTATTTTATATTATTTGGGTCTATTATGAAGGGTGTCGTTTCCCTAATTTCTTTCTCGGCTTGTTTCTCTTTTGTGTAGAGGAAGGCTACTGATTTATTTGAGTTAATTTTATACCCAGCCACTTTGCTGAAGTTGTTTATCAGCTTTAGTAGTTCTCTGGTGGAACTTTTGGCATCACTTAAATATACTATCATATCATCTGCAAATAGTGATATTTTGACTTCTTCTTTTCCGATCTGTATCCCCTTGATCTCCTTTTGTTGTCTGATTGCTCTGGCTAGAACTTCAAGAACTATATTGAATAAGTAGGGAGAGAGTGGGCAGTCTTGTCTAGTCCCTGATTTTAGTGGGATTGCTTCAAGTTTCTCTCCATTTAGTTTAATGTTAGCAACTGGTTTGCTGTATATGGCTTTTACTATGTTTAGGTATGGGCCTTGTATTCCTATTCTTTCAGGACTTTTTATCATGAAGGGGTGTTGAATTTTGTCAAATGCTTTCTCAGCATCTAATGAAATGATCATGTGGTTTTGTTCTTTCAGTTTGTTTATATAATGGATCACGTTGATGGTTTTCCGTATATTAAACCATCCCTGCATGCCTGGGATGAAGCCTACTTGATCATGGTGGATGATTGTTTTGATGTGCTCTTGGATTCGGTTTGCCAGAATTACGTTGAGTATTTTTGCGTCAATGTTCATAAGGAAATTGGTCTGAAGTTCTCTTTCTTTGTTGGGTCTTTGTGTGGTTTAGGTATAAAGTAATTGTGGCTTCATAGAAGGAATTCGGTAGTGCTCCATCTGTTTCAATTTTGTGGAATAGTTTGGATAATATTGGTATGAGGTCTTCTATGAAGGTCTGATAAATTCTGCACTAAACCCGTCTGGACCTGGGCTCTTTTTGGTTGGGAGACCTTTAATGACTGCTTCTATTTCCTTAGGAGTTATGGGGTTGTTTAACTGGTTTATCTGTTCCTGATTTAACCCGGTACCTGGTATCTGTCTAGGAAATTGTCCATTTCCTGTAGATTTTCAAGTTTTGTTGAATATAGGCTTTTATAGTAAGATCTAATGATTTTTTGAATTTCCTCTGAATCTGTAGTTATGTCTCCCTTTTCATTTCTGATTTTGTTAATTTGGACACACTCTCTGTGTCCTCTCGTTAGTCTTGCTAGGGGTTTATCTATCTTGTTGATTTTCTCAAAGAACCAACTTTTGGTTCTGTTGATTCTTTCTATGGTCCTTTTTGTTTCTACTTGGTTGATTTCAGCTCTGAGTTTGATTATTTCCTGCCTTCTACTCCTCCTGGGTGTATTTGCTTCTTTTTGTTCTAGAGCTTTTAGGTGTGCTGTCAAGCTGCTGACATATGCTCTTTCCTGTTTCTTTCTGCAGGCACTCAGCGCTATGAGTTTTCCTCTTAGCACAGCTTTCATTGTGTCCCATAAGTTTGGGTATGTTGTACCTTCATTTTCATTAAATTCTAAAAGTTTTTAATTTCTTTCTTTATTTCTTCCTTGACCAGGTTATCATTGTGTAGAGCATTGTTCAGTTTCCACGTATATGTGGGCATTCTTCCTTATTGTTATTGAAGACCAGCTTTAGGCCGTGGTGGTCCGATACTTACGCATGGGATTATTTCTATCTTTCTGTATCTGTTGAGGCCTGTTTTTGACCAATTATATGGTCAATTTTGGAGAAAGTACCATGAGGAGCTGAGAAGAAGGTATATCCTTTTGCTTTAGGGTAGAGCGTTCTATAAATATCCGTTAAGTCCATTTGGCTCATGACTTCTCTTAGTCTGTCTCGTCTCTGTTTAATTTCTGTTTCCATGATCTGTCCATTGATGAGGTGGGGTGTTGAAATCTCCTACTATTATTGTGTGAGGTGCAATGTGTGTTTTGAGCTTTAGTAAGGTTTCTTTTACGTATGTAGGTGCCCTTGTATTTGGGGCATAGATATTTAGGATTGAGAGTTCATCTTGGTGGATTTTTCCTTTGATGAATATAAAGTGTCCTTCCTTATCTTTTTGATGACTTTTAGTTGGAAATTGATTTTATTTGATATTAGAATGGCTACTCCAGCTTGCTTCTTCAGACCATTTGCTTGGAAAGTTCTTTCCCAGCCTTTCACTCTGAGGTAGTGTCTGTCTTTGTCTCTGAGGTGTGTTTCCTGTAGGCAGCAGAATGCAGGGTCCTCGTTGCGTATCAGTTTGTTAATCTATGTCTTTTTATTGGGGAGTTGAGGCCATTGATGTTGAGAGATATTAAGGAATAGTGATTATTGCTTCCTGTTATATTCATATTTGGATGTGAGGTTGTGTTTGTGTGCTTTTCTTCTCTTTGTTTTGTTGCCAAGGCGATTAGTTTCTTGCCTCTTCTTGGGTATAGCTTGCCTCCTTATGTTGGGCTTTACCATTTATTATCCTTTGTAGTGCTGGATTTGTAGAAAGATATTGTGTAAATTTGGTTTTGTCATGGAATATCTTGGTTTCTCCATCTATGTTAATTGAGAGTTTTGCAGGATACAGTAGCCTGGGCTGGCATTTGTGTTCTCTTAGGGTCTGTATGACATCAGTCCAGGATCTTCTGGCCTTCATAGTTTCTGGCGAGAAGTCTGGTGTGATTCTGATAGGTCTGCCTTTATATGTTACTTGACCTTTTTCCTTACTGCTTTTAATATTCTTTCTTTATTTTGTGCGTTTGGTGTTTTGACTATTATGTGACGGGAGGTGTTTCTTTTCTGGTCCAATCTATTTGGAGTTCTGTAGGCTTCTTGTATGCCTATGGGTATCTCTTTTTTTTAGGTTAGGGAAGTTTTTCTTCTATGATTTTGTTGAAGATATTTACTGGTCCTTTGAGCTGGGAGTCTTCACTCTCTTCTATACCTATTATCCTTAGGTTTGATCTTCTCATTGAGTCCTGGATTTCCTGTATGTTTTGGACCAGTAGCTTTTCGCTTTACATTATCTTTGACAGTTGAGTCAATGATTTCTATGGAATCTTCTGCTCCTGAGATTCTCTCTTCCATCTCTTGTATTCTGTTGGTGAAGCTTGTATCTACAGCTCCTTGTCTCTTCTTTTGGTTTTTTCTATATCAGGGTTATTTCCATGTGTTCTTTCTTGATTGCTTCTATTTCCATTTTTAATTCCTTCAACTGTTTGTTTGTGTTTTCCTGGAATTCTTTCAGGGATTTTTCGATTCCTCTCTGTAGGCTTCTACTTGTTCTCTAAGGGAGTTCTTCGTCTTTCTTGAAGTCCTCAGCATCATGATCAAATCTGATTTTGAAACTAGATCTTGCTTTTCTGGTGTGTTTGGATATTCCATGTTTGTTTTGGTGGGAGAATTGGGCTCCGATGATGCCATGTAGTCTTGGTTTCTGTTGCTTGGGTTCCTGCGCTTGCCTCTCGCCATCAGATTATCTCTAGTGTTACTTTGTTCTGCTAATTCTGACAGTGGCTAGACTGTCCTATAAGCCTGTGTGTCAGGAGTGCTGTAGACCTGTTTTACTGTTTTCTTTCAGCCAGTTATGGGGACAGAGTGTTCTGCTTTTGTGTGTGTAGTTTTGTCCCTCTACAGGTCTTCAGCTGTTCCTGTGGGCCTGTGTCTTGAGTTCACCAGGCAGGTCACTTGCAGCAAAAAGTTGGTCTTACCTGTGGTCCCGAGGCTCAAGGATTCGTTTCGGGGTGCTGCCCACGGGCTCTCTGGTGGCAGCAACCCGGGAAGATCTCGCTGCCTCTTCCGGGAGCCTCCGTGCACCAGGGTTCAGATGGCCTCGGTGTTTTCCTCTGGAATCAGCAATGTGTGTGAGAGCAGTCTCTTCTGGTTTACATGGCGTGTCTGCCTCTCTGAAGGTTTAGCTCTCCTTCCCAGGATTTGGGTGCAGAGAACTGTTTATCCGGTCTGTTTCCTTCAGGTTCGGCGGTGTCTCAGGCAGGGCTCCTGCCTCACCTGGAGCCCTCTCCCCGGGGAGCCCAGGGCCTTATACAGTTTCCTCTTGGGCCAGGGATGTGGGCAGGGGTGGGCAGTGTTGGTGGTCTCTTCTGCTCTGCAGCCTCAGGGTGCCCACCTGACCAGGCGGTGGTGTATCTCTCCCACGGGTTCTGGGAGCAGAGAGCTGCTGCGGGCGGGATCCGGGTGTGGGACTTCCGGTAAACATCTGTGCCGCCTCTTCAGGGCGATGGCCTGGTCTCTGGAATCAGACTGATTTCCAGAATGGTTGTACCAGGTCTGCAACCCTACCAACAATGGAGGTGTTCCTCTTTCTCCCATCCTCGTCGGCATTTACTGTCACCTGAGTTTTGATCTTAGAATGGCGTGTTATTCTTACGGTTTGACAAGACACATAATTTTAAGCTTGGACACATCTACCATATTCTGTTGGCCAAAAGAAAATCATAAGGCTAGGTCACATTCAAGAAAGTGAGAAAATAGACCTCTGTACATTTAAAACAGGATCCATGAAGAGATGAAAACTTAAGGTTAACATTACAACCAGTCTGCAACATGCATAATGAAAATACTACATACACATAAATATGTATTGTTTTGCATAGCCTAACGCGGTTGGAACTATCATTAGATGTGCCAAATTCTGACACTTTTCAGGGTGATTCAGATACTAAAACTTTGGCAAGAAAATTCTAATACTTGAGAATTTTTTCTCAGTTATCCTTTTAATGCCCTAATTATTTATCTTCTTTTCCTTTTGTAGATACAATTCAAGAATTCTACATTTTCCAATCAGGGACTCCAGATTTGAATATCAAGAGTAGTTGGACTGAGAGGTGGGAAGATGACTCAGTGTGTAAACACTTGATACAGAAACTTAAAACCCCATCTCTGAATCCCTAGAACCTGCAGTAAAACCAGACACCAGTAGGGCCATCCATATTTTCAGTGTTCATCTGGCAAGATGGAGGCAGAGGCAGGAGAATCCTTGGAAATTTGCAAGCTGTTTGGTCTGGCATATGCAGCAAAACAAAAACAAGAGACCCTGACCCCCAAAAAGTAGACAGTAGGGCCCAATGTCTGAGGCTACCTCCTCTGACCTCCCCATGCTTCTGGAACAAGCTCACTGTAGCATGAGTGTGATCACCATGAACACAGTATATGGTACCTTCAATTTAAAAAATAATAATTGTGGTGGGTGGGTGGGGGCACTCTCGTAAAAGGCAAGGGGAAGAGAGAAGGATAGGGGATTCCAAGAGGGAAATCAGGAAGGGGATAACATTTGAAATGTAAGTGAAAATATGGCAAATAATAATGGTGGTGGTAGTAGTAAACATCTGACTAGAGACAGAGTCTCAACAAAACTTGTGTTTTCTTTGCTCTTAGAATCTTCCTGCCCTTCTTCTGAAAGGATCCCCAAGTCTTAGGTGCAAGAGTTATATTGTAGATGTAATGTCACATGAGCTGAGAAGGATATTATATACAATATTATATGTATATATATATATATATGTATATATATATATATATATATAAAATGAAAAAAGAGTCCATGAATTTGAAAGAAAGCAAGGAAGGGTATATAGGAGAGTTTATAGGGAGAAAAGAGAAAAGGGAAAGTATATAATCATAAAAGTAAAAAAGTTGAAAATATTTACAAATAAATAAGAAATACATAAATTGTCCCCTCCCCAAAATGATCGTAGGTTGGTGCCAAGAAATAATGAAATTTTAACCCGAAAAGCAGGGACACTGACCAGTAAGAACACAGCCTGACCTTGACTTTTGCTATAGTGCAAGTTATAAGAGAAGGGATGTGCTTTAATGAAACCACATAGTGGGCTAAATATGTGTCCTCTGAAACATTAGGGGCACTGATACTATCCTGAAAAAAATAAGCTACCAAATATAAGCTAGGTAATTTCTCTGATCACTGAAATTAGAAATTGTATATCTATGTCCATTAAATCAGAGTTTCTAAATGAAGGGGTGGCTTTTAAAACAGATATTTGCCCCTCCTAGAGGAAGCAACATTATGACATCTTAGCTTAGGTCTTGTTTCAGAGGGCCACCTGGAGGAATGAACTACTCAGCAGAGAGCAGCTGTTAGTTATTGCCACCTTCTCTGGGCTCAGGAAGGGATAGAAAATCACTTTGGAAGAGTGATATATTTATTTTCATCAAGGAAACTGTACAGACAGAGATAGAGATCAATGAGAACATTTCTTACCAACCATAAAAACGCTGATGAAAGAATCAATTCTTAAAACCTTCAGTCAGGCCCAGAAGTAGTAACCCAGTTTCATATAGTACTAATCAGGTAAAAACTTTACTTCTCCTTTCTTCCTCTAATAACTTGCACTTGAATTCTAGGGAGCCAATTAAATAATATTGGCCCCAACATTCTCTTTAACCTCTTCCATTAGCCATAGTTAGGGAAGCAGAGAAAAGTATCATCCCTAAATAAATCCCATATTTTGAGCACAGAGAATAGGACATTTTAATTAACAGTCTCGAGGACTTTCTAGTTATCTAAGAGTATGAAGAAAAGCCATGAGATGTCCCAAGTTTTCACATCAAGCAGAATAATGTGTTTAAATGAAGAAAAAAACAGCAGGAAACAAAATTGGCTTAAAATTACACACTACTCTTCCTCCTTCTCTAATGAACAAATACAAAGACACCTCTCATGGAGAAACAAAAATAAAAAACAAATAATGACATAATAATAGGCAGTAATAAAGCATAAAGAGAAACAAAGCTAGGGGTGAAATAAGGTATTGTTTTATACACAGTAGCAAGAGACAGCATTTTAGCAAACATGAAGCAGCAGAGCCAGTTTTATAAAGGTCTGTGGGAAGACAGTGGAAACATATGTGTATGTGTATGCATATACATATGCATGCATATATACATATATCTGAAAGCCTATGGCTAGATTCCAGGGACAGGAAATATAGATCATGAACGTGGAAAATTATCAGGAATCTAATCTTATATAGTCATGAAAAAGGAATACAATCAAAAATTTAAGGGTTAATGTATGTTCTGAAATAATTTCCTTGGTTGTTATTGCATCCAGAGAATGGATAGCAAGCCACCAAGAATGGAAGCTGATTCAGTTGAGAGGCACTTGCATCCAGATCACCTAAAGGTGCTTACAGAATGGCTAAATATTCCAAATATAACTGATTGTGAATCTTATGTGAAAAGGACAGATTCTCCGAGGGGTTCCTTCAGGACAGGATCAGGAACTACAACCTTAAACGATATACTGAGCATCTTACAATGACACACAGGAGAACTTATGTTCAATGTGATACTTACACTCTCCCTGAAATGGATATTGTTTCATCCACCCTATGTTTAACCCATTTCATCCACCATTAACATCAATCAAAGCATGTCTAAGCACCTCAGACATTTCTTTGGTTTTAACTTCAACTAGGGCTCAATTTTTTATTTATATCAAGTCATTTCCCTTTTTCTGATTCTCAACTTTTTCATTATTTACACATTCGACTTCTTGTTTTAAAGAATTAATCTGCAAGGGTTGGAGAGATGAGTGGGTAGTTAAGAGTTCTTAGTGTTCTTTCAGAGGTCCTGAGTTAGGCTCTCAGCTTTCATGTCTGTGGCTCACAGCACCCTGTAACTCTAGTTCCAGAATATCAGACACCTCCTCTTCTGACCTCCACAGGAGCTAGCACTCATGTGCATGCACCCCAAATACAAATACATATAACTAAAAGTAACAAAATATGTTTTCAAAGAATTAATCTTTAACACAATTACATACATGTAATTAAGACCTCTCTGGTATAAGGCAGGAATCACATTATTTTTCCCTTTAAGAAATTCTAATACTAATTTAATTTTTCTACTCATCACCATCCTATAGACAATAACTAAGTTAGGCCATATGTGATATTTAAATATATATCTGTCTCCTACAACATACTCATCTGATCTGCTTTACTATATCATGCACCTCTTAAAGCTAATGAAATATAAGGCATTTTGAGTCATCTTTATTTGAACATGTGAAATTTCATGATAATAGTGATATTTTTGTCCAATCCATTACCTAAGTGGTTTCGTACAACACTGAATGCTAGTAATTTTCTTACAAAGGATAAATAAGGCACAAATGAGATAGCTTGTGAGGTAAAAGCATTTCCTACCAAGTTTAATGATCTGAGGTTTATACCTGTGGTCCACATGGTAGAGGAAAAGAAATGACTATAAACACTATGGCATGTATATGTGTAGAGTTGCACATATTAAATAAATGAATAAATTTTAAAATGGTGAATAAGTTTTATTACAAAACCCAAAGAATGATATTATAGTATGATAGCAGTGTCTCCTAACCAGGTTAAAAGGAAGAAATGATGTGTTCATCTGTCTAAAAACAACAATGTAGTAGAAACATTTACCACTGGCAACTTCTACTACCACACTCCACATTTCTAATAACAATGTTTTCTCATTGGAAATACTGCATTAACAGTAGAAACTTAAATTAATAGGTATACAAAATTGATTACTTAAAGTCTATTAGTTATTCTGAGTGATTTAAAATAACTAATAGACGTGTCTAGGTTAAATGGTTATTTATAGTTTTTCTCTAACTTGAGTTCCAAGTTCACAGATATATTCATATCTATGAATGAGACTACAATTTAATTTGGTTGAACCTGACAATAAAGTGACAAATTAGTAATCAGTTCATTTTTTGCAAAAAAAAAAAGTTCTAAATTTATACACTGGAAACTAGAAAATATTATCTATATCTAAGTATTTTATATTCATATTGCAAACCATTCAGCAAAAGGTACAACTCCTTAGGATTTATTAAAGTATTTATCACTGCAAAATATTAACTAGTACCTGTGAATTCTGCATATAAGTATATGTGCTATACTTAGTTCTATAAAAATAAGACCCCTATGACTCGACAACTGTGAAGAGACACCATGACCAAGGCAACTCTTATAAAGAAAACATTTAATTGAGACTGGCTTATAGTTTCCAAGGTTTAGTCCATCATCACCATGGTGGGAAGTATGACTGCATCCAGACAGACTCAGTCCTGGTGAAGAAGCTGAGAGTTCTACATCTTGATTTGAAGGCAAAAGGAGATTGGCTTCCACAGGGAGCCAGTAGGAAGCCAGGAGGAGACTAGATTCCACACTACAAGGAGCCTGTAGATAGGAGACCTCAAAGCCCACCTACATAGTAATGCACTTTCTTGAATAAGGCCACACCTTCTCCAATGGGGTCACACCTCCTGATAGTGCCACTCCCTATGGCACACGAATCTATAGTGGGATCATATCTATTAAAACCACCATACAAGGAAACATCATTTAGGCATTATTTTCACTTTTAAATAAGAAATGATGTAGTAGCCCTTAAGTTAACTTTATAATTATTGTTCCAAGTTTAAATTGTTTAACCGACAAAACAAATGAGGAAGAACATTTCCTAATTCAACACCAGAAAAAATAATTTTTATTTTACAACAATAGAACATAATCAAGTATGGATTTCTGACTGTATGACTGCTCCCTCATTAATATATTATCCAAATTCCTCCATGACATTCAAATTACACTTTAAACCCCAATAAAAAAAGAAAACATAAGAACAGGATCACTCTGTACTGTGAAAGGAAAAATAACAACAAACTCTTTTAACCTTAAATATCCAGCTTAAGACAAAGAGCAGAGTAGGACACATCTCATCTAAATGTCACCATTTAACACTAATATAGAAAATGTTACTTAAAAGTAATAAATAGCTTTCATTAGATGATTCCGAATCATTCTATTAAAATCCTCAACACATAACAACATTCCCACCAGCTTGACCCCAGGGTCAATGACTCTGGACATATCATTTAAAGTGATTTAGTAATTCCTTTTACCATCACAACATAAATCTGTCGCAGTACAGGAACTTCAACATAATTTGGTAATTCTGGAGCTTAGTGAAAATGAAAACAGATCCAAGCATTATATACTTGGTTCCTAACATGTCAGATAATTCTCTACCATTTAGCTGTTCACCTTCCAGTACATTCTAGAAAATTTCAACTTCTAAGATCTTACTGTTCTTTGTTCCCAAAGTAAGAGGTAAAACAGTTTCAAGAACACCAGTGTGTGATTATGCTTAAATTCACATTAAGTTGGCATTTTTACTACTATATTAAAATAACATCCTTTTATAGAAATGAACAAAATGTAGTTCCCTTAAAAATACAGTAATATGATTTGCTTTTTTGGAAAGCCAGAGCTTTGTTGAAATGTTTGACCAGTACCCCCTGTATACTCTTTGGTTGGAGTTTAGTTCCTGGGAAGTCTGGGGGGTCTGGTTAGTTGATGTTGTTGTTCTTCCTATGAGGTTGCAAACCCCTTCAGCTCCTATAGTCCTTGCCCTAACTTCCCCATTGGGGTCCTCATGCTCAGTCCAATGTTTGGCTGTGTGCATTAATATCTGTATTGGTCCAGCTCTGGCAGAGCCTCTCAGGGGACAGCTATACCAGGCTCCTGTCAGTAAGCCTTTCTTGGCATCAGCAATAGTGTCTGGGTTTGATTCTGCATATGGGATGCATCCCCAGGTGGGGCAGTCTCTGGATGGTTTTTTCTTCACTCTCTGCTCCATTCTTTGTCCCTGCATTTCCTTTTGACAGGAGGAATTCTTGATTAAAATTTTTGAGGTGAGTGGGTGGCCCCATCCCTCAAATGGGAGGCCGTGCCTATCCCCTGGACATGGTCTCTACAGGTTCTATCTCCCCTTCATTGAGTATTTTGGCTAAAGTCTTTCACATTGGGTCCTGGGAACCTCTTGGGTTCCTGGCATCTGGGACTACCCCCAGTTCTCCCTCCCCCACTGCTATTATATTAATAAAAGATAATTTTCTGAAAAAAAATGCTTTTGAAGATGTAACAATACAAATTTATTTTTAAAAAATCTTATCCAAGAAGACCACCTGTAAGTCAATGTTCCACAACAGTGGAACGAAGTTCTTCAAATAGAGATCTATTCAACTAAAACATGTATCCATATTACAGCATAGATCTTGAAGTAAGTCCCTAAATCAAGGTTTAAAATCATTTTAAGACAGGTGTGATTTATAGCTGTGTCTTCATTAGATACCTTTCCTCCCCCAAACCATTGAAGTGTAATTAAGAGGTTGACTTTATAGTTTTCCTTTTCCATCAGTCTTCAGTTTAAAATGTTATCGTTGCTTTTAATATGATTATATCTTACTGGATCGGAATAATGTGGTCTAGAAAGTAGGGTGGAAAAGGTGAGTAAGGGGAACATTCTTTTAATACAGGCTTTATGTTAGGACTTACTCCATCTTCTTGTCTAAATGGATGGCTCAGTTTCCTAATCATCCTTCAATAGGTGTTAGAAAAGTTATAGTGGTAAAGAGTGAATGCACTTCCATATGAATCACCATTTTTATATCAGTGATGTCCTGGAGCATAACTCACATGATGTCCTGGAGCATAACTCACATAAGGTAATATCACCTGGGCATGAATAATATTGAAGAAAATATGTTATCATGTATTTATACAGTAAACCAGATATTATGGGCAAAGGTGGTCTTTTGGGACATAAAACAATAGGCACCTGAATCCTCAAGAGAATATGTCATGGGGTGCCTTCCTGGCCATATATAGAAGATAAGAGTGATGATAATATTGCTTTTTATACCACTAATAAATAGAATAGAGTGTGATAACATTTGTTGACTTTGGTATGCAAAATGCTGACAAGAGAGTGATGGGGCAGGAGGAAATTGTTCTCTAGTACCCACATTAGAGCAACCTTCAATAAGAGCAAAATAAAATTGCTATATGCTGTTGAGGAAATCAGAGTGGTTTCTGCTGAACTAAATGATGCAGAGTTATACATTCTTCTGCTGAAGGAGTCTCAGTGTATCCTCAGGAAGCTGACAATACTTGCACCTGTACAGCAAATGTCCCATAGATTGAAATGGCATCATGGGGAGGTTCTTTCATGGAATGTAACATTTATGACACTATTTGTTTGCACCTTTTAGACTTTAAGGCAATTATAGTTGGTTGAGAAGCTTTATGGTAACAAATTTCTTCATTCGTACTATATTTGACAACTGTTTTATGGTGATAGTTGATATAAAACTTAAGAGACTTTATGGTGATAGTTGATAGAAAACTTAGTCTCTTGTATCCCTGACCTGTGCAACAGATAAAGATAGAACTCTATGTATACTCAATTCTAAGCATAGGATTTTATAGCCTCTACATACCTTACCTCCATGGTTTTCATGTGCAAGTCACACTATCACAGCAAAAAGAAAAAAATAGTGGGACAGGATCCTTCGGTCTCCATCTGCCCTCCATACCCCAAATCCTGCCTGGAAGGCTGGTCTCCCAGGAGTGCTCACTCCTAAGCGCACAGTGAGACCACCACTTTCCCTCCACTAACTATTCAAAGAGGAACTAAAGCACACAGGCACAGGAGTGCAGGTATCTTTGTCAAAAGCTAAGGCTGTCCCAGCCCTCTGAATTAAATCCTGCTTGAGAGTGCTGGTCTCCCAGGATGTAATACATAAAATATCAATAAAATGCAAAAGAAAAAAATGTGATTTTCATAAATTGTTTATCCATAGATTTTAATGAGCAATCGACATTTATCACAGAAATTAACAATAAGCCATCCTTTCCCAAACTCTGTCTTATACTCCTCCCAAAGGTGTCCAGGAGTTCATTTCACCCTCAATGGTTTATTTCCTTTGTAGTCACATCATCTTTCATTGTGTTCTTTTACAAACAGGCATCTCATTCAGTTCTTGGAGTCTTCGTGTTGCTGGGGTTTTTTCTGCCTTTCTCAGAAATGAGCTTTGAAATTTTTTATTTGTGCATTCTAAGCCGCCCAACAGTCTAGAACCATGAGCACCTGACAACCATTATAGTGTCAGCACTATAGCTATTGGTGAACATATGCCAGATCTTCATGAACCCAGGGCAAGGCGGTAAAGTCAGTAAAGTCATCGCCCCAGTGATGTGTTTTTACACTCTAGAGTTTCAACTCTTTTCACCTGCTCTAACCTACAACTATAGAAAGAAGTCAGAAGAGAGGAAGTGAATGTGTTTAATTTACTAAGGCTTCTCTTCAGTGCTATAAAGGGAAATCAGTCATTAGCTGCTGAAAAAGATGAAAGGGAACTGTGAATAAGTTCTCTGAAAGCAGTTCAGAATGGTACTAAGAGAGTGACTTACTTTTAAACTATCACAGACAATTAAATGGCCTTAAATCTTTCATTGTAATGGGATGCCATAGTGTGTCTATCAGTGTACACACACACACACACACCACACACACACACCACACACACACACACACACCACACACACACACACACACACACACACACACATACATATATAAAAACATAAATACATATATCTCCCTTAAGGTTTTTATTTCATAGTAGAATAAATTTTAATTCACCTTTGTCTGCAGGAAAAGAGAATTCATCACCTAAAAATTAGTGGATATGGTACCTGTATTGAACTAGACATTTGCTGGTTCTTGCTTAGTTTAAAGAATAGTTAGGGAGTTGGGGAGGGGAACCACAATCAGAATATATTGTATGGGGGAAATCTATTAAAAAGGGGAAAAAGGTTGTGTGCATCAAGATGACTCAGTAGGTAGACACTTGCCACCAATCCTAAAAACCCCAGCTTGATCTGTAGAACCTATATAGTAGAAGGATAGAAACTGATTCCTGTAGGGTGTCATCAGATGTCCACCTATCTGCTCCCCATACCCAGAAACTAAAGATTAATTAGGATTAAGTAGAAGCATTTATGTCACATCTCTAAGCCTGCCTTGCCTGCAAAGAGAAACTAACTCTCAAAACTGGCAACACATCAGGTTGTTTTGGCTCCTGGTATCTCTAGTCCTAAGAGAACAGCACCTGAATATGCTAATTTACCCACTTGTCTGTCATCTATTATGCTCTGCAATGAAAGGAAGGAAGAAGGGAGAGAGGGAGCTATCAACACATTGATCAATCAACAAACTTTTAGGTTTCCAGAGATAGGCGTGAACTTAATACTTAATAGAGTTTAAGTATTGTCTCAGAGGAGAATAGCAAGTTAGGACATTAGAAACTAGGACAGGTGATCTTAGGTCATGTCTTGATGAGACAGCCATCTAATTTGGATCATGTAGATTATATGATATGATATCTATAGACTGGTGAGCACAGGGAGTTTAAAAGTGAAGTGAGTTTCAACAAGGAATATTACTCTTGTTAAATAAACTCTTAATTGGCTTGGGCTTTATTTTCATGAAAGTATTTCCTAGAACAAGTAGAAATTTATCCTCACAATTGGTTAACATAGAAACAGAAAATTATTCCCAGTTCCATTATTGTTTTAGATGGTGACAAAGAATTTATTAGTTTCAGCACTCAGTTACCATGTTGAGTGATCATTCTTTTATTTTGGATCTTGCATACTAAATTGATTTTGGACTACTGATAGTAAAAACACAACAACATTCAGAAAGCAACTTATCAATAATCATCAATGGCCAACTTCTGCTGCACTAGAAAAGCCACAATACATTCTGAAATTATTACTACATCTAAGAAGATGAATGGATTTTTGTTCTTGTTTTATTTTACTTCATTATATGATCTACAAAGAACTCCAAAGCTATATTTCCCAGCACATTAAAGATTTTTTTCTGAAATAGTTCTTTTAAATTTTACTTACTCTTGGGTTCTGCTAGCACATAATGGTTGCTGATTTAAGTTTAATTAAACAATGTAACATCCTTAATACCCTCTCCCACTTCATGAACCATTTCAAGTATCTAAACAATGCTATTCTCTTGGGGTTTTATTAATCCATTGGTGGCATCTCCTTCTCGCATGCAGATCAATCAGTATGAGCATCTCAGTTCATCAGAAACACATCTAACCTATTTACACACCAACAAATGCACATTTTCCTCTCAAACCACACACCTCTGAGAAAGTATGAAAGGTTTATGTTATTTGGAATTTTGCTGGCTTAAAAAGGTTATATTTTAACATTTTAATTAATATATTAATTGTTCATCACTATGGGACATGATGTGTTTTTTCAGTACATACGTGTATTGATCAACTCAAATAAATTAGGTTGCACATCATCTCAAGCATCTATAATTTCTTCATGATGAAACTCTTCTACAGTCTAATTCTTTTATAGCTATCATGAATTCTATGACACAGTATTTATTACTAACTCTAATCACTGTGCAATAAAATCCCGGAGCATATTCCTACTTTCTGACTGTGACTTTGTAACCATTAAAAAAGTGATTCCCATTCTACTTCTTTCCCTGCCCTCTGGTAATTACTCTCTTCTCTTCTCTGCTTCTATGGCCTTGACATTTTATTTTATTTTTAATTTTTCATACACATGTTTTGAACATATCCTTTTCCTCTCCCAACTCCTCCCAGATACCTTTTCCTATTCACCCAACTTTATGTTATTTCTTCTCTCAAAACAAAAAAATCAAAGCAATCTAAAACAAAAAAATGAGCAAAAAATGGAGTCTGTTTTATGTCTATTTCAAATTTTGTAGGCATAGTATAAGTGAAGATTTAGATTATCATTTATTAATTATGTGTAAAAATGGATTTCACTCTAACATTTCACACACATACATATATCGTATTTACCCTAATATCCTACCTTTTTGTAATGTGGTATATGTGTTTTCATATATGGGCAGGTATACTTTTCAAAGTATGGGTATGTTTGTGCATAGTCTTGAAGCTGAGAGCTGGTGCCCTTGACTGTTTCCACTTTAGTTTATTGAAATTGGGTTTCTCAATGAAGCTAGAGCTCACCAATCCTAGTTAGTCCATCTAGTCAGCTTGCTCCCTCTACCCAGGGATCTCATTTTTGTCCCCACAACACTAGCTTATAGGAAGCTACCAACCATGCCTGCCCAGGGATTTCCATGGGTTCTAGAGATCTGAACTCTGGTCTTCATGCTTCCATGGCAAGTACTAAGCCACTCAACCATCTCCCAATTCCTCCATTAGTCTCTCTTGTCTAGTTCACACTACCACTGATTCCATCCCACTTCCTAACATGCCTCTATATTAAATTGTTCTGTCTGTCTCTCTGTCTTCCTCTCTATCTCTGTCTCTTTGTCTTTCTCTCTACCTCTCGGTATGTCTCTGTCTCTGTCTCTGTCTCTCTCTCTCTCTCTCTCTTTTGTGTGTGTGTACGTATGTATGTGTGTGTGTGTGTGTGTGTGTGTGTGTGTGTGTGTGTGTGTGTCCCAACTAGCTTAATCATGGTTGCTTAGAGAAGATGGGTGAGAGGTTATTTATGGGAGCATGGGCAATTAACCAGTGGCTAAAGAATATGTCTCTCCTTCCCTCAGCTACCACTAACTGCCCACAGACCCTTAAGGAAAGGTAAGTATTCCTTTCCCTCCACTCCCCAACAATACCAACTGCCTATAAAGTCTCAAGGAGAGGCAGAGTCTCATCAGCCCCTTCTCTCATCCATGATAGATCTTTGAAGGGTCGATTCTTGTGAAGGACTTTTTTGCAGGTAATCACAGTTCCTGTTGTGCAATAATAATGTCATGCTCCAGAGACAACATACCACACCCCCACCCCCAACTTCCCCTCGTTCCTTGACTTTCATGTTCTTTCCATCACCACTCCTCCACTGTGTTCTATAAGCTCTGGAAGGTTTTGTTTACTTTTTGAGACAAGATCTTATGGCACCATGGCTGCCCTCAAAATCTTTTTCTAAATCAATGAATTTATGAATTTTATTAAACCAAACTGATGAAAATTTTGAAATATTGGTATGACAACATGTAGTATTTCAAGGTACACATTTTATCATTTCTGATCTTTGTCCAATTGTACCTTGTGTTAGCATTAATTTAGTAATTTGCTGTCTGTGCCTCTCTTTGACAATAAGGTGGTTTTTTATTTGTTTTGTTTTTTTCCATTTTTATTAAATTGGTTATTTCTCATTTACATTTCAAATGTTATTCCCTTTTCTGGTTTCCAGGCCAACATCCCCTTAACCCTTCCACCTCCCCTTCTATATGGGTGTTCCCCTTCCCATCCTCCCCCCATTACCAACCTCTCCTCAACAATCACATTCACTGGGGGTTCAGTCTTGGCAGGACCCAGGGCTTCCCCTTCCACTGGTGCTCTTACTAGGCTATTCATTGCTACCTATGAGGTTGGAGCCCAGGGTCAGTCCATGTATAGTCTTTGGATAGTGGCTTAGTCCCTGGAAGCTCTGGTTGGTTGACAATGTTGTTCATATGGGGTCTCGAGCCCCTTCTGCTCTTTCAGTCCTTTCTCTGATTCCTTCAACGGGGGTCCTGTTCTCAGTTCAGTGGTTTGCTGTTGGCAGTCGCCTACGTATTTGCCATATTCTGACTGTGTCTCTCAGGAGAGATCTACATCCGGTTCCTGTCAGCCTGCACTTTTTTGCTTCATCCATCTTATATAGTTTGGTGGCTGTATATGTGTGGGCCACATGTTGGTCAGGCTTTGAATGGGCGTTCCTTCAGCCTCTGTTCTAAACTTTGCCTCCCTATCCCCTCCCAAGGGTATTTTTTTTTTTTTTTTTTTTTAACTTGAGTATTTCTTATATACATTTAGTGTTATTCCCTTTCCCGGTTTCGGGCAAACATCCCCCCTCCCCCTCCCCCCTTCCTTATGGGTGTTCCCCTCCCAACCCCTCCCCCATTGCCGCCCTCCCCCCCACAGTCTACTTCACTGGGGGTTCAGTCTTAGCAGGACCCAGGGCTTCCCCTTCCACTGGTGCTCTTACTAGGATATTCATTGCTACCTATGAGGTCAGAGTCCAGGGTCAGTCCATGTATAGTCTTTAGGTAGTGGCTTAGTCCCTGGAAGCTCTGGTTGCTTGGCATTGTTGCACATATGGGGTCTCGAGACCCTTCAAGCTCTTCCAGTTCTTTCTCTGATTCCTTCAACGGGGGGTCTCCCAAGGGTATTCTTATTCCCCTTTTAAAGAAGGAGTGAAGCATCCCCATTTTGGTCATCTTCTTGAATTTCATGTAGTCTGAGCATCTTGGGTACCTCAAAATCTTTATGACCTTCAACTCATGCTCTTCCTGCCTCTACCTCCCAAGTGTTAGAATTTTAAACTCTATCACCATCCATGGCTTATGCATTGTAGGAAATAGAATCCAGTATGTAGTACAAGCTAGCAAGCCCTCTAACAAATGAGCTACAACTTTATTCTATCTTTTGCTGTTAAGTAATGGAAATATAGCTATTACAGATAAGTGATAGCAGCTTCTAGTTCAGAAATCCCACCTTCTGGAAACGTCCTCTGTCTTAGTTAGAGTTTCTGTCTTTGCACCAAAACACTACCACGACCAAAAAGCAAGTTGGGAATGAAATGTTTTATTTGGCTTACACTTTTACATTGTAGTCTGTCATTGAATGAAAGCAGGACAGGAACTCAAACAGTAGGAATCTGGAGGCAGGAGCTGATACAGAGGCCATGGAGAAGTGTTGTCTACTGGCGTGCTTCATATGGCTTGCTCAGCCTGCTTTTTATAGAACCCAGGACCACCAGTCCAGAAATGTAACCACCCACAATGGACCAGACCCTCCCCCATCGAACACTAATTAAGAAAATGCCTTACAGCCAGATTATTTTTTACATTTTGTTCCACATCCTTTTTTCTTCTTTTTTTAATTTTACTTTTCTTGGATATTTTATGTATGTAAATTTCAAATGTTTTCCACTTTCCCCCTTCCCCACACCCCCTCTCTCCTCCCCCTGCTTCTTTTTTTTATTACTTTTTTTTATTAACTTAAGTATTTCTTATTACATTTCGAGTGTTATTCCCTTTCCCAGTTTCCGCTCCCCCTGCTTCTATGAGGATGCTCCCGCTCCCACCCAACCATTCCAACATCAACGCCATGACATTACCCTACATTGGGAAAACTAGCATTCACAGGACCAAGGGCTTTTCTTCCTATTGATGCTGGGCAATGCCATCCTCTGCTACATATGCAGCTGGAGCCATGGGTCCCTCCATGTGTATTTTTTGGTTGATGGTTTAGTCCCTAGGAGCTCTGGAGTTTGGTTGGTTGATATTGTTCTTCCTATATGGTTGCAAAACCCTTCAGCTCCTTCAGTCCTTTCTCTAACACTTCCATTGGGGTCCCCGTGCTCAGTTCAATGGTTAGCTATAACCATCCTCCTCTGTATCAGCAGGGCTCTGGCAGAGTCTCTCAGGAGACACCCATATCTGGCTCATGTCAGCAAGCAATTCTTGACATCAGCAATAGTGACTGGGTTTGGTTGCTGCATTATGTGAAGGATCCCCAGGTGGAAGTCTCTGGATGGCCTTTCCTTCAGTCTCTTTGTCCCTGTATTTCTTCCCATGAGTATTTTGTTCTCCCTTCTAAGAAGGACTGAAGCATCCACATTTTGGTCTTCCTTCTTCTTGGGCTTCATATGAAGCTTACAGCCAGATCTTATGGAAGCATTTTCTCAGTTGAAGTTCCCTCCTTTCAGATAACTCAAGTTGACATCCAGCACACCCTCCACAGCCACAGTGAATGTCTCTGGTTGAAGAATTTGCTTGTTTTTAGTGGTGAAATCTAACATGAAAGCCCTTTGTAATTATTATTGGGTGAAATTTTTGATAAGACTAAAGGCATTGACCTTACATTTATCCTCCATTTAAGAACGCATCGTGCTATGCTTGAAAAGCTGTCTTTACGATTAATCTTTATTTGGTGCCTTAAAACAAACAAAAAAAAATTAAATTGGTTTCCATTCAGATATCTCTGCTAGGGCATAGTGATTCTATCCTTCAATCCCGCTGCTCTTAAAAATTGCAAGACCTAACATTTGATTGTCAAAAGGGAGATTCAGTGTCTGTCGGCTGTAACAGTGATTGGATAGAAAAGGGTTTAGGATTGGAGATTTAAAGAGATGAACCTTTTGAAATTGCATGGATTTATGGATGTCTGTTAGACTGTGGCTGCTTCTTAAAACAAAAGAATAAAATTTAAATGGAACTGACAATGAAGAGCTACATATTGCACAATGAAGGAGTATCAACATGCACAATTAATAGCAAGAAACAGGCTGAAACCTCCCCCTTTAAGCCACATGCCATCTGGCTCAGAAGCAGTCATTCTACGAGACTGACACCAAAGGTCGATAGGAGCGAGAGCCGTATGTCCCGCTGCCAGGCTCCTGGATTTTATTTCTCATTTAAGGGAATCTGATCTGTCATTCCTCTGGCTCCTGTGGGCTTTAAATTCACATAATCAACATATCACTGCCAGAGACTTAGTAATAGCTGAGGCAGTTTAAAGGTGAGTGGAGAATAATCATACTCCCGTGCCAGATGCCTTCAGTTCTGCAAAGAAATAAAATGTCCATCTCTGGCTCCAAAAGTAAGGCAAATTAGCCTGTGTGAAGGAGCTCGTGCCTCTCTTCTCAAATGAGCTAGTAGCTATATTTTACTTCCTGGGAGGGCTGGCCCTTCACAGAAGGTTAGAGCAGTTGTTCTCCAAATGTGGTTCTTGGGCCTCTGAGGGTTCTTAAGGCCCTTCCTAAGGGACCTAAAGGTCACAACTATTTTAATAATAATGCCTCCATTTGCCTGTTTCACTGTTTGACATTTGCAGGGTGATCTGAATGTGAAGATCGGTAGAGTGTGAGTCAAAGCAACAACATCAAGTTATATGGGTAGAAGCTACACAGGGAAAGGGGAACAAACACCAGTTTGTTTAAGGATATTCTTGATAGGGCTCTAAAGATTGTTTATTTCCTTATATCTGAATACTGAATTATATATCCTGTTCAAATTTTGTGTTCATTTCTCTTCTCAAATGAGCTAGTAGCTATATTTAGTTCCTTGGAGAAGTAAATACACAATGCTCTTTCACTACGTGCTACGTGGTGACTTTATACTTCTATTTTTTATTTGTGTTTGAGTTTTCAGAATTTTTATCTTTTTATTACTTTATTTATCTACATAAATAATCCCTCCTCTCTTCCCAGTCCCTCCCTCTCGCTTTCCCACTCCCTATGCCTCCTCCCTTTCTCCTACAGTAAGGGAAGACCTCCCATGGATTAGTAATAACGGTTATTTTAGGGAAAAGGATTTATGTTGTCATTTTAGTTGGAACGAAAGTTATCTGTCTTTTTCAAGGATACTGCTTTTATATGAAGTAATTGAGAAATTATGACTAGACGAAATTAAGTGCATTTCAAAAATAAACTAAGGCCAGCTGGTAGTAGTGCATACCTTGAATCCCAGCACCAGGAGGCAGAGGCAGATAGATCTCTGAGTAAAACACCAGCCTGGTTTACACATGGATTTCCAGGACAGCCAGAGCTACACAGAGAAAGCATGTCTTGAAACAACAACAACAACAAAACAAAAAACTAAGTAATCCAGTCACTTGAAATAAAATAATCAACAGTATTTGTTGCCAAGATTAAAATTAAAGTTTTCCAATGAAAATTGGAATTTTGATAATTTTGTACCTGCAATCATGAGTGTGACAGCTTCCAAGCACTAACAATTCATCTGATAAGGTGAGTGATGATGAATAATGAGCTCAATTCTTTTGAAATTTTATGGTAAAATGTGCTAATATTTGGAATATCTGTATAAAGCAAACAACCAATATTTTCCCCATGTGCATTTACTTGGTGTTAGAAAAACAGGAAGAATTACATTACCCATTTTAGGCCAAAAATAGTAACACAAAATGAAAATTCTGATATTATATTTCAAAGTCCATATTGAAACTTACCAGGTTGCATCTTGGTTTATAGGGTTTTTTTTAAGATTTATTTATTTTAGTTATGTGAATATACTGTTGCTATCTTTAGACACACTTAAAGAGGGCATCAGATCCAATTACAGGTGGTGAGCCACTATGTGGTTGCGGGGAATTGAACTCAGGACCTCTGGAGGAGCAGCCAGTGCTCTTAGCCACTGAACCATCTTAATATCCAGTTACCCAAAAGATTAGTCAAATATCCTCCCTTCTCCTTTTCCAATAATATATCAATACAAACTTGGTTTTTCTTGCTCTATTTCACCAAACATTAATGTTTGATGCCCCGGAGGAAGGGGATGCCTGAGGGAGCACTCTCTCAGAGGTGAAGGGGAGAGGGAATGGGGTAAAGAACTCGAGAGGGGGGACCAAGAGGGGACATTTGGGATATAAATAAACAAAATAATTCATTTTAAAAAATATTTTTAAAAGACATTAAATTCAGAATCAGGTATGAGAATCCAACCATCTTCTATTGAACACGAAAGAAATTAGAAAATAATTAAACCAGGATGTCTCTGGAAGCATATAATCCCATCTATCAGGGAGGCTGAGGTAGGAGGGACCACAAGTTCAAGGCATGCTAAGATTATAGAGTGAGATCAAGGCCAGCCTGAGAAAATGAGACCCTATCTCAAAATATCTACATGGCAGAGTTCTTGCCTTGCGTGAGTGAAGCCCTAAGTTCAGTGCACAATACCACAGAACTGTAAAAAAAAAAAAAAAAAAAAAACAAATAAATAAAATAGAAGGAGGTAAAAGGTTCAGTGGGTAAAGTTTATTCCCTGGAATCCATAGGTTGCCTTCAGACCTCCACACATATACAGGCTTAGTAAATTCATAAAAGCCTTTGAACACTATAATAGTTTTAAAAATTCTTTCAATAAACAACATGCATACAATTTCTTTATTTTCTCTCTTATGGAAGCAATCTATTCTTGTATTTTCACATATACATAACACAGAAAACAGTACAGTTTGTCATTTTGTTTTAGTTAAAAGAAACACACTTTAACATAGCTGCAACACAAATCACAGTACAATGTGCATTTCTGTGTGTTCCTCAGTTCTAGTAGCCAGAGAGTGTTGTGCTTAGTTTTCCCATATACAATTAGCTTTAAATGTCTTAGGCGGTAAAGGTGTATATTTAAGAAGATCTCATAAAAGTTTCATGCAATATCTGTCATCTTCAAAATTTTGACAATAAAAAGATAACAAAGTGATCCTCAACATGAAATATACTGAGAAGCACTGCACAGTTTAATATAAACAATATAAACTGTAACTATTGCAAACTCAGTGCCTTCAGAATGGATGTTGTGTGGAATAATACTTTTAACCCTACAGACCCACCATGGCCATCAAAATATTTAAAGTAAAACTCTAATAATTAATGTCTTTTAAGAGCTCATGAGGCAGGAAAGATGGCTTAGCAGTTACAAGATGCATACTACTCTGCAGAGGACTGGAGTTCAGTTGCCAGAACCCATGTAAAGTGACAACTACCTGTAACTCCAGTTCCAGGGAATCTGAGGTGTCCATGGGCACAAACTCATATGCATACCCATGCATAGACCAACATACATAATTTAAAGGAGTAAATTAAATCTTAAAAAAAAACTTGATAGCCTGGTATATAGTACTAGTTCAATGAGAGAACACAAAAGAAAATTTTATGAGACCTCTAGGGAAGACGTGGACCCTGCTCTGCAATCATTCTATGAATGCACTAAACACCAGGTCAGTGGATCTGCATCTTGTATACTCTTGTGTTAGAGATCAAATCCAGAGTCTGGCACATGGGACCAAGCAAACAGTTTAACAATGAGCCAAGGTCACCCCTTGGATCTACATTCTTAAATAAAATGTAAATGAGCAGAGAGGAGAGCAACTAGTCTTCTAGATCAAGGAAACAACACTAACTGGGTTCAGGCAGGGACCAGAAGGATCCTATCCCAGACAGCTCCTGGTTTCCTGGTTCCTGAGGGCTCTAGGTGTGTCCCTTGGAGCAGAAGTTGTGGTCTTACCTCTGCTGTTAGGTGTGTCAGAGTTCCTGTAGACTGGCTTCTAGCTCTGGGCACAGACAGAGACCAGAAACAAGACCTAAGTTTCTTTATAAGATGGAAGTTGCTTACTACCAAGCCCTCATCCAAGTGTCTCCCATCACTGTAGTTCTTCTGCTGCCTTCTTCCTGAGTTTTAAACTGGCAATGCATTTGTGCATGGATTTTATTGTTAAGACTATTACATTGCATGCCAGGACTACACATTCTGACCTAATTGTCATCAGCTTTACTCCACAACTATAGACCATCAGTGCCTGCTTTCAATCTCCCTGTGGCTTTTTTAGATTGCTCAAATCTAAGTTTTCCCATTTGGAGAGACAGAACAGAGAGCTTCTTTTTTATAGCATTAAGGCCAGTTAAGAAAAGGTGTTAGCAGTAAATAAAAGGAAAAGAAGGTTTAAAAGTGAGAAGGCCTAAGGGAATTATTAAATGGCAAAATGTTTGCCAAGGAAGCCTGTGGCTGAAAAGCTGGATATGGTGGTGCACTTATAATCTCAGTGCTGGTAAATTAGAAACAAGTGAATAGTTGGGGCTTACTGGCCTGCTGAGCCTAGCCAAAACTGTGAGCACTGGGTACCAATGAAAGAACCTGGCTCAAAAACCAAAATGGAAGACTCCCCAGGAATAACAACCAGAGAGAGAGAGAGAGAGAGAGAGAGAGAGAGAGAGAGAGAGAGAGAGAGAGAAGGGGGGGAGAGGGAAGGGAAGAGAGAGAGCACTAATAAGTACATATGCGCACATGCTTGTATGTGTGAACACACACACACACACACACACACACACACACACACAGAGAGAGTCAAGAAGTTGGTACCCTGAATGGTGAACACTTTCAGCCTGGAGAACAGGAGGTTGGGATAATTGTCATTAGTTACAGAAAGGACTCTGCTGGAGAGAGGAAGCCTGGTTGTCCTCCCATCTGTCCAAAGGCAGACCAAGGGCTTTGTTACAGCAGTGGAGTTTTACATAACATCAAAGGACTTCTTGAACAAATATAGAAATGAGTTTCAGAGGGTTTTCATGTAATTGCCTTTTCAGAAGATGGCTAAAAATAGTATAGTTTCTCAACAGCCAGAAGACCAGGAGGTATTCTATGGACAAGTAGGAAATAAGCTTTACTTGTCACTCATCCCAAGCCCCAATCTTCACTCTTTTCACATTCTTGGATCCCATGGAAGAGCTCTTAACCCTTCTACAGAGCAAGGCTTCTTAGACAATTTCATACACATACATACATATATATATATATATATATATACACATATATGTGTATATATATTAAACACACACACATCAGTGATGAACTCTATTGACCCAATGGCCACCAGCACACGTAGAGCTATAATAATTCCAAAAGTCATAGAGGCAATTTATAACAAAATGATATCCTAGGCAGTCTCAAAATTGTTTCTTTAAATGAAGGGTTGCATGGATGGTTTTTAATTAGGATGGATTAATGCAGTGTTCTCATCTATAGAAATCTAAATTGAAAGGAAGGAAAACCAACGAGGTAATTTGTAAGGGGAAGTAGCCTCCTCACCTTCTGATTTCTAAATATAACTCTGAGAAAGAAGGAAATTTGTATTAAAAATTGTCATTCTGTTAAGACTGAACCCCCAGTGAACTAGACTTTTGGGGGAGGCGGTAATGGGGGAGGGGTTGGGAGGGGAACACCCATAAGGAAGGGGAGGGAGGGGATGTTAGCCGAAACCGGAAAAGGGAATAACACTTTGAAATGTATATAAGAAATACTCAAGTTAATAAAAAAAAAAAATTGTCATTCATTACAAACCCTAATAATTCCTGTATTTAAAACCTCAAAGATGTCACAAACTTTACAGTGTTTGTATACATATATATCATTTACATGTATGTTTATAACCATGCACATGCACACATTTATATGAATATATATATATATATATATATATATATATATATCCCCTGCTTTTTCAGTTTCCACAATGTCATTAACAGAGAACTACTCAGGTAAATTATCTCTATCTTCCTTCTGCTTCATTTGGCAAAAGCAGGAAGCTTGCACATTAATATATAAGATAACATTCATAATCCTACACTATAAATTGTGTCCGTGGATTTTTATTCTAAGAAGCAAGAAGAAGCAATTGGAAGTTTATTTTCTTTGTCACAGTATCATCCTTTGATGTATCCAACTGTGGTAAAACATTAAAGAAGAAAATCAGAAAGAAAACTAAATGTTTTTCATCATCAAAGAAGAGCCCTACCATCTCTTACTGGAAAAAAATATGACCATGCTGCCCACATATCAATTCTAGACCCATCAATTACCAACTCTTGTCAGAACAATTCTATCTTGATGATTCTCACATCTGTCAAGATGATCCTCACTTGTCTCTCCCAAACCATCATCATATCCTATCTCCAAAGCATTATTCTAACAGCCTCCTAGCTGAGCCCCCAGCCTTAGCCTCCTCTCACTCCAACTATTCTCTCACACACAACCATCAACAAATGTGGTTTAAACAAAAACCAAATCATGTAAACAATTCAATTTAAATCATTCAGTTGTTCACAGATGCTTACAAGAACCAAAGTTCAGCATTTTAGCATTTGCTAGCTAGTTAGAAAGTAAACCACTTCCCAAAGTCTATACATGGACTGACTCATGGCTCCAGCTGCATATGTAACAGAGGGTGGCCTTTTTGGGCACCAGTGGAAGGAGAAGCCCTTGGTCCTGCCAAGGCTGGATCCCCCAGTTTAGAGGAATGTCAGTGGGCAGGAATGGGGGTGGTTGGGGAAGGGGTAGGGATAGGAGGCTTATGTCCAGGAAACCAGGAAAGGGAACAATATATGAAATGTAAATAAAAAATAATCCAATAAAAAAAGGTGTTAAAGGAGCCAAAACCATCAAATGGAAAAAAGATAGCATTTTCAGCAAATGGTGCTGGTTCAACTGGAGGTCAACATGTAGAAGAATGCAGATCGATCCATGCTTATCACACTGTACAAAGCTTAAGTCCAAGTGGATCAAGGACCTCCACATCAAACCAGATACACTCAAACTAATAGAAGAAAAACTAGGGCAGCATCTCGAACACATGGGCACTGGAAAAATTTCCTGAACAAAACACCAATGGCTTACGCTCTTAGATCAAGAATCGACAAATGGGATCTCATAAAAAACTGCAAAAGCTTCTGTAAGGCAAAGGACACTGTGGTTGGACAAAACAGCAACCAACAGATTGGAAAAAAGATCTTTACCAATCCTACAACAGATAGAGGCCTTTATATCCAAAAATATACAAGAACTCAAGAAGTTAGACCACAGGGAGACAAATAACCCTATTAAAAAATGGGGTTCAGAGCTAAACAAAGAATTCACAGCTGAGGAATGCCGAATGGCTGAGAAACACCTAAAGAAATGCTCAACATCTTTAGTTATAAGGAAAATGCAAATCAAAACAACCCTGAGATTTCACCTCACACCAGTGAGAATGGCTAAGATCAAAAACTCAGGTGACAGCAAATGCTGTCGAGGATGTGGAGAAAGAGGAACACTCCTCCATTGTTGGTGGGATTGCAGACTGGTACAACCATTCTGGAAATCAATCTGGAGGTTCCTCAGAAAATTGGACATTGAGCTGCCTGAGGATCCAGCTATACCTCTCTTGGGCATATACCCAAAAGATGCCCCAACATATAAAAAAGACACGTGCTCCACTATGTTCATAGCAGCCTTATTTATAATAGCCAGAAGCTGGAAAGAACTCAGATGCCCTTCAACAGAGGAATGGATACAGAAAATGTGGTACATCTACACAATGGAATATTACTCAGCTATCAAAAACAATGACTTTATGAAATTCATAGGCAAATGGTTGGAACTGGAAAATATCATCCTGAGTGAGGTAACCAAATCACAGAAAAACACATGGTATGCACTCATTGATAAGTGGCTATTAGCCCAAATGCTTGAATTACCCTAGATGCCTAGAACACATGAAACTCAAGACGGATGATCAAAATGTGAATGCTTCACTCCTTCTTTAAAAGGGGAACAAGAATACCCTTAGCAGGGAAGAGAGAGGCAAAGATTAAAACAGAGATAGAAGGAACACCCATTCAGAGCCTGCCCCACATGTGGCCCATACATATACAGCCACCCAATTAGACAAGATGGATGAAGCAAAGAAGTGCAGGCAGACAGGAGCCAGATGTAGATCTCTCCTGAGAGACACAGACAGAATACAGCAAATACAGAGGCGAATGCCAGGAGCAAACCACTGAACTGAGAACAGGACCCCAGTTGAGGGAATCAGAGAAAGAACTGGAAGAGCTTGAAGGGGCTCGAGACCCCATATGAACAACAACGCCAAGCAACCAGAGCTTCCAGGGACTAAGCCACTACCTAAAGACTATACATGGACTGACCCTGGACTCTGACCTCATAGGTAGCATTGAATATCCTAGTAAGAGCACCAGTGGAAGGGGAAGCCCTTGGTCCTGCTAAGACTGAACCCCCAGTGAACGTGATTGTTGGGGGGAGGGCGGCAATGGGGGGAGGATGGGGAGGGGAACACCCATAAACAAGGGGAGGGGGAGGGGCTAGGGGGATGTTTGCCCGTAAACCGGGAAAGGGAATAACACTTGAAATGTAAATAAGAAATACTCAAGTTAATAAAAAAAAAAGGTGTTAAAAAAAGAAATTAGACTCACAGATTGTTAATGTGTGACCCTTCCTTCCTAATCAGTTTTGGGTCCCACCTCCTGCACCATGGATAGCACATTAATTTAAGAAGGGGAAGTATCTCAATTGACCCGTTTTACAATTTTAAATATCATATGAAAGGAGGAACGAGTTAAAATCTACTAACCTGGCCAGAGTTTAAACAACACAAGTAAAAAAAAGCCAGATAAATGACATTCATCTGTAATTCTACAACTCCTTCATCAAGACGGGAGGTGGGATAATGGGCCAGAAGCACACAGACCAGCTAGCCTAAAGTTTTCAGAGTAGTAGCTGAAACAAGAAAGACCTTGCTACAAGGTGAAAAGTAAGAACCAACTCCCAAAAGCCTCTACAATCAGACAAGCATGCCCATACACACACACTAAATGAACATTTTTTAAAGATTTATTTTATGTGTGTGAGTGTTTGACTGGATATGTGTACATATATGTACACATGTATCTCTGCTGACTATGGAGGATAGAAGAAGGTATCACATCCCCTGAAACTGAAATAATAGATGGTTATGAGCCACCATGTGAACAGAACCCCAGCCCTATGCAAGAATGGAAAATACTCTTAACTGCCAAGCCACTTCTTCATCCTCATATTTTTTTTAAAAGTGGATATTTTTCTCCTGGTAAATATGTTGTTTTTATTTTATCTTTTATTTAATTCTTTTTAACTTTGCTATATGATTTTGATCAAAACAGGACGTGGGTTATGTCAGGATTTTTAGCCTAGCCAAAACTGTGAGAACTGGGTACCAATGAAAGAACCTGGCTCAAAAACCAAAATGGAAGACTCCCCAGGAATAACAGCCAAGGCTATCCTCTGGCATGTACCTGTGTGTGTGAGAGGGAGAGAGAGGAGGTGGGGAGTGGAAAGGGAAGAGAGAGAGCACTCATAAGTGCGCGTGTACATGTTTGCACATGCATGCACATTCGTGCACACACACACACACACACACACACACACACACACACACACAGAGTCAAGAAGTTGGCCCTGGGTTCCTGGGTTCAGACATGAGATTCTAAACTTAAGATATCCTAAGATTATTATCTAACTATGGGAGGCTTTCTGGTAAAGAACAAAGCCATAGAATTGACTCTTTCCTTAAAACATCGTCCAAATAAACCTGTCAATCACCTGAAGCAGAAAGTACCCCTCAGGAAACCTATCTTTCTAGAACTCTTGGGAAAACAGGATGAAATCCAACTAAGCATGTAAGTCAACACAATGGTCTCTCTAAAAGTAAGATTTGCCCCATGAGGATGTTTTCCTCCTTTGCAATAAATGGTCCTTTCAGTCATTGCCCATCCTCACACTTTGAACATGTCTCATTTCATTATGTAATCAGCCCGAATGGCTTCTACACTGCATCTGTCTGAAATCATTTAACAGAAATTACAAGGATCAGAGGACTGAGAATCCAGAGTGTGATCCCAGAAACAGTGGTACTTCAGGACCATTCCTATCAGACATCTGCCAAACTCTTCCTTATCACTAGCCACTTCTCTGCCACTCTTCAAACTCTCACTTCAGTTTCCCAGTTCTGTTATTTTGGTTTGTGTTGTTTTTCCAACTATACTTCTGTGGCTTTCTGCAAGGCTGAACTCTTTGCCCAAACTGTCAGCTCTCTACTTGTTTTCCTGGCTACCTACCACTCATGCTACAAAACTCTGCTCTAAGGATACAGGTGACAGAGCACTGAAGTGCTTGTTTAATATAGACAAAGTCCTGTGGTTTCATCCCAGCAGCATAGAAACAAAGAAAACATTAATGTTCTCCTTCATGTTTTCAAGAAAACCGAGGCCCTCACACCAAGTCTAGATTCTTACCTGCATTTCATTAACAAATGTGAGACTGCCTAAGAATATCAACAAAATTAGTGCCCAAATGAGAAAGAAAATATTCTCGAAAGAATTGAATTCAACACTCATTATTATCATTAAAAGTATCTAAGAAGTTACTATTTGGAACAAAAAATCAGAAATTACTTGGAGTTTGTGTTTCTGCTCATTTTTTTCTTTTTTTATTTTAATTAGATATATTTCTTTACATAAATTTCAAATGGTATTCCTTTCGGTTTCCTGTCCATAAGCCCCATCTCCTCTCCTCCCCCCCATACAGGTATTCCCCATTCCATCCCCCCTTACTGCCCCCCATATTCCCCTGCACTGGGGGTCCAACCTTGGCAGGACCAAGGGCTTCCCCTTCCACTGGTGCCCCAACAAGGCTATTCTCTGCTACACATGCAGTTGGAGCCCTGGGTCAGTCCATGTATAGTTTTTCGGTAGTGGTTTAGTCCCTGGAAGCTCTGGTTTGTTAGCATTGCTGTTCCTATGGGGTTGCAAGCTCCTTCAACTCTTTCAATCCTTCCTCTAATTCACCCCCAGGGGGTCCTGTTCTCAGTTCACTGGTTTGCTTTGAGCATTGACCTCTGTATTGGACATGCTCTGGATGTGTCTCTCAGGAGAGATCTATATCCAGGCCCTTTCAGCATGCATTTTCTAGCTTCATCAATCTTATCTAGTGTTGGTGGCTGTATATATATGGGCGACATGTGGGTCAGGCTCTGCATGGCCATTCCTTGAGTCGCTGCTCTAAACTTTGCTTCCATATTGCCTCCTATGGATATTTTTCCCCTTTTAAGAAGGAGTGGGAGCATCCACATTTTGGTCATTCTTTTTCTTGAGCTTCCTGTGGTCTGTGGATTCCATCTTGGGTAACTCAAGCTTTTGGGCTAATATCCACTTATCAGTGAGTACATACCAAGTGTATTTTTCTGTGATTGTGTTACCTCACTCAGGATGATTATTTTCTAGTTGATTCCATTTGCCTATGAATTTCATGAAGTCATTGGTTTTGATAGCTGAGTAGTACCCCACTATGTATATGTACCATATTTTTTTAATCCATTCCTCTGTTGAAAGGCATCTGGGTTCTTTCCAGCTTCTGGCTATTATAAATAAGGCTGCTATGAACATAGTGGAGCACGTGTCTTTTTTATATGTTGGGGCATCTTTTGGATATATGCCCAGGAGAGGTATAGCTGGGTCCTCAGGTAGTGGAATGTCCAATTTTCTGAGGAACCTCCAGATTGATTTTCCAGAGTGGTTGTACCAGTTTGCAATCCCACCAAAAATGGAGGAGTGTTCCTCTTTCTCCGCATCCTCGCCAGCATCTTCTGTTACCTGAGTTTTTTATCTTAGCCATTCTGACTGGTGTGAGGTGGAATCTCAGGGTTGCTTTGATTTGCATTTCCCTGATGACTAAGGATGTTGAACATTTCTTTAGGTGCTTTTGGCCATTCAATAATCCTCAGCTGAGAATGTTTTGTTTAGCTCTATACCCCATTTTTAATAAGGTTATTTGGCTCTCTGGAGTCTAACTTCTTGAGATCTTTGTATATTTTGGATATTAGCCCTCTATCAGATGTAGGATTAGTAAAGATCTTTTCCCAATCTGTTGGTTGCTGTTTTGTCCTAATGACAGTGTCTTTTTCCTTACAGAAGCTTTGCACTTTTATGAGGTCCCATTTGTCGATTCATGATCTTAGAGCATAAGCCATCGGTGTTTTGTTCAGAAAAATTTCCCCAGTACCCATGTGTTTGAGACTCTTCCCCACTTTTTCTTCTATTAGTTTGAGTGTATCTGGTTTGATGTGGAGGTCCTGCATCCACTTGTACTTAAGCTTTGTACAGCGTGATAAGAATGGATCGATCTGCATTCTTCTACATGCTGACCTCCAGTTGAACCAGCATCATTTGTTGAAAATGCTATCTTTCTTCCATTGGATGGCTTTAACTCCTTTATCAAAGATCAAGTGATTATAGGTATGTGGGTTCATTTCTGGGTCTTCAATTCTGTTCCACTAATCTATCTGCCTGTCTCTATACCAATACCATACAGTTTTTATGACTATTGTTCTGTAATACTGCTTGAAGTCAGGAGTGGTGATTTCCCCAGAAGTTCTTTTTTTTAGTGAGTATAGTTTTCACTATCCTGGGTTTTTTGTTATTCCAAATGAATTTGCACATTGCTCTTTCTATCTCTACAAAGAAGTGAGTAGGAATTTTGATGGGGATTACATTGAATCTGTAGATTGTTTTCTCCATTTTTACCATATTAATCCCATTTCTTCTCATTTTTAAGAAATATTGTTGGTGAAATATACTGTAGAGTAGCTATTTTCTCCTAGCTTGACATAACAATCACCATCATAAAACAGAGATGTGGTGGTGTCTACAGAACTTTATCATTCAATTCAGTGGGCAGCTAAGTCTATGGTAAAGGAATTGAGACTATTAACATTCCCTAGGGAAAAAGTTGGGATCCAACACACCAGGCACCATTCTTTCATGTCCAAAGTTTTCCTGTATAGGAGGTGGAAGGTGGAAAATTTTGGCTGATGCAGGTTTCCTCTAGTCAGGTATGCTGGGGATGGACTTACTGATGGTATAGCTACTTTTAAGGTACCCATGATCTTGTGAGTGTTCATGAAAAGCTCATTGCTTCATTAATGTGGACCTGGACAGAATCCTTTCTTTGGTCTGTTGGTACACTTTTTAACTGGAGAGAATAGATACAGTATCTTTACAGCTCTCACAAGAAAAGTCACACAGTGCATAGTTTTATATGTAAGTGGGATCATGAAGTATGTTCTGTTGTTTTGTTTATGTTTGTGAGAAACATAATGCTGCATACAACTGTAATTTGTTAGTTACATATTCCTTATTTGCTTATTCGGATGATGATAGGCATTTGGATCCTTCCCAATTTTAAGCACTAACAATTGGTGCTTCTACATTAGTGACAATGATAAACATACATTTCATTCAGGCATATATTAGGTGGAACAATAAAAATTTGACATATTCAACCCTTTTTGACCTAGTAAAATGACAACTGGAAATGGAATAGCAGAATCATAGCATGCATGTAAATTCTGCATTGGAGATATTGCCAAATATGTTGCTGGTTTTCTCTCTGGCCTCCTTATAAGCTTTATCAGAGGAATTCAAACAAGATGCAGAATTTAATGTTGAAGATATCTTATTACATAACATGAGGCACTCTTTTTTGTTTTTTTTTGGTTTTTTTTGTTTTTTTTTGTTTTTTTGTTTTTTTTTTTATTATTAACTTGAGTATTTCTTATTTACATTTCGAGTGTTATTCCCTTTCCCGGTTTCAGGGCAAACATCCCCTTTCCCCCTCCCCTTTCTTATTGGTGTTCCCTTCCCCACCCTCCCCCCATTGCCGCCCTCCCCACCACAGTCTAGTTCACTTGGGGTTCAGTCTTAGCAGGACCCAGGGCTTCCCCTTCCACTGGTGCTCTTACTAGGATATTCATTGCTACCTACGAGGTCAGAGTCCATTGTCAGTCCATGTATAGTCTTTAGGGTAGTGGCTTAGTCCTGGAAGCTCTGGTTGCTTGGCATTGTTGTACATATGGGGTCTCGAGCCCCTTCAAGCTCTTCCAGTTCTTTCAACATGAGGCACTCTTAAGAATTAGAGTAGGTGGTGATCAATGGGACCATTGCAAAGGAGGAAAACATCCTCAAGGGTGACAGTAGACAATGGCCAAAAAAATCATTGCCCTGACATAAATAGTGAGTCCTTATACTATTTCTCTCAAAGGCTGGGAACAGATTTGTCATTCAGGTGATTGACAGGCCCATCTGGATTAACTCTTTTAAAGGTTTTCTCTTCTCTCTTCTCTCTTCTCTCTTCTCTCTCCTCCCTTCCTCTCTCCTCCCTTCCTCCCATGTGTGTGGGGAGGCAGTCATGAAAGAGAGAGAGAGAGAGAGAGAGAGAGAGAGAGAGAGAGAGAGAGAGAGAGAGAGAGAGAATATGTATGTGTCCTCAGAGGCCAGAAGAGGGCATCAGATCCCCTGGACCTGGAGTTACATATATTGTAAACATAGGTCCTGAGAACTTTATTCTGGGCCTCTGTAAGAGCAGCAAGTCTTCTTAACCACTGAGCTATTATCCAACCACTAGATTCACCCTTAAGGAACAAGACAATGATTTGTCTTTGTTCTTGACTAGGAAGACCCCTGCTATATAACAACTTTATAATCTTTGGCAATACAGAAAGTCATACCTTAATCTAAAGCCAGAAATATAACTCACAACTCATTGTTTTGACCAAAAATCATATCACAGAGCAGATTTTTAAAGGAAGAAAAAAACAAAAAGAAATCTATAAAAATATTCCCTCTTTTCCATGAAGCCTTCCCATAATGGAGCTCAAGAAAATCCTGCTACATTCTCCTTCCTTCCCCTTGTTTTCTCTAACATTTATCATTTCAGATGTCACTTTAAATTAAAGGCAACTGTATAGTGCTTGCCCCTTCTCTTATTGAATATTTTAAATTCTAAAGATGGGCAGTTATGATAATTTCCCCTTCCTTGTTTTCACTTTCACAATCTGTGTTACCAGGAACACAGGAGGAAGGTCTCAAAGATGACTGTGAGAGAAGTACCCATCCTCAATAGCCTTCAAGCCTGAGAATTATAAAATATCTACCTAACAAAATAGTTTTCCAAGTTACAATACCAACTTGTACTCCCACCTTTAATAGATGAGTGTTGTGTTTGTCTCAGTCCTTCTGAGGAGGAAGGTGAGTATAACTGGATCACACTGTGATCATCATTTGTGCTTCCTTAAGTACTAGTGAAGCTGAGTACATTACACATCTTCATAATTTGCATATCTTTTATAGAGAATCTTAAGTCATTTGCCCAACTCTGTATTGGTTCACTGTCTCATTCATTTTTATTACTATTTTGATTTCACAGTTGAAGGCATCATAATTCTTTCATTGCTTAGATCTATCAATATTTTGATTCAGTTCTATCGCCCAAAGAACTGTGTATTTGACTCTACTCAATTTATATATTACAATACTGAAAGTTTTTATTTACATATCTCCTTCAAATTACTAAATAATTTTGGGGTCGTTAAATAATTGAGAACTACAAGTACTGTTCACCTCTGTACTCATAACTCCAGTTTAATATCTAAAATGATCAATAAATATTTGTCCAGTTTACTGAAATGTGTCTTACATTATATTCTAAATTTGTGTGAACTCTATTCATTTGTATGATGCTATTCATTTGTATGATGCTTATTCCAGCATTGCAAATGGAATGAAGCAGAGCACTCTTCCCCTGCCCTACTATGTCACAAAAGAATGACAGTAGTCACAACTGTACATAGTTGAGAGACAGACAATGCTAGAAGTTGTCCCTGAAAGTAAGTGAATATAAAGTGTAAAAAATAAATATAATTGTAAAGAAAGACTTAAGATTCTTTTTGTATCTTAATACTATAATGGGCAAAGAACATCGATAATATAATTTATACCAGAGAGGTAAGAACTAATAAATGTCATTAATAAAATTAACTTGCCACATTCCTAGATGTTTAACAGAAGCAAATATTACTAAAACTGAAACATTTAAGGCTGTATAATTGTGGTACTTCTTTTATTTTTTATTGTACTTTATAATGTAGCAGTTGATTTATACATCTGAGTTCCCACCATATTTTTATATTTTTACTTTCCTACAGACAGGTTCTATTTTGGGTATTGTTCTAATACAAGACAGGTTTCTTTATACATAAAATTGTACTTCTCTCTCTCTCTCTCTCTCTCTCTCTCTCTCTCTCTCTCTCTCTCTCTCTCTCCTTCCCTCCCTGTGTGTGTGTGTTTGTGTATGTGTGTGTTTGTGTGTGTGTGTGTTTGTGTGTTGCTAAGGTTGGAATCCAGAACCTTCCACATGATAGACCACTAGGTTACAACTCAATACAGCTCAATACGGTTTTACTAGGATGCTATTTTTAGCACAGTAAAGTATACGCAGGTCTCCTATGGTCAAGTAACTTCATTATTAACTAATCTAAATAAAAGAAGAAAGAGGAGAAACCTTATACACTAAAATATTTATCTCTATATTATATCAAGAGGAAGATGAAATTAACAATGTCTAACAATAAAAGATTAATTGTGACTGGGTTACCTCAGAGAACACACATGGTATGTACTCATTGATAAGTGGATATTAGCCAAAAAGCTAGGAATACCAATGATAGAATTCATAGTCCATATGAAGCTCAAGAAGAAAGAAGACCAAAGTGTGGGTGCTTCGGTCCTACTTAGAAGGGAGAACAAAATAATCACAGGAGGTAGAGTGGGGAGGGACCCAAGAGGGAGAGAGAAGGGGCAAGGGGGAAAGATGTCAGAATCAGGTGTGGGAGGAGACAGGGGAAATGTACAGAGGGTCAAGAAACTGAACAGAGGTGTGCGGCAGTGGGAGATGTGGTACTGGGGGTGGGGATAGCCACTAGAAAGTCCCCGATGCCAGGAAAGCAAGATGCTCCCAGGACACAACAGGAATGACATTAGCTAAAATACCCAACGAAGGGGAGGGAGGACCTGTAGAGACCATTTCCATAGATTAGGCATGGCCCCTGGTTGGGAGATGGGGCAACCCTTTCATCTTAAAATTTTTAACCCAGAATTGCTCCTGTCTAAAGGAAATGCAGGGACAGAGTGAAGCAGAAACTGAAGGAAAGGCCATCGAGAGACTGCCCCACACGAGGATCCATCCCATCTGTACACACTAAAAGTATCCTTCAGTAATTTAAATGACCATGAGTCCTCCTCACACCAGCTCATGTTTTATTCTTCCAGATCCTCTGACCACCCTTAGCAGACTTGCTCTTATGCAAAAGACTTAGGGCCATTTCTACTCCAAGCTATTTGTACTGAGTTCTACCTCCATTTTGGAGGCTCTTGTCTGAGAGATCATCTTTATTCAAATATTGTCCTATCTACTCTGTTTAAATTTCTAGTACCCCAACCTACATACATTATAACTTCCTTCCACTGTTCCCTATGATAATAATTACCATCAATCAAATCATCTTTTCACTCATTTCTCGTTTTTCTTTACCAGGTTAAGGCCTTTTAACTATTTTGTCTGTCACAATTTTCTCAGCGCCTAAATTATAAAGCACACAATAATGACAAATAAATTGACTCAGCATATGTTCAAGGACATTTAACATGTTAGACACTATTCTAATTGCTAGAAATAATAGTAGCAAACAAGACAACTATCCACTTTATGAATTTTACAAGATAGTAGAGGAAAACAAATTGGAAGGAAGAGAGGAGGGGGGATACTAAGAAAAAGGGGATTAAAAGGCAAACAGAATTCTGTCAGCATGTACTTCTTGGCTTCGTCAATATTGTCTAGGTTTGGTGGCTGTGTATATATGGGCTAGATCCCCAGGTGGGGCAGAGAGGCTCAGTCAGAGCATGACAAATATAGACGAGTATGCTCACAGAAAACCACTGAACTGAGAACAGGGTCCCCATTGGAGGAGTTAGAGAAAGGATTGAAGGAGTTGAAGGGGTTTGCAGCCCCATAAGAACAACAGTATGAACCAACCAGAGCTCCCAGGGACTAAACCACTACCCAAAGAGTACACATGGACAGACCCATGGCTCCAGCTGCATATGTAGTAGAGGATGATGGCCTTGTTGGGCACGAATGGGAGAAGCCTATGGTTCGGCCAAGACTGGAACCCCCCCAATATAGGGGAATATCAGGGCAGGAACTGGAGGTGGTTGGGGAGGGAAACACACTCATAGAAGAAGGGGAAGGGTATGGGATAGGGGTTTTGGATGGGAACCGGGAAAGGAATAACATTTGAAATGTAAATAAAAATATACAATAAAAAGATGCAAAAAAAAAAAAAAAAAAGGCAAAGAGAGAAAAGGGAGAAGAGGGAGGAGAAAGAGAACGTACCAACTGTGGTTAGATCCAGGAAGTGGTTAGATCCAAGTAAAGTGGCAGACATTCAAGGTAAGAGCCTTGAAATGAATGGACAGTCACATTAAAAAACAAAGGAAAATTTCAAGCACAGCAACAAAGTCCCTGAGATTAAGAAGACAGAAGAAGGTTTCATAATGTAAGAGAGGCAGAAAAACACTTCGAGGAAAGAGAACTGTTTTGAATTTTATTGTAAATTCAATAAAAAGAACACTGAAGGGTTTTCAGGTAAAGCAATGACAGTGCCATTATAAAACTTTTGTTTTGGAAGTTGGAATCCAAAAGTCATCAATGTACTGGATTAATCAACATGGAGTACAGCAATTAGCACAGTGTCTCATACGTTGGTGGGCAGACATTAAATGATGGATAATTTCCCTTTATTCTTTAACAACCTTCATACATATTACCAATTGTCTAGGTTAAGCAGAGTGGGTTTGTTTTGTGGAATAATCTTAATATGCTAAATGCCTTGAAATGTTTTTCAGTCAATGATTACAATAAAATTGTCACACTGAGTGTTCTAAAGAACAATTTGTTCTTTTTTAATTTACATTTTACTTATTCATTTTACATCCCACTCACTGCCCCCCTCGTTCACCCCTTCCTGAAATCTTTCCCCCATCCCCATCCCCTTCTCCTCTGAGCAGGTGGGGCCCCTCTGAGTATCCTCCTCCCTAGCACTTCAAGTCTCTGTGGGGCTGGGCATATTATCTCCCACTGAGGCCAGACAAGACAGCCTAGCTAGAAGAACATATCCCACATACAGACACCAGCTTTTGGGAAAGCCTCCACTTCAGTTGGTCAGTACCCACATGAAGAGTCAGCTGCACATCTGCTACATATGTGTAGGGAGGCTTTGGTCTAGCCCCTACATGTTCTTTGGCTGGTGGTTCAGTCTCTGAGAGTCCCAAGGTTCCAGGTGAGTTGATTCTGTTGGTCTTCCTGTCGAGTTCCTATCCTCTTAAGGGCCTGCAGTTCTTCCTCCTGTTCTTCCATAAGAGTTCCAAAGCTCCATCTACTGAACAATTTGTTCTTAAGAAGATGTCTGATTGATTTCTTTGCAACAAGCTATGTGAATCTAAATCAAACTCAATCGGCACCAGAGTCTATGTAAACACACAAATGAGAGTTGAAATGTTACTCTCTGAGGACTGAGCTTGGCCTTTGTTGATAAGTAAAACTTTCCTCTAGAGCATTCATGACAAATCTACTCTACCATTCCCCTGTATGTGCTCCATGCAGTCGTGGAAGGTGGACAGACACATTTTTTCCATCTAAAATGAATTCTCCATGGGCTTATCTTCCATATGTCTTCAGGAGAAGCAACAACAAAAAGTTTATTCATGTTTTTATTAAAATAACTAAAAATAGGTCAATATATATATATATATATATATTACAATGTTCAACAATTTTAAGGTATCTTTTAAATCCTAAGAGATGGTGCTAGATAAAAGCCATCAATTAGTATAGACTGTTTCCTACAGAAGCAATTCCTTTAAAAAAAATAAAATATATACTTACAGTTAAATGTAGGGGACAAATATAGATCTCCTTTCCTTCCCATAAAATGATTATGGATTTATGGGTGGGTATGTGGGTGTGTTTGTGGAGAAAAAATAGAGAGAGAGATTTTTAGAAGAAAGTGTAGGTCCCTCGTGGACAAATAATAGACCAGAAGGCCTTGGAACTCAGAAACTTATTAACAGTCCTGATCAGAATGCTTGATAGGGATTTAAAAAAAAGCCCCTCAAATACCCCCAGGCAGTATTTTAAAGTTTTGTTCTCTGGCTAAAATGACTTGGAGATAGTATGAATGTGTGAGACTAGGCTGGAGGCAATCACAGGGCTGGATGCATGTAGATTTGAGGAACTACACTGAGGGTATACCCCGACTGGTAAATCTTATGTAATGCAATTAAGGAACTCAGTTTAAATGCAGCATGTAGTACATGCTCAATAAACAATTGCAAGTATTATCACTATGGAGCAACTTCTCACTTCCTTCTTGAAGAATTCAAGGTGGAAACTATCATTAAATACAAAATACCATAAACTTACTCCATTATTTTTAACAGAATATTATAAAAATATAACCTATAATCTTGAATAAGTCACAAAATTATGGTTGTTAACATCCTTCAATGTCCAATACGGTATTAGAGAACAGACTCTGGAACTGGATAAAACTGACTAGTTCTGCCTCCTCCAATTGCTAGCATGGATGGTCTTAGCAAGTCCCAGATGTATCCTTCCCTTATGCAGTGAGAATATTAACTATCTGCATGATTGCTGTGAAAACTCGCTCTAGCAGAGTACTATAATGTGAGTCAACAAGCAGAGGCTCTTTTCATTATGATTATTAGGCAAAAGGAAATCAACAAACACCCATTAAAATACACTCAATTTGGGAATAGGTATGTTCTGGGATGATTTTGTTACAGATCAGATGCCATGGTGATTTAATGGTTGTCTCTTAGCTATGTCCTGATTCTATTTGCCTCCAAAACACTTTGTACATTAATCCAATACACTTTTGAAGTGACAAACTATGCTTTTCTTTTTCTCAGAACATTTGCTGACAGTTAGTCAAATTCTAGTGTACATATTATACAATATTTAAGATAGCTTTAATTATTCATTCTTTTTTTCAGACAGTGTTTCACATAGCCTACAGTGGTTCCTAATGCTTCCTAATGCTGCTACTCTTCATACAGTTCTTCAGGTTGTGGTGACCCCCAAACATAAAATATTATTTTTGTTACAAATTCATAACTGTAATTTTGCTACTGTTATGAATCACAATATAAATACCTGATATACAGAATGTCTGATACGTGACCCTATAAAAGGGTTCTTTGAGCCCCACAGGAGTCGTAACTCATAGGTTGAGAACCACTGGCCTAAGCTGTCCTTAAACTCACTATGTAACCAAGGAAAAAGTTAAATTTCTGATCCCTGTCTGCCTCCTGAGTACTGGTATTATAAGTCTTTGCTACCACACCCAATTTATGCAGTGCTTGGGATTGAACCCAGAACTTCCTGCATGCAAGCAAGTGTTATACCAACAGACATACAGCCATGACCACCACATTGTGGGCTTTTACCTGACTGTTTGGTACTTTCTCTATGAAAGCAAGAGTCTCAATTCAGAATTGATTAGAAAACAATGTTTGTGGCCTATAAATGAACAATCACCTTTCTAGCACACATTCAGGGGAGGAATCATGAAAACAGAATAGGCTGAGTAACATATTTCATAACAGATAAATGAAAATGATTTTATATATGTTTTCTTTAAGAAATGGAAAATACTGTATTGTTTCAGCAATATTTTACTTCCTAGTATATTTCCATTCTCAATTGGATATACTTTAAAAGCATAGAACTTATCTGTAAATCGATGACTTAACCACAGATTCTTATATTCAGTTACCTTTTAAATTGATCCAATTAACAAAACAAAATACACATTTAAATTAAACATGCATCTAAACCATTGAGGAATAATTAAAATTATAGATCGGGTTTTCTTTCACTGATCAGAAATTATTATAATGCTTCTGTGGTGCTTAGTTCCAGGCTCACTTTGGTGTGTTATTAAAGCATAGGATTGTCAGATCACAGGGAGTAGCTCATTTTCATGTTCATATCTTCAATTCTAAAGGGGATTAAATTATCCAATTAAGCTGTTAATTAAAAAGACTCCTACAGAAGAAACTGCAGGCTACCAATAGCATTTTCAATTTTCATTGTGGTGTATTCAAAAGCAATTTTCTAACTTCAAAAGAGCACAAAGTTACTGCCCTAGATTACACTTCCAAAGGTATACCTGCTATCAGCTGAGAGCCCAACCCACTTCCTCTTTTTTTCTTGGCACATGCCTGGACTATGTGATTCACCCACCCCAAAGACTGGGTTGAGCCACATGACTTTTATCCAGTGGAATAGAAACAGAAGTAATGTAAGCCACGCCCCAGAAATAGAACAAATCTTACATTTCATATATTCTGTGGCCATTTCTCTCCTATCAGTCTATTGTTTATGAGCATGTCTTAAATCATGTCTTGAAAATTGTATAAACACAGTACTGAAGCCTGGGTTGCCAAGTCACCAAATGGAGGAGAGATGTTAAATGGCCATTAATACCCATTGTGCATGTAATGAAAACAAAATAAACTGAAGTTGAGCTAAGCCTTCAAGATCGTCTATTTCTATAGCTAACATGGTCTTAATTACTAAAAAAAAAAACAACAACAACAACAACAACAATCGGGTAAATTGGAAAGGCATGAAATATTTCTTAACTAACTGAACACGTCAGCCTGAAAACATTCATATTTTGATAGGTCTACTTAGATATGTACCTGAAAATCTAAGCAAACTTAGTACCCCTTAGGTCTCTTGAAATCTAAGTTACTTAAACCATTGTAAGTGAGATTCTGTATCTCTTACCTCTGTCTGCCACTACAATGTCTCTCATTCCTGCCCATAACCTAGAGCTAATTCTGGGACAAACTCTTGTCATTTATAGTCATCTTTCCTTCTAAACATGATCACACCCAGACACGCATACACGTGTGCGCGCGCACACACACACACACACACACACACACACACACACACATTTTGTAGATATGTTCAAAAACTAGAAACTCACCCAATGGGGGGCTGATCAGACCATGTCCAACCACTTATTACCCCCTAACTCCAGAGCATCTCACTTCAATATCAAATACAGGATGTTATGACACAGTAGAATGACCCTGTTGACTAATACATTACCAGATTTTAGCATATACGTGCTAGGAATTCATTTTAAGGTAATTAATGGGCAATTTTATTAGCATTATCAGCCTGATCCCAACAGGCTCCGGTGAGAAATTACTGTGAACTGTATGGTATGGCTATAGATTTGTTTGGATTCAGGCAAAGTGGTCAACCTTTCAGATTCCTATATAACTCAGTTATTGTACCAGGGTTACCAGGAAATTACAGTTCACTGAAAGTGGATTGGACAAAGAGGCCCCAAGTGCATGAAGGTATGTATCTAGAAGGCCATAACCAATTAGAAACAAAGGTACACAAAAGGTAAGTTAGGGCTTCTTGTCAAAAAAAAACTTGGGATCTTGGAAAAGAGTGGACTGATAAAGACCATCATAGAAGAGCCAAATAATTTTTCCATGTGTACCAAACCACACTCTAATGTACTTACATATCAGATATGACTCAGTAGTATAGTTATACCCATTTACAATATCCATCCCTAATGTTAAACCAAACAGCTCACTGAAGCCAGAGACTGTATATTGTCTTCCTAAATATAGCTGGGTTGACTTCAATATAGTAGATGCTCGGTTACCATGTGCCGAGTGAATGACTATAAATTGACTGTATTGTTAAGGCACAGTAACAGCACATGGAAATTCGCTGCTTCAATAGGAATGGCCTTGTACATTATCACTTTCATGAGACCAGCCCTACCACAGTAGATAATTTTCTCAGAGGCATCTCTTTCTCTCAGCAGGAATATTATTACAAAGGTAATAAAACCACATCTGCTGACTTATATTCTAGAAGGAATGTAATAACCAGATTGCAAATCTGTCATTGTCCACAGAAAAAGTTTCTGCATCTAAGTCTTACTTTCCTAAAGCAAGACATCTAGTTTGTTGTAGTGGCTTGCACCATTTTCTGGCAAATATATTTTAAAGCAGACCTGAATATTCACATATATAATAGATTGGGGTTGTTTGAAAAAAAGGAGAGCAACAGAAAACCTTCAACAAATGTTTTATTGTCCTTAAAATGATGATTGTCCTTGTTTCACAAAGGAAAAAAAATCACAACCAAACCAGTCTGATAGTAGCAACATAGATTGTTTTTAAACTGCACAATCCAAGGGCATCTTTCTTAAAACCAGTAAGGCACTGCCACTAGTGATAAAGATGTTATTACATGAAACAATCATGCAGTTTTCCATAATTTAAGATGTACTGTGACATTATGTTAAAAAATATCAAAGGCAGTGGCTACCAAATGATAAGTAACTTTAGAAATACTGGTGGAATAAACATATCAGAAAAGAAGATCTTCTAAGAGACGCAAGTTAATTCAAAGGTCAGTAGCCCAAAGCACAAAACCTGTCTTTCCATGCTCTGAGATATTTGATAAGCAATTCTAAGCCTTCCCATTCCTCTTGGCATGAGCACCCTCTGTCTGGTGAGCCTTGGTTCCTAGTTTCGTCTTAGTGATGCTCCAGGGCTAAATAAGATAAAATTTATGGGCTATGCTTTAAGCTCCATTGAGGTAAGGCACTAAATAAGCTCAGGGATAATTTATGAATTCTCATTTTACAGCAGTCGTGTACCAATCCATCTCATAAAAGGGAGTGAGTCAGGAATAGGAGGCCTATGCTTAGTGAAAAACTCAGCAAACTTTGGACAATGGTAGTAAGGCCAAACAACACAGCTTTAGATATACCAAATCTCTGACTCACGAAAGAGAATTTCCCACACATTAAAAAGAACTAAAAACTCCTTCAAATGCCCAGTTAATAATCCACTTGCAGAACAGCTGTTATATGAGTCAGAGCAGTGTGTTGCTGCAGCCCTAGTCTGAGATCCAATATTTAATTTCCTTTTGATTTACCATAATTATTTTTAAAGACTTTCTGACTTTCCTCCAGTGAACATGTATATCAAGGAGGACCAAGATCCTGTCTTGTTTCCTTAGGCCAGCTCCCCCTGCTTGTCACACTTCCATTCCTCCACTCATGTCTGACCTTCTCTATCATTTAATCAGTGTCTCTTTAAGAAACCAAGTCACACAGAGAACAGTATTGTGATTTGAAAAGTTTAACAGAAACACTTAAAAAGTTAGTACTTGTAGAAGATGTATGTGGCTACAAGAAGAATTTAGTATCTCTTGAAAATCTTAAGTTGATCAAGATACTTAGTTACTAATCTTGTCATCCAGAAACTGGAGAACTCTAACTGATCACTAACCAGCTGTCCTTAACCAATAAACCAATACCATTTCCAAAGTCATAAGTCTGTAGTTTTATCAAACACTCTCTCTGACCTGCAGGAATGTGTTTCTTTGGAATTGTTAAAAAAGGAAACCTAGAAGGAACCCACTATTTATATAAGCATAGCAAACTTCAGTGTTCAGGAGTAAAATGAGGATTATCAAATCAGAATGGTTACACCAGAGAAAAGGCACACATATTTCTAACATCTCACATAATGCTGTTTGTTATTAGAAATACAAACCAAGGTCACATTAAACCATGGTTAAGCAGAGGAAAAGGCTGCTGCCCTTCAGAAGTGTATCCATTCGGAGAGGAGGAAGTCAAGGGGAAAATCACTCTCCTCAGACTAATGCAGTGTAATTGTTTTCCTCATGATGGTGCCCTTCCATTTTTCTCTCTTTGGAAGTTCCCATGGTTACAAAAGGATATGGTTCACACTTGCAAAAGAATGACAAGTCACAAGGATGCAAAATGAAGTCCTGTGGTTCATCTGATTTTGTCATTTTGCTTTTTGAAGTTTTTCTATTGGCCCACTTAACCCAGCACCCCATGTACAATGAATTATGCAATGGGGGGGGGTAGAAAATGGCTATACTAATTTTAAAAACAATAGAAAAAACAGGAAATCCTCACCACTTCAATGCCATTATAATTTTATCCTACATACACTCTTAAATGTGATAACAGTTATCCTACATAAATACACACTAATACTGTTAATTAATTAACACTATAGGTGATGATTACAAAAATAATGCTCTGAAGATCAAAATACAGTACTGTTTTTAGAAAAATTAAACCCTTCATAAGACTTGAAGAGTAAAGTTATGTCCTTTAGATCTAGACAGGATTGCTTAAATTGGATTCATATATACCAAAATGCTTTCTTTCTAGAAACTTTTGCAAAGATTTTCTTTTAAGGAAGGTAACATAAAGTGGCTGAGAAGGAAGAGGCTCTCTACCCCCTCCTCAGTGTGGTGTTTATATCATCATGCTGAAAGGAAATGAAAACCATATGTTCCGGACATGGAAACAGAAAATTATTTCCTCAATGTCTACTCACTTCAGTCAGGATATCTGAGCAGAACCAAACAAAATCAGAACTGCTCCATGATTGTTATCTGTCAGACAGATGTTCACTGATGTATGGAGGGACTGGATCAATGTTTGCAGATTTCATTTCCTATTATCTTTATTGTTGTGTGATTAGTTGTTGTGGTGGTGGTTAATAGTTATTAATACTGCTGGCAGTTAAAGATGTGTTCTGGGCTGGAGAGATGGCTCAGCCGTTAAAGGCTAGGCTCACAACCAAAAATATAAGATGTGTTCTTTTTCCCTATTTTATAGACCCAAATCCTTTACCAAATTGACTGTATGCCATCTTTGTTCATGCTTACTTAAACAGGGCAGTTAGCTACATCTGAAGAAAGTTCTGAGATAATTGTCCAATAGACTCCAAACTTGAAGAGAAAAACTTTATCATAAACTATAAAATGAAGATCCAACATATTTCTAATTTAACCACCTTAGAATTAAGAAATGTTGTATAATAACTGTACACCATAGGGCACACAACTTTATCACTGAGGGTGACAATTTTCATTGACTGATCCTTTCTATGGATACACTCTCCTCAGGCCCCCTGCAAAGCTATAGATTGAAAAGTTAGGTACCACCTAGCTGTGGCTAACATAAAGGGATGATAGGGGAGATCAGCCAAGAGCAGTTTAACCAAATAGCCTTGACACTTGTTATCATTGGTTTGGCTTACTTTAAAAAGATGTGTTTCACTCAGTTCTTGCATTCCTTTTATAAACCCAATGACTTTGAACAGATACTGTTTAGATCCAAGCAAATCATCTACCCAAATAATAGAAATGCATTAAAAATAAAAGTCTTCGACAAAATATAGGCAAAAAGCAGTAGGTGCTGAGTATGTTAGTGACTCCTCTACCGGCACTCCTCAGCTCTGTCAGGATGGCAGAAACCAGCACTCCAGCTACCAGAGTCGGCAGGAATCTGCACCTCTGTTCATGGTGGAATTTGCCGGACAGTTAAAAGCTTTCTGAAATTCTTCAAAGTTGCTAATGGCACCATTGACTCTGAAAAGAAGATGACAAAGAACATGTCATTCAATATCTCCATGTCCACAGGCTCCAGATGGAACAATCCAGTGCTACAAAGGGGTCTTGCATTCACCTAGTCTGTTTACAGGGAAGACACCTAAAGCTCAGATAATTAAGAAAAGAAATTAATGTCGTTGAGAACAAAAACCAGCATTTCTTCAAAGGCCACCCAGGGCTCTAGTACTCTTCCAAGAGTGTACAAGTTCCTATACAAGTGTATCACCCCCAAGACTTTGTTTTTCTAACTTTTGAAAAAGATACTTCCAGCAAGTGTTAAAGATAGAATATAGGCAATAATCAAAAAGTACACTATGTAAATTATTAACAAAAAGATCCAACATTTCAAGAAACTAGTTAATAAAATGACATTAGTTTCTAAGATTTACACAGTTGGCACAAAGGGCACAAATCATAAGTGTAGAAACCACTATTTTTTTTAACATGTGTTCCTGTTACTACCATTCTGTGATCAAGACAAAGCATCTCAAGCTCTCCTAAGTTTCCTTTGTCTTTCCTGTCAAAACCTCCAAAACTAATTACTACTGAACCACCATAGAACCAGCTGCCTTTGAACTTGATGTGAATGGAATGTCCACTACACATAACTTTGTCTTTAGCTTCTTTCTCACTCACAATATTATAATATTGTAAAAGTCATTGCTCTTGCTGCATTTCCAATTAGTTTTTAACACTTCATTTGATGTACCAAAATACTTTCTCTAAAATCCTACCAATTAGGATATGCACATCTACCTAGAATTTGGCTGATGTAAGAATCAACTAACTGATGGACAGACGCTAACCGTTACAGATGAGTCATTCTGCACTGGATTTTTAGCTTCAGAATCTGCGACAGTCACAAGTTCCTGACTGCAATGAAGACTGCAGATTCCTACTCAACACTTTGATTGGAGCTGCCTTTTGCAAGCGATGTTCCCACAGTGTGATTTCTCTCTGCACTCAAAATCTATGCTGACCACAGATATCAATAACAAGTCAGGCAAAATCCTATCCATCATCAACTGAACATTCAAAGGGCTCACTAAAAACTGCATTCTCAGTCACTATTTCTTCCCTAATGATTGTGTTACCTCTGGGCATTTGAATGAATGGTATGGCCTGGATCCAGCAAATCCCCATAACCTCTTGGGTTTAGTTGGGATGTTTGGACAGGGATTGATATATCACAGTGTGATTCACCTTAGGCAAGAATTCAAGGTGGAATATAGATGATAATCAGTAAGTATACTCTGCAAATTATTAGCAGAAAAAAAATCCAACAGTTCAGGCAACTAGTTAGTAAAATACAATTAGGTTCTAAAACTTATCTGTTGATTAATTAATCTACTGTGTGACTTCATCTGCTCCATTTGTCTGTGAGATCACATTTTAGTCCATTAGAAACTGTCAGCCTTCATGACAGTTCAGCCCAGTGGGGGAGAATTTCCAACACAGTGATTAGATTTTTATGCTAGTGGGTAATTTATAGTCATTTTTGAAGCATTTCTAAGGCAAGGTTTTAGGAATAAGATTTTAAAATATAGAGGAAATCCTAGATGACTTTCTTATGATATGCTAATGGATTCATTTAAATATTAAACATAAAGATATCCAGGTATAATATGTTCTAAGCAAAGAATAACTATAAATTGCCATGACTTCTTGAATTTCTCTGTATAATTAACTGTCCTCTACTGTAGGAAATTTTCTCAAGCCATAGAACTAGTCTAAGATAAGTAATATCAACATTAACTTTGTTTTTATTTAATATTTTATGCATTTAGAAAATTACAGTTGTTAATCCTTTCCCCTTCATATATATAAGCCATTGTTTCAAAGGGTGTTTACAAGATGAAAACCAAAATGCACTCTCTCTGACTCCAGATATGAATCGTAATTACTAAAGATAGCCATATATCTTACGTTGTGTTCAGAAAGGGGACAATTGTTTATGTTGGTTAGTTTGCAGTGTGTGGGAAACAACAAGAGATATTACACAGAATACTCCTAAACAGAAAACAGACCAGAATAAACTGGAGTTCTTGAAGCTTAAAAACAGAATAGTATATCCGATCACATCCTCTTCTGATATAGTAAAATCCATTTTGAATTTTTTCTTTTGCCCAGACCTTCCTGCTAAAATAGATAGTAAGACAATTCAATATTCCCATTATTAAGCAGGGATCTAACATACTAATGGCATCCATCACTATTGCCCTCCAAAAGCAGTTATTATTCTATATAATACATAATTCTTTTTATTTTATATGTATGAATGTTTGACTATATGTATGTGTACCATGTGCATTGGAGACTGCAAGAGGAACTCAGATCCCCTAGTATTTGAGTTTCAGGTAGTTATGAGCTATCATGTGGGTGCTGAAAACTGAACCTGAATACTTTACAAGAACAACAATGCTCTTAGCCATTGAACCATCTCTCTGGCCCCAAGCAGTTCTAATTCTATATCTGAAATTTAATACTAAAACTGTGATTTGTATTGCAATTACTTTTGAAGCCTCACCAGTCTCTTGATGCAATACTAAGCAGAAATTGAGTTAAAAAGACACTGAGAAGACCACCTTAGTACAATGAAACAAGAGATGCCTGTTGTCTGCTTGGCTAAAGTTCTGTTTTCTACAAAACGGAGAATATAAATTTCATAGTGTAGACTCTTGTTCATATCTCCCATCTGGCAGCACATTGGTATGGCTGGGGGCACAAAGTAGAGAGATGCAGAATTAAAACCTAGGGTCACCCATTCACTCACTTACCTAAATTGTGGAGGACTGTGAGCACCAATTTGGACTTGTTCTCTGGCAGCTTCTGGTCTGTAGGAATTGCACCTCACCTAAAAGGTAAAGACACCCCAGTAAAAACACTTCTACTCCAATTATACATTTTCTAGTTTCTTAACTCATCCAAGTTGGACTGTAAAATAATTGTGGGATTCATAGAGAGCAAGAAGTTTTAGTGAATCAGATATAACTTTGAACAACAGCAATATCTATTATTCAAGTCCCCAGAGCAGAAAGTTTTATCAATGTGAATTACACAATTTGAGTAAATTAGGAAGGTTTTCAGGCAAATTATTTAAATCGAGAGAATTATATGAGGCCAGGAATTAGTGAAGGTGTTCATCTTATTAATTTAGTGTTGTAAAGAACCTTTATCAAATTTAACCATATACGTTTCAATGAAAAAATAAATAAGACATATCAAGGTTTAGTACAATCAGGAGATTTACTGATTATAGATGTGCCTGGGTGTCTTTCTTGCCTCATCCTAGTCTGGACTTGGAAAAGGAATACATGTCTCTATTTCCTTTGACGTTAGACATGACTACCTAACTTTTTCTGACCAATAAACATAAGAGTTATATATTCTATTTACCAACAAAAGTTTAAGAAAATTTAGCATCAATTTTAATAGTTTTAGGAGTAATGTAAGATGCTACATTAACAGTCAATGGGGCTGAGTAGATGGCTCAATCTGAAACTTGCCTGGAACAAGCCTGGGGACCTGAATTTAGATCCCTAAAAGCCTCATTAAAAAGCTGGGCATGATGGCATGTACCTGTGCCCCAAAGCTAGGGCAGAACATAGGGGTGGTGGTAGAAAAAAGTGGAGTTCATTAGCAAGAATAATTGATGATATTTAGATTCAGTGAAAGACCATTTATCAAAAAATAAAGATGAAGAACAACAAAGGAAAAACACCTGACAACAACTTCTGGCCTCCACACACACATGCATACATCTATATTAACAAGTAGACACACCAACATAGAAATACACTCACAACAAATAGAAAGTATTGTTTTGTGTCCATAAAATTGAAATGATGAAATACTCCAAATGAAATACTGTCAAGAAGAACTACTTCAAAGCCCAATTCCTTCAGTAAAAACTATGGTCAGAGCCCCACTGATGATATAGGCCGAATATGGTGCAAAGACAAGAAATATACTCCTCTGTTATTTGTTTCTGATGTATAACCTACTTAATACTCATTTGAAATATTTCTTGAAATATGATATAAGTTTAAAGTATGAATACCTCTAGGATACATGAATATATAGGAAAGCATTTGAAATTGAAAGGAAAATTATAAATGATTGAGAGATGGGGGAAACACTCAGCTTGGTTGAGCATCAGAATGCAAATGCCCAGGGAAAAAAAAAGCTCATGTCAGATTTCTGAAGTACTGATCATCAAGCCTAAGTTATAACTAGGTTTAAACAGTGTTCTTGAACAGAAAAATAAAACCATATTTTTGAAGGATTTACCTGGCAGAAGTATGTAGGGAAAAAAAGGAAGTAAAGACTATTTTAAAAGCTATTAATGTCTATTAAATAAGTAGAAATAGGCCTTGAAAGAACCAGAAGGATAAAAATGCATGGAAAAATATATGAGAAACAAATTTAGCAGGTCATAGCAACTACAGGTATAGAGAGGGCAAGAAAGCTAATGGTTTACTATTATTTTGATATTGATATATCATCTCATATCATATATATGGATATGACTTATAGATGTTTTTATAATGTGAGTCCTTAATTTTCTCAAAAGCTAGGCCATGGTAGCATGTGGTGGTTTGAATAATGATGATTGGCCCTCATAGACTCATGTGTTTGAATACTTGGTATAGGGAAATGGTAGTATTAGGAGGCGTGGCCTCGAGAGGGTGTGCTACTTGGAGGAAATGTGCTACTGTAGGAGTGAGCTTTGAGATCTCAGATGCTCAAGCCAGTTTACTATCTTGTTGCCTGCCTATCAGGATGTAAAATTCTCAACTCCTTCTCCAGCATGTCTGCCTGTATGCTACCATGCTTCCTGCTATGGCAATAACAGGCTAAAATCCTGAAACTGTAAGCAAGCCTCAGTTAAATGTTCTCTGTTATAAGAGTTGCTGTGGTCATGGTGTCTCATCACAGCAATCGAATCCCTAACTAAGATAGACCTCATTTTTCCTGTTCAACCTTATATCTTAGGTTATTTTGTCATATATATTGGGCTTGCATTATTGTGTAGCATTGATTATGTTTCATAAGATATTTCAGAGGATCCTGAACATTAAGGTTGTTACTGTTTTCTAGTACATTTCCAGGATAGAAAAATAATATGTACCATGTAAACAGAATTCCTCCAATGCACAAAAGAGTAAAAATATCCTCATTCTGTAAGATTGGGGGATGCTTGAAGAGAAATTTCTCAATGGAAATTTTTAAAAAACAGAATTATTCTTTTACCACCAAATTTCTTTAGTTTGACAAAAATGTTGTATTTAAAGATGACATAAAATTTAAATGACAAAATCTCTCTCCATTAGTTTATTTCATTTACAAAGAGTTGTTATTTTGGACTAAAATGTAATAGTAGGAATAGATAGATCCTTGTATTTTTGTCTTCCAGATCAGAGCTCAGAAATCTCCTTCTAGAAAAAGATAGATTTGAACATTTGAAAACCATAAGATACCTGTTTCAATTATTCAGTTCTGCCATTGTAACAGAAACCTAACCACAGATAACATGTAAGTGACAGAGTATAGCCTTTTTCCAATCAAAGTATTATTTATTACTTTTAAATAAAAAATTATTTGGTCCTGTTTGTCCATTCTAACAGGAAATGCTATTTTGTGGGTATGCTTTTTTGGTACGTATTCTTACATCTGATACAAAATTAAATGTTGACTATAGTCAAAGTCATACCAGTGAAGTTTTCCACCAAATCTTTGATTAAAGGCACAAGTTAATGGAATACATTTTCCCCCTTGTGCCCTATCCTCAGTTTACTCACGTGAGCATAACTCAGGAAGAAGAGCTGATTGTTGGTGAATGTGATGCCTGGTAGGAGGGGCTCTTCAACTCCCTGTCTTCTATCATTTATCCATTTCCTGTAAGCCTAATGACAGAAGCAGAACAGCTCATCATCATCAATAATAGCCTTTCTCTTTTCCAAATCCACACAAAAGTACTAAACACATATTCCTGCCATGTGTAAAATGCACTGTGTTGAGTTTTCCTTTAAGAAAATAAGCACCTGGAAATGCAACCAAGTGTCACTCCATCTAATAGTGAAACAGATGCATTTTCAAAAGAACTTTACAACTTATGCTGCTATCCAGGCATGGGTGATCTATCAGCCTAGCATTTGGGAGGCTGTTGCAGGACCACTTCCATAAGGTTAAGATTAATCTGAACGACAGAATGAGATTGCCTCAAAAACAAAAAAAGAATTCAAACTGACAAATAATTTATACTCTATAAATAACAAAGCAATTGAACCACAGTAATCAGATATTAAGTAGCTCTTTAAAAGGTGTCCCTTCCATTCCAAGGAGGAACAAAATAATTTAATACCATGCACAACTGCTTCAGCAATAAATTTGAGTGAGATCAACATATTGTTCTTTTTATCACAAGAAAAGGTATTATCTTTTTATCATCACTTAATAAAACAAAATATGTTTTAACCAGAATATAAAGAAAGATAACATTTAGAATTAATCTGTTTTTTAAAGTGAACATATTCATTTTATGCAAATCTTTCTATGTTTTTCCTATGTTTATTTTTTAAATATACACTGAGAGATTATGCAAATACTTTTATAGACTCTCACTGGCCCAATATATGAGAATGAATAGCCTCTAGCCATAAGTTTGAAATATAAGGCCTTAAGATAAAATGATAAAGAAGGATAAAGATAAATCTTTACTTCAAGAAAATTCACATGAATTTAGCCCCAAGAAGAGTTCTATAGCATTCTTTAATATGATTCTGAGTATATTGTCTGAAAACTCTATCTTAAATATATAATTCTTAATAACCATTATTATTTAGGATGACTTAATATTCCAAAAAAGAAAAAAGTGCAACTTTGTCTATTAGAGTATAACAAAGTTCATGTAGAAACACAAACATATCTTAGTGAATCAAAAACATCACAGTACTCAACACTGAGTTGGTGCTGTACACTGAGTTGCAGCCATGCATGCTTTCACAACTTTTAAAGCCCAGTAAATGTAATGGTAAGTACCCTAAAAGCTTCTCGAAGACCTCCATTATCAGCAATATTTTCTCCCAAGGTCCTTTTCCCCTTCACCTAAGAAAAAGGAAAAAAGAGAGTGTTTCACAGTCAAGTACCATTCAGCAAAAGACATGTAAATATTATAGGAAGCAAATGTCATATTTTAAGGAGAAAATTGCATGCAATAAAGAAAACATAGACATGATGAGTTTTGAGATGGCAAACTAGTCCCAGCAAGAATCTTCTGAATGTGGTCTTTTTTATCTTGATAGTTTCTGCATTACATTCTCAGCCACCTCTTTATTCACACTAATTGAGCTGGCTCCAATAAAACATTAACAATATTCTCAATGGCTCTGGTTTAATGGGAAAAATAGAAATGTCAATATCCAGATGACTGTCTTTGATTGACTCACATGATTTGACTGTTTTTCCCATTGTCTCTCTCTGTCTCTAAAAACTTGCCATCTACACAGGAACAAGATTTTAGAACCAACCATTATCATTTTACCTTCAGCTCTTTCTATGAAACATTGAAAGGAAAGTTGTTCTCTTGGGGAACAAAAATGAAATAGAAGTGGTACAGACTACAAGGTCAAGGTTTGAAATATGTATGACACCCAGCGAAGCATGGGGAGACATTCTTCCTAGCTGTTTCTTAAAACTGTAAATGAGCTAGGATGGAAATAGTCTATAAGTTTATACACCCCCAGCCAAAGCTAACCTGCCATTTGCTTTTGTCTAGACAGGATTTTCCACTTGTCAGTGACTGAAGGAAAAATCAAAAGAACCATATTTTGTGGCATATAGAAATTATATGAAATTCAAATCAGTATCTATAAATCAACTTTTATTAGATCACAGCCAAGCCCTCTAACATACACAGTCTGTGTTCCCTCGCTACAAGAAGAGTTTAGGATTTGCTATCTAGCTTAAGGGTATGCTAACCCAGTATAGTAGGCAGAATTATGGCTTCTTAAAGACATCTGCATCAAAATCTCCAGGCTTTCAGGAATCAAGTTACCCTACAATGGCGAAATTGACTTTTAAAATGTGAATAAGTCCATATCATAATTATAAGTGTTCTTATAAAAGGAAAAGGAAAACAAGAGTATCAGTGGTCATTGTTGGCTTTTAAGAAGAAAAGTATCTTAGTGTAACAAGAAAAGTATCTGGTGTAACAAGATACTATGACCACAGCAACTCTTATAAATGAAAGCATTACAGTTCAGAGGTTTTGTCCATTATGTCATGGTGGGATGCACAGTGGCATGCAGGCAGATACGGTGCTAGAAAGATAGTTGAGAGTTCTATATTTGACTCAGTGGGTAGCAGGAAGAAAGTAAGAGACAGTGGGCCTGGCTTGAACTTCTGAAAACTCAGTCAATGCCCCAGTGACATATTTCCTCCAACAAAGCCACTCCAACAAGACCACACCTCTTAATAGTGCTACTCCATATGAGTTTATGAGGGCCATTTTCATTTAAACCAGCACAGAAGGGGTCATAAGCCAAGAAATATTGATATCCTCAAAAACACAGAAAATATAAGAGATGGACTCTTCCCTAGTACCCTCTACAAAGGAAGACATCCATTCTGATGTCTTTCTTTTAGGCTACAGAGACTTAAGTCACACTTTTGAAATACAGAATCTTGTGAGAATAAATTTCTGTTGTTTTAAGCAACTCAGTTCATAGTAATTTGCTATATCAGCAAGAGAAAACTAGTATATCCTACTCCCAAGCCAGGGATCCTACCAAAAACTACCTTTTAAGTTAGCCCAACTACTAATTTACCAACAATGTAATAAGATGGAGAAAAAAAGAAAACAAAATTCAGAGTATCACCTAGAGCCCCTATCCCTTGGCTTTACTCTCCTAGTTAATGCTCTGCTTGTACTCTTTTCACAGTCAATTAGAAAAGAACTATGGTCAACACTTTTGTTTAACAAACAAGCATTTGAAACTCAAAGTAGTCCATGTATTCAAAAAAAAAACTAAAATATAGTTACATCATAAGCTTTTTCTAATTTCCAGCCCTCCCTATGCATCCCCCTCTTAGCTGCCTCTCAAATTCTTAGCCTCTGCTTCTCTAATTGCCAATTCATAGAAAGTTACTTGTTAGCATATGATTTCAGAGCCACCCAGAGCTTTCCCTTCTCTACCAAGAATTTGCAACCACCTTAGCCTATGGAAGTAGCATAGCTCACCTTCCAATGACTGACAGATGTGATGGTAGAGCTTCCCAGCCCTTTGTTCCTGAGCTGAACAACTTCTGGGGTACATTCTCTAGTATCTTACTTAGTATCAAGAGTGAAACTCAGTTTTCCTAAGAGCCAAGTAACCCCTTCTTGGATTTTGCTTATAAAGAAGTTGCTCTAAGACAGAATGATTAAGAAAAATACTCACATTCATCAGGCATTCAAACCCAAGTAGACCTCTGTCTCTGGAGCTTTTGTTGTATAACACATGCCTTCTCAAGTCTCATTTATTTTTATTTATATCTATATACACACATGCTTGAATCCATCTCCTTCCTTTTCATTCTAAACTTTACATCTAAATTACAGGATTCTGGAGTGACCTCATCCCTCTAATGCCTGACATTCTGAACCACTGCAGTAGAGCACAGGAGACCAGGCTTGACCTCTACAGATGCACTGCCTGCTGACATTGTACACTGTGGTGAATCAACTAAGTTGCTCCTAGTCACTGCAAAGAAAAATCAGTACAGAGAACAGACTCTATTAAATAAAACCTGAAAATAAAGACTGACCATTTATGTTACAAAAGAATCACATACATAAACACACACACACAAGCACACCCAAGCATGCACACCCACACACATACCCACACAGGCATTTACATTTAATTCCTTCTATGGGAATGAGACTGAAGCAGTTTTCTGATAATTGAATGAATTTATATTGATACAGATATGCTCTTATGATTATTGTCCCATTTTCAAAATTATATCTTTATATCTGACACTTTGAGCAAACAAATAGATGCTGAAGTACATAATAAATATATATTTGATTATGTAACCATATATATGGATAAACATAAAATAAGTGAATGAGAGCATGCTACAGTCATGTGTGAGTATGACTCTGGAGTCATACAGTTCTAAACTCTAACACAGACTCTACAGTGAGTTATATTAAATTCCACAAAAAAATAAAACTCTCATTCATAAAGATTTAAATACAAAATATCGAACAACTTATAAAGCTTTCCTGGGAGGAAACAAGCATCTCCTAAGATGGTTTTAATACGCTTATCTACTTGAATATTTGATGGAACTATTTAGGAAGGTCTGGGAAGTATGACCTTGTTGTAGGAGATAGGTCATCAAGGGATGGACTTTCAGGTTTCAAAAGCCCATGCCATTCCCAGTTAGTTGAATCAATCTCTCTCTCTCTCTCTCTCTCTCTCTCTCTCTCTCTCTCTCTCTCTCTCTCTCTCCCTGTTGTTGTCTCAACATGTAAACTCTCAACTATGGTTCCGTTATCCCTGCTGCCATGCTCCCCATCTTGATAGCCATGGGCTGTGATAGTCTGGACTGCAATGCCCAAATTAAATTCGTTCTTTTCTATAAGTTGTCTTTATTGTAATGTCTTATCAAAGCAAGAGAAAAGGAACTGAGTAACTTCCTATCCAATCTGAGTAGAGGAGACATTTTCATAGGCCTGAACACAAAGACAAAGGTAATTTTAAGAGAGATTAAGTATCTTGGAATTTTTTAAATGTTTTGATTTTGTGTGTCAAAAGATAGTACAGAAAAAGAAATTTTAAAGGATGAGTAATACACTTGAGGGAGATACATATAATGTGAACAACAGAAGTTTAAGAGCCCTATTATTTTAAAGGTTCTCATAACTGACAAAAAAGGTAAAGTTCCATAGATAATATATTATTTCATCCATCACTGGTGAAAATATGAAATTTTATTCTAGTGACAATAGAAATGAATCTCACAGGAAAAAAGCATATGCCTAATAAAGTATTTATTGCATCAGCATTTCTAACTGAAAATTGTCCCCTTGGGTAAGAGGTTACTTGACTAGGTTATGGTATTCACACCAGGAATTCTTAGACCATTGCCAGAAGCAATTAACTGAAGCTGCATGTGTCTGAACACTGGAGAAAGTATATCAGGGTTATTAACACTGACTATTGTCAGGGTAGATAAGAGAGAAAAGGAAAGGAGACAAAGATAAAGGCAAAAAGGAAAGGAATAAAATTTTACATCCTCAAAATATGGATAAAATTTCATTTTGTCATCATGGAAGACTATATACATACATATGACACAAAATGAATATTTCAAAAGTACATTTCTTTTGTTCAAATTTTTATAAATAAATGCTTGATTCTCAGACCCTTTGGTTCAAAGTGAGGCATTATTTCAGTTAATTAAGCCTAAGAATGGTTTAGATAGAAGCTTTTTACAATATTAAGTGGGAGATTTTTAAGAATGTCATCGTTTATTTGTGCTAGGGGCTTTGTGATGTCATTAATGTATAGGCCTGTGATTCTCCAAATTCAAAGTCTGTAAGAACTACCTGAGCCATTGTGAAAGACTCCCAGACTATAAGGCCCCACCCCTAGAGATTGAGCAGGTCTGGGCAGGATTCTTCAGCTGATGCCCCTATGTTTGTGATGGGTGTGAATCACAAGAAATATGACAACTCCCTCAAGATTGTCAGACAATGCATCCTGCACTACCAACTGCTTAGCCCCCTAGCCAAAAGTCATCCGCGGCAACTTTGGCATCGTGGAAGGCTCCATGACTACAGTTTCATGCCTTCACTGCCACTCAGAGACTGTGGATGGCCCCTCTGGAAAGCTGTGGGCGTGATGATAGGATGGGGCAGCCCAGGCATCATCCCTGCATCCACTGGTGCTACAAGGCTGTGGGCAAGGTCATCCCAGAGCTGAATGGGAACTCACTGGCATGGCCTTCCATGTTCCTCCCCCCAATATCCATTGTGGATCAGACATGACGCCTGAAGAGAAACACCCGTGTGATGTTGACATCAGGAAGGTGGTGAAGCTTAAGGCATCTGAGGGAACCCACTAAAGGGCATCCTGGGCTACACTACAGGAGGCCCAGGTTGTCTCCTACGACTTCAACAGCAGCTCCCACTCTTCCACCCTTTGATGCTGGGGCTGGCATTGCTCTCAATGACAACTTTGTAAAGCTCATTTCCTGGTATGACAATGAATACGGCTACAGCAACAGGGTGGTGGATGTCATGGCCTTCAAAATAGGAGACTTAAACCAGAATCATTGTTCTGGAAGTATAGAAAAGATGAAGAACGAGAGACCACATAAGAAACCCTGAACCACCCACCCCAGCCCAGCAAGGATACTGAGAGCAAGGAGAGGCCCTCAGTTTCGAGGAGTCCCCATCCCAACTCAGCCCCGAACACTGAGCATCTCCCTTGCAATTCCATCCCAGACCCCATAATAACAGGAGGGGCCTAGGTAGCCCTCCCTTCTCTCTTGAATACCATCAATAAAGTTCGCTGCACACCCCCCCCAAAAAAAAAGAATTTGTATTTCTAACAAGTACTCAGGGAAGGCAGATGTTGTGGATCCCAGAAGCATGCTTGGAAAACCAATGGAGTAAAAAAGCTAATGTCTAAATGAAGAAAAATGGCCCACAAGGTTTCCCCCACGCATGCACACAACCATAGCTGTACTCACATTTAAGCCGGCTTTCTTCCAATAATAGTTGCTATACTGGTTAATCATGCATTTTGTTTTTTCCTTAAACTTTTCTTCAGAGTCCACAGACCACCACGGATCAAGATTTCCATTTTTATCATATTTTCTACCTAACATAAAGGAAGGTTACAAGAAATCTGTGTTACTTCATAGAAGCTGAAATCATCAACTTTCCTTTTCATTACCTCAACATACTTTCCAAACCAGTCCTGACAGCACAGGATGCTGTCCCTGAGATTAACTCCCACAACATCTCCAATGTCATGGATTAATTTAATTGTAAAAAACAGAGAAAGGAAGCAAAGAATTGAAAGAGTTCTTGCCTTGAAACGAACAAAGGACATTTTTAAAATGAGATTCATCAATTTAACATATACACCAGTCTTCTCCAATCTTGGCTTCCTTTTTTCATCTCCTCTGACCTGAAATGTTCTCTGGCAAGCAAAATTAGTTTCCTTCATTCAAAAAGCAGAGGTAACTGAAGAACTTCTACCAGTGAAATTCCAAAACTCATAGGAACAGCCCCAGTGAGTCATCCAAACCATAGGGCCACGGAACCTGACTCAGCCCCATAGCAACCTGCTTCCTCTAAGTTGCCAGGAGCCAAGAGACACATAACCCCCTGTTATGAATCATTCTACAGTCATCAGTGTGGATAGAAGACCCATCTGTCCTGCTTGGATGAGGAATGTTGCTTTAAAATGAGAACTTGGAATAGGGATGGAAATCTCCAAAATGTAACAGGGGTGGGGGTGGGGTGTTCTTGTGGTCTCTCATTCTTCATCTTCTCTATACTTCCAGAACAATGATTCTGGTTTAAGTCTCCTATTTTGAAGGACACTACTATTCCCCACCTAAGAGTCTCCAAAGAAAAAGACTGTAAGAAAAAAAAAAATACATGGAAGGTCCCCTAAGCAAAAGTGTTCATTGAAACAGTCCAAAGCTCTTCAGCAAGGTTGCTTGCTATTAACACTACACTACCCCCAGGAATAGAGTTACTGTCCTCCACCCACTAACACATCAGTTGTCAGTTACTAGGCTTGTACTCATACGTGCAATACATTGTAGTAAGCACTGTTGATAGGATGAAACCACCACCATTAGATTCTATCATGAGGGAGAGACCCAAAAGAAAGGTCCAGAACTAATTAAGCACCGCATACCTTTGTTTCTTAGTTAAGCATCTTAACTCAATTGCAAAAAGGCTGGCTCTGAGAACTCTGGTGATTACAAGGCAGCTACACTTTAACAGGGAGAAGAAGACCAGAGGAGCATGGGGAAGTGAGACAAAGAGGGGATTAAGGAAGAGTTGGTGAGATGTAAGAATTATTATTCAGAAGAAAAAGAAGCCAAATTCTCTCTTATCCCAGAATGGGTATCCAGGAAAGGTTGTTGGAGATTACCTTGATCTTGCTAGGTTTTTAAAGCTGTCTACAAATCATTGTATTAGTCTGAATTCTATTTCAGGTCAAAGGGGGAAAAGGGAGGGAGGGAGGGACAGAGAGAGAGTGTGAGAGAGGGGCTGTCCTGTAATACTCTGAAAATTAAGAAAAGAAATGATGATTTAAAATAACAACTCTTGGCCTAGTAAGATGAGTCAGCAGGTAAAGCCACTTACCACTAAACCTAGTGACTTGATTTCAATACCCTGAACACACATGGGAAGGAAGAACTAATCCTGCAAGTTGTCCCTTGATCACACACACACACACACACACACACACACACACACACACACACACACACACACACACACACATACACCCACAGGCACACATGCACACACACATGCACGCACACACACAAAGTGTGTCATAAAACTTTAAAAGAGATGACAACTCCCAAAGGAGATGCTTTGGGTTGTTGTTATCTTACGCCTTTCCCTTTTTTGCTGAAACAACACCAGGATACAGAGCACATTTGTATGTTTTAATTGTGAATATGTGCCGATATAAAGAAAAACAGAAAAGAAGCACTTGAAATTATACAAAGCAATCAGGCAGCCGAGTTCCCAAGGCCAACTTCCTAATTAAGCAGCACATATAATCATCTCAGGGGCAGAGCTCACACCTCCAGGGAAAACATCCTAAGATGGCAGAGAGGAAAAAACAAAGAGGGAAAGCTACAGTATCATTCCTGGAGCTGCTGCAGCAGCCCCAGCAATACTGTTCTGAATGCAAAGGGGCTTTTATGGAAACTACAGTCTTTCTCTGTTTCTTTTCTTTTTTTTTTTTCATTTACCCTGATCACCAACTGAATAGTTATTTATTACAAGCTATCACAGCAAACATGAGAAAAGTTTGCAATCAGCAATCATATTTCTTGAGATAATCGTCAATCTATGATGATGCCACTACAGAAAGATAATAACAACAATTAACACCATACAATCAACATTATTATAAAAGGGAACAGCTTATGAAAGGAACTAGTACTTACCATTATTATCAAATCCATGTGTAAATTCGTGGCCCACAATTACTCCTATAGCACCGTAACTCAGAGATCTATGTCATGAATAAACAATTTGGAAAAATTATAGGTATGAATTTGACAGCATAATCCTTTATTTTTTTTAGTGAAAAACCAAGATTATAAACAGTTTTTGGTAATGTTAACAAAAATATCTAACAATCATGTACAAAAATGTATAAAGCAATTTTTCTAAACATATCCTTCTAATCAAAACAAAGAAGTATAAATTCTAACTTTGTCACAGTGACCTTACGTGGGCCTTAGTGTCCTGCTCCGTGAAATGAGGAATGTGAAAGACATTTCTAAAGTCCTTTCTAGTCTCAAGATGTCTGTGGTTCTATATCTGTTGCAGTGGTATTTTGTATTTGAATACCTAAAATAGGACTTGAAATATAAATAATATAAATATACTATTTATTTTTTCCTGAAAACTTGCTGCAAAGTCACTATAATCGTAGAAGTTAAATTGTTTTCTAAACGTAGTCATAAAAAAAGGAATAGAGTGGAGCTTAAAAGGGATCTATCTGTTTGGAAATTAGTCACGTTCCTCTGTTTCTGTGGCAGACAAGCTGACAGCTGAATAGCAAAGACTGTGAAGTCTTAATCAGATTTGGGGAAAGTGTTATATTATTTCTCTTCACTTCTGAGGAAGCATGTGGTAGATTATCTATAAGGATAGCCACCAACGACATCACCTACCCTTAAGTACAAATGTCCCCTCTTCTACCAAAAAGTGATCTATTTCCTGGCCCTTCAATCTGGACTGGCCATGAGATGTGTGACCAATAAACTATATAGTATAAGGGGCCAAAGAGGCTTCTGGAACTAGACCTTAAGACACTTGGCACTTTTCACCTACAGCCTTTTTTTAAGTTAACAATAATGTAAAGAAATGTGACTGCCTGATTGAAGGGCAAGAGACCTGATAAAGCAATGGAGAAACTCCGAGATGTAAGGGACTCTCTCACACGCACACACACACACACACACACACACACACAAAGAACCAGAAAGGCCCTTCTGGGCCCCACCCATCAGAAGGGCAAGAAGGAATGGAAGCAATCTAAATGATCTAGCCCAGTGGAGCAGGCCCAGACCAAACAATAGAATTGGAGAGCCAGTAAATGGCTGTTTGGTGGTAGTGATAGTTTGAATATGTTTGGCTTCCATAGCTTCATGTGTTTGAATGCTTGACCCATAGGGTGTGCCCTTGTTGGAGTAAATGTGGCCGAGTTGGAGAAAGTATGCCACTGCGGGTGGGCACTGAGGTTTCAGAAGCTCAAGGCAGGCCCAGTAGTGTGGTCTCTCTTTTTCTGCTGCTTGCTGATACAGATGTAGAACTCTCCAGCACTGTGTAGGGTTTTGTGCTGCCATTCATCTCACCGTGATAATGGACTGAACCTCTGAACTGTAAGCCAACCCCAATTAAATGTCCTTTATAAGAGTTACCATTACCATGGTGTCTCTTCACAGCAAATAAAATCCTAAGACAGTAGTGCTTTATTATACAGCATAGATAATTGGAGCAAAGTACAAACAGAAAAATTGAGCAAATCAATGAACTTTCCAGATGCATGTGTCTAGAATTTTCTAATATAATCTCCATGAAGACCAAATCCTCATCTTATTCATCCACCACTAAATTCTCTGTTCCTAGTAAAACAATAAAAAATTAACAATGATTTAATTCATAATTAATTAGCCTTATCATGTCATGTAAGGGACACATGTGTCTTATATAGAAACTATTTAAGTCAGTTAACCTATAGGTAAGAACTACAGACAATTTAGAATCTTTATTGAAAGATTTGTAATTACGCCAAAAATATTTCATAGTTGGTCCCTGGCATGCAACATCAAAGTCGTTCAGCAAACAGATAGGACAAAAGCTATAAAGAACAGAATTTTTTGAAGTAACATGTTATTACAGGACGTAATGATCCTTAACATGCTAATTGTTTGTCTCAACTGTACCCAAGGAAGTGCTGTAAGATTTAATTTTTCCCCTTGGTGGCAATTCTTTCCTTTGTTATTTCTTTCCTGCAAGGTAATTTGCATTTGAAAAAATGTTTCCTACTGTTTTTCCATCATTACAAACCTTCATTAAAGAAGTAAGAATAAAATTAGACATTTCAATCATAGAGCTATCATAGCCTATGTGGGACAAACTTGTAATTTCACATGGTGCTAAATTTTTTGCAGCAGTAGCTAGCACTGTGTGACCTACAATATTTGGATTTCGCAGATTTCTCAGTTTTCCACACACCCTCAGTCAATGCTATTGACTGAGTAAATTTAAGGGATGGGCAATGGGAACATATAGAAAGTACTCGGCGACAAATATCCCTTGAAAGGGACTGCTCCAACAAGCTTTTTATTTGCAAAGGATAATAGGGAATTCAAAAATGATCGAATCATTGTAAATCTCAATTCTCAGTCACAAAATCACAATCCTTTAGAAAAGAGACAAAGAAAAAGTAATTTTGTATGACTAAACCTTATAATGATAATGTTTTATAGTATTACATTGATATTCTGTACTTTTTCCAATGCACATTATTTAAATTAGCATGCCATAAAAAAATCAATTCATGTGTCTCTTAGAATACAACTGGCTGCGCAGAAACTGGAGGGCTTCCTGCATTAAAAATCGAGCTCTCCAAAGGAGATAGGAACAGCGTTACTTTACTACCTATTCAGTTTCTCTTTTATTATCATCTGAGGCCTTTAACAGATACACAAGATTTGTTTCAATTACAAAACAATTATACTGCTGTCTGGATTCAGTGTGACCTCAGGCTGTTATCAAGTAAGGGTTACCCTATTCCTGTATCAGAAAAACATAAAAAAAAAAAAAAAAAAAAAAAACCTCTGAGATGAAAGTAGTTATAAAATCCTGCTCAAGTCCCTACCAGAAACTTGGGAAGCAGAGATAATAAGATAAAAAAATAAAGGCCAATCTGGACAACTTAGTAACATCTTATTTCAAAAACAGTTTTTAAGCTGGAGCATAGGAACACACACCTATAATCCTAATCCTGGCACTGCATTTGAGAGACTAATAGGGTCGTAAGACCTGCCGGGGCTATATAGTGAGCCTGTTGCAAAAATAAATAAATAAATAAATAAATAAATAAATAAATAAATAAACAAACCAACCGGTAAAACAATCAAAAAGTAATAAGAGACCTGCTTTTCTTTACAATGACTAGTAGTTCACTTGTCTGATGTGACCCATTATGTCTTAGCATAGTTCCAAAAAAATTTCTTCCACATATTTATCTAAAACTGAACTGTGCTTTCAAAAACAATAAAGTTGCTAGCTGAGCACTGGCTGACTTCCCTGAACACAGAAAACCATTCTGCCACTTAATTTTCCTTCCAAAGGATAAAAACACATCATGTCTATAACCCCATCATTTAAGGGGAAAGGACAAGAAGGTTTCAAGTTCAAGGCCAGCCTTACTTATGTAAAAATTCCCACATCAGCAATTTTGAGGCTGCCAAAAAAAAAAATGCCAAACCCCATCTCTAAATTTTGGCAAGTTCTTTGTAATATTTATTTTATCTGTATGAGTGTTTTGACTGTGTATATGTATGTGTACTATGTGTTTACCTGGTACCCACAGAGGGCATTGGATCCTTGGGATCTAGAGTTAGAGAAGATTGTGAGTACCATGTAGGGGTTAAGAATTGAACCCAGATCTTCTAGAAAAACAACCACGTATTCTGAACAACTAAGTCATCTTATGAGCCCTCTTTCATGTTCTTGTCCTTCAGGCATGGACTAGAGAACAGCATTTCCCACAGAAACATAGAAAGAGTCATCAAGCCTTGATGTTAAATATAGCAAATAAGTTTCTTATAGAACTTGAGGAATGAGGATAATGGACGAGAAGAGAAGATATCATCAGTTTCATGACACTTTTAGATTGTGTTGTTTAAGGTTATTTACATCCCTGACTCTTTCCCTTGGAAGTAATTTGGCTTGTTTCTGTCCTCAAAACTAGACAAAACTCTCACATGTACACCACACTGACCCACCTGGGCAAAAAGATATCTATTCCTTTGATTCTCATGGCATTTTATCAATTAAGACAAAATAGATGACTATCTGGGAAGCCAACTCACTGAAGTAATTTCTACCATTTCTATATTCCAATACAAAGTAGTCAAACAATGCTTAACATCTATCAACTGAAGTGATTTATTAAAAGAAAATGGGAACACTCACTCAAGTATCAACTATGTCTCCACCTAAGTTAATACTAACAAACACTAACAAGAATTCTTAAGTTTTTGATTTTTATGTTTCTATAAAAATCTCATGCCCATGGACCAAATAAACAAATCACTAAATCAATAATTTCCAAACATAAGCAGACCATTTCCAAGTCTTCAGTTATAGTTATATAACAATAGAAAACTCCATTAAATTGTCTGGGATAAGCAGAATCAAAGAATGCCAGTGTTTTTTCAGACTAAAGAGCCCTTACAGAATTACTTAGACTTTTAATTTTATAAACTAAGTGCGCATGATTCTAACCTAATTAACTATGGGGGAAAAAAGAATCCAAATTCCTGAATACTGAAGAAAGCTATTCAGCTAAGGACCAGTATGCTACTAATAGATTTGATTAGATGCTAACCTAATATTTTACATTTACACTAATAATAGTATTTCCTTGTAATACCCTCTATTGATACTACCTAAGTTCTCTCAGCATAGAGCATGTCTCATTGCACTGATCACACTGCTTCTGAGGGCCAACTTAAAACTAGTTGTCTACCAAGTTTCTCCAGCCATCAGAGATTATTTCACATAGGAAGGCCACTGATAGAATGTGAGGTAGAGAATAAATAACCTTTATCTTGAAGCATGCTCTGTAATTTACCAGCAAGACTGACTTCCAGTTGCCCATGATGTCACATTAGCTTTGTAACACACATATGGCTTCCCCAAGATTCCCTAATGCTAACTCCTGGAACCTGTGAATGTGTTATGTCATGTGGCAAAGAGGAATTAAGGTTGCAGACAGAATTAATGTTGCTAGCCAGTTGACCTTAAAAGAGAGCAACTACCCTGACTTAGCTATGTGGGCCCAGAGTAACCACAAGTGTCTTTAAAAACAAAAGAAACAAAAGATAAGATGTCAAAGGAAATACTACACTGACATTTTTAAGATGGAAAAAGAAGGCCATAGGGAAAGTAATGTGGCCCCCCTCTAAAAGTCAGAAAATCTAAGATAGTAATTTATTCCCTACAACTTCAAAAAAATGGATCACACAAAAATAGGCTAACTTGTTTGGATAGTTTTAGTGGTAATTCATTTTTACCAGGCATAGAAGACTCATAGAACACAACGTATCATTTTCCTTTGAACTATGCTCCAAACTACTTACATCCTTATGGCAAGAACAGCTTCTGAAGAAGCCTAATCAGACAAAAACTGTTATATTTCTCTGAATTTTAACTGTATGAGATATTGTCTAATTTTACCTACATAATTATATAGAAGTTCTTATATACCCAAATGTAAATACAAGTGACACCTTCTGAAATCATGACTACATTTCCCATGCATTAATGGATCACAACCATATAAAGGCATATAAAGAAGTAAAAGGGCCAAATTGGGATCCATCTCAAGGGGAAGCGCCAAGGTTGGACACTATTACTGATGCTATGGAGTGCTTACAGACAGGAGCCTAGCATGGCTGCCCTCCAGAGGCCCAACAAGCAGCTCAAAGAGTCAGATGCACATATTTACACCCAACTAATGCACAGAAGCTACAGCCCCCTGTGGTTGAATTAGAGAAAAGCCGGAAGAAGCTGAGGAGGAGGGCCCTATAGGGAGACCAGCAGTCTCAACTAACCTGGATCTCTGGGGTCTCTCAGACACAGAGCCACTAACCAGGCAGCATACACCAACTGATAAGAGGCTCCCAACACATATACAGCAGAGGACTGCCAGGTCTGGACTCAGAGAAGATGCACCTAACCCTCGAGAGACTTGGAGCCGCAGGGAGTGGGGAGGTTTGGTGGGATGGGGGTAGAGGGTGGGGACATCATCATAGAGACTGGGGGAAGGAGGTGTGGAATGTGGAACAGTTGGAGGGTAGACTGGGGGGCAGGAGGGATAAAGTCTGGACTGTAAAAAAAAATAAAGAATAAAAAATAAAAAAGTAGGGGAGGAGAAAGCTGGACTCTCAGAAGTGTAGACCATCCTGAGAGCTCAGGGGAGACCACCACTTCTGCTCACATTCCTGACCCAAGAGGAACAAGCCTAGTGCCTTCTGGCTACAGGAACATAGGAGTAGTCAGTGGCAGGAACCTTCTGCTTTCTGCCTGCTTCCAGAGCCAGGAGTGCTGATACACCTCAGAGCACAGGTAAGACCAACTATTCTGCTCCAAGCAAACCACCCTAACCCTAACCCACAAAACACACAAACCCAGGAGCAGCTCTCTGTTTCCCAGATCCAGCTGAAATAAAACAGGTCTACAGGAGAGCTGACACACAAGCTTACAAGAGAGTCAAGCCACTGTCAGAGACAGCAAGACAAGCTAACACCAAGACAACCTTATGGTGAGAGGCAAGCACAGGAACCCGAGCAACAGAAATCAAGACTACTTGGCATCATCAGAGCCCAGTTCTCCCATCAAAGCAAATACTGAATGTCCGAAAACACCAGAGCAGGGGAGGGTGGGGTTAGGGGGATGTTGGCCCGGAAACTGGGAAGGGGAATAACAATCGAAATGTAAATAAGAAATACTCAAGTTAATAAAGATGGAAAAAAAATCACATCTCATGATCATGATAGAGGACTTTAAGAAGGACATGAATAACTCCCTTAAAGAAATACAAGACAACACAGGTAAACAAGTAGAAACCCTTAAAGAGAAAATAAAATATCCCTGAAAGAATTATAGGAAAACACAACCAAACAGGTGAAAAAACTGAACAAAACCATTGAGGATTTAAAACTGGATATAAAAACAATAAAGAAAGCTCAAAGAGAGACAACCCTGGAGACAGAAAACCAAGGAAAGAGATCAGAAGGTGTTGCATGCATCACCAACAGAATACAAGAGATAGAAGAGAGAATCTCAGGGGCAGAAGATACCATAGAAAACAATGACACAAATACCCTGTACAAAGCTCAAGTCAAGTGGATCAAGGAAGTCCACATCAAACCAGATACACTCAAACAAATAGAAGAAAAAGTGGGAAAAGAGCCTTGAACACATGTGCACTGGGGAAAATTTCATGAACAAAACACCAACGGCTTATGTTCTAAGATTAATAATCAACAAATGGGACCTCATAAAACTGCAAAGTTTCTGTAAGGCAAAGGACACTGTCATTAAGACAAAATGGCAACCAACAGATTGGGAAAAGATCTTTACCAATCCTACAACTGATAGAGGGCTAATATCCAAAATATACAAAGAACTCAAGAAATTAGATTCCAGAGAGCCAAATAACCCTATTAAAAATGGGGTACGGAACTAAACAAAGAATTCTCAGCTGAGGAATGCCGAATGGCTGAGAAGAGCTTAAAGAAATGTTCAACATCCTTAGTCATCAAAGAAATGCAAATCAAAGCAACCCTGAGATTTCACTTCATACCAGTCAGAATGGCTAAGATCAAATACTCAGGTAACAACAGATGCTGGCAAGGATGTGGAGAAAGAGGAACACTCATCCATTGTTTGTGAGATTGCAAATTGGTACAACCATTCTGGAAATCAGTCTGGAGGTTCCTCAGAAAATTGGACATTGAACTACCTGAGGACCCAGCTATACATCTCCTGGACATATACCCAAATGATTCTCCAAAATACAACAAAGACACACGCTCCACTATGTTCATAGCAGCCTTATTTATAATAGCCGGAAGCTGGAAAGAACCCAGATGCCTTTCAACAGAGGAATGGATACAGAAAATGTATCTAACCAATGGAGTACTACCCAACTATCAAAAACAACGACTTCATGAAATTCATAGGCAAATGGATGGAAATAGAAAATATCCTCCTGAGTGAGTTAAACCAATCACGAAAAACCACACATGCTATGCACTCACTGATAAGTGGATATTAGCCCAAAACCTCGAATTGCCCAAGATACAATCCACAGACCACATGAAGTTCAAGAAGAAGGAGGACCAAAGTGTGGATTCTTCCCTCCTTCTTAAAAGGGGGAACAAAAATATTCATAGGAAGTGATAAGGAGACAAAGTTTTGAGCAGAGACTTAAGGAATAACCATTCAAAGCCTGTCCCATCTGGGGATTCAGCCCATATACATACAGTCACCAAAACTAGACAATATTGATGAAGCTAAGAAGTGCATGCTGACAGGAGCCTGATATAGCTGTCTCCTGAGAGGCTCAGCCAGAACATGTCAAATACAGAAAATGGTGAATGCTATCAGCAAACATTGAATTGAGAATGGGGTCCACATTAGAGGAGTTAGAGAAAAAATTGAAGGAGCTGACTTACTCACCGAGGGTATTCTGTTCCCCAAAAGAAAGGCTTCTGCAGCTCTCCAGCAGGAAATCCTGAGAGGATGGCAAGCAAACAAAAAATGTTAAGGACATGGAGATGATCAATATCCAAACTCAGTTCCAGTTACAGCCCAAAGCTTCTAGATGCTTATCCAAACTACAAATGCAGTTACAGATCCAAGAGATCTATCTGAAGGTGTCATAAATTCACTGATTTTGAAATAAGTCCTTGAAACCATTTCAAGGACAGTTTGTACAGATATACTATTGGCAGAGTCCAGCTCCTTCATATACAATATGCCCTGGAAGCTGCAGGATAGCCAGCAGGTTCCAAGATGCACATTGATCTCACCTTCTTAGGTACCCACTGTTGCAGGCACACATGTGATACATAAAGAATGGTTATGTATTTGATACTGTTATTGCTTTGTATTTCTTTGTAACTAAATCTTTGATCTTGTATATTATATGTGGGTTCAAAAGAGGTCTTGACACATGTGTGTGAAAAGAAGAGATGTGTACAATATGCATGTCAGCTGTTCCCAGGTGCCCTTTGCACACCCAGTAATTATCCTGTCCAAGGATTACAGAATTACAGCTGTTCACACATGGGGGAGTATAACAAGATACAGCTCAGCTATCATAGTTTAATGTTACTCTGAACTCAACAGTTCTAGACTTGGACAGCTCGAAGAGGCCATGCTCTCCCTCTTAACTAGGATTTGCTTAGATTACTAAAAGAAGCTAATAGTAGTCTAAGAAATAGAATGATTCAAGTTCTCTGTTTCATCGTCTCTTCATTCTTCCCTATATTAACCAACCTTTAAAACTGAAATTGGTAACACAGAAGGAAAAGGAAATGAGGGAAATCTATCATTTCTTTACCTTCCAGTCTCTCCTTATTCATCACTAAGGAAAAGGTGAACACGGTTGGTAGATAGGTAATTAAGAAGTAAAAGGCTGAGGATATAGCTCGACAGTAGAGCACTTGCATAGTGTTTTTGGGGCCAGCACTAACACCAACAAAAAAGTAAATTAGAAGAAGTAGAAGTAGTAGTAGTAGTAGTAGTAGTAGTAGTAGTAGTAGTAGTAGTAGTAGTAGTAGCAGCAGCAGCAGCAGCAGCAGCAGCAGCAGCAGCAGCAGCAGCAGTAACAGCAGTAGTAGAAAAATAGCTAAATTAGTTCCATGCAGCATTTCTACCTTGCTGGTGAGAAACATCTATATATGCATGTACATGCTACAAAACACAAAGTGTGCCATTTTAGAAATTTCATGCACAAGTTAAAGCCTTCTTATTCACTTTTGAGACTTGCATTGTTGCATAAAAAGATAGAAGGAAAAGCTCATAGTAGTGGCATAAGTTTTTTAGTTTTCCAAAGAAGCAGTAAATAGCAGACAAAAGAAAAATCGCTGTTGATGAGTCAGAAGTAAAGATAATGTTTTCCATACTAGCATTTGAGATGGCATTTGTTCCACTTCCTGCATGAGAGGCCTTGCATCTTCATTTCACAGTGAACCATAAAAATTAGTTAGCAAGCCTTGTATCTAGGTGAATACAAGAAACACTTGGCTTTGCTCTTCCAAGTTCACTAAATTTTGTACCCTGAGCTGATCCTGGGAGTTGTGATTAATAGTCATTACAGCTGGGAATTCAAAGCAACAAGAGACAGAATTGGAGAGGGAGAAAAGGGAAAGAGGGAAAGAGACTTTCCGAAATGTCCTTGTCTGCTTGAGAGCAGCTGCTCTAGGCCCCATGAGACTGAATGTTCTTTTATGAATGAAAATGTTCCTCTACTCTCTGCTTAACTTTCTATCTCCCCTCTATGCCAGGACACTTTGAGGGGAAATGAAGGCAGGAAAACAAGCCTTGAATTTAGAGATGAAGTATTCATTTCATAAGACCCTCATATTCTATGTCTTTTATTATAATATCAGAGTTGGGGATTTCAAGGTACAAAAACCTAATTGCAGAGCAGAGATGAAGCCAGTTAGTGCTTCTCTCTTCCTGCTGCTTTCAGATAAAGAAAGCACAACTAATGTGATTGAATTTCAAGGCACAAGGTTTCTTTAATCTTCATAATTTCTACATTTTCTTAAACATCTTTGGCATCTTTACATTGATAGTTCATCCCTTTTTGTGTGATTTGATTTTAGCAAACCATTCTGATTTAGATATATATGCAAATATATATTACATATAAATGCAAATCACAGTGTTTATATGAAAATCCTATTTCACACAATAAATCACCCCAAAGCAATGATATTCTCTAATAAGAACAATGATCATAAGCCAATGTGATTTAATTATTCAATCATTATGGCTTCCCTGCCTGGTAATGTGCCCAGCTGGAAGCAGTTATGTCCACTGCCAACCTTGTCACAGAAAAACATCTGACACCTGCATAAGCCTCCACTGCTGCAGCTTTTGCTGTTTTTAGGGGCCCCAGACTCCAGTGCTGAAGTCATCACATCACCCTGATCATCTATATCTTCTCAGCTTGTCAGGGCCTTGAAACCCAATAGTGATAAACTGAAGAATCTGATGCCCTTAGGCATGTTTTGCTGAAGTGAATGGATTAACAGTGTAAGCTGCATTTTTAGAGATGTCAACTAGGAAGAATGATAGATGGAAATCCCAACAAGGTCAATTCAATATCTTATCTCATAAAGTGGATAAGTTGTATTAGCAAAGGTGGAAGTGAGAAATAAATAAATGGGAAGGGAATTCTGTCTCCCTTTTCAATAGGTATCTGATATGGTTTCTCACCAACTCATTTTATTTCAGTGTTTCCCCACTGCAGAATCATTCATTGCTTGCTCCAGATGTTAAAAGCTTTGTTTTTTACCATTATATTTATGGGAATCATTCTCACAGTGTGGTGTGTGTGTGTGTGTGTGTGTGTGTGTGTGTGTGTGTGTGTGTGTGTGTGTGTGTGTGTGTGTGTGTGTGGGAGAGAGAGAGACAGAGACAGAGAGACAGAGACAGAGACAGAGAGGGGGAGGGAGGGAAGGAGGGAGGGAGGGAGGGAGAGAGGTGAGGAGGAAAATTTAACTATTAAGTTGGCAAAAATTAATGATTTTGTAAGAAGTATGGTAGGAGGGTAAGCTATTGCAAGCATGTTTTAAAGGACTAAATTTCTGTGTGGTAATATGAAAGAAGCTCTAAGAAATAATACATTAAGTAGAAACATGACATTTGGTGCAGTTCATGGAGTTTTTGTACAATATATGTGTGGATATATGCATGCACATATGTATTCAATTCTATACTACCAGACTGTGTTCTTTTACATAAAAGAAAAGACAAATTTCTTCCAACACAACAGATACAGAGGAAACTCTGGGACAAAACTCCAGTTTTGAATTTTTGCTTATACTAACTGCCATTGATGAGCAAAGCAGAAACCACCTATACTGAGTCCCATGTGACTAGACAAGTTGCTCATATGCATACATCTCAGCATCATCAACTACTTCGTATCACTTTGTGCTTTACAAGCCACACCTATCACATCTGATATCAAAACTACTAACTTCAGATAACTCTCCTACCACCACACAATAACTAACTTATAAGGAGCAACTCCCCAAACACATCGGTTCTTTTCCAGGGAAAGTGTAACTTTTATCTGCCCACTTTAACACATAAAAAATATGTTAACTTTTGATTAGGTCCCCACTATTTGTTCTTAAATGTGTCAATGATAATTTTCTTATTTATTTTTTATTTTTAATCATGTGGGGGGCGGGGGAACAGGTATGTGCATGTGTGTGCAAGTGTCCTCAGAGGCCAGAGACATTTTATCTCCCTGGAGCTGGAGTTTGGGGGCAGTTGTAAGCAGCCTAATGTGGGTCTTAGCAACTGATACTTGTTCTTGGACAAGAGCAAGATTTGCTCTTAACCACTGAGCCACCTATCCAGCCTGCAGTAATAAGTTTTTGATTGTTGTATGCCCAATCCTCATTTCCCTGTAATCTCTGTGGCTTTTAATACATAATTTTGTATACTGCCGTGAGCTTACAAATTCATGTCATAGTATATCGTGGATTTGTACACACATGCCAGTTGTTCTCAACTGTCATGAAGTATAAGAATCAGATCTTGCTTAGGTACAGTTTGCAAACTAGTTACTGGTTAACTTGGAATAGGTCATCAAACATCCGTCTCTATGACTGCATGTGTTAGTATAGCTACCATACTATGAAAACTACTGCAAGGTTGTCCAAACGTTCAATGCTGCACTGGGTATAATTAAGACCACAATAAAGACTCCTATGTTGCAAATAAAAACGTAAAGGACCAGTATTAAAATTCTAGCATGGAAGTAATTTTGCATGATCTGCTTTTGGACTAAAGTGAGGTATAAACATAAATTGATAAACAGTAATTTAATGACTCTCCTATATACTCAAAATAAGTACCTGTAAAATACATACAAATTGGTTGTAGTAAATCACCCTTGAAGAAAATTGGTATGCTAGGTGGTAGGTGGTCAAAAAAACATTGAACACTAATGGTTCACGTTTTGATTAGGCAAAAGAGCTTTAAACATTAATGGTTTACATTTTGATTAATCAAAGGTAAAGTTGTCTTTTAGAAGTATGTGTTTTACCGAAAAGCTTTCTAAAATCTATCAAATATTGGTTAACTAAGCTTATGTAGTGTTGTTTTGCTCTTGTGCTGCTAACACTAACAAATCCCATTCCTATTTCAAGCAAAAATTAAGCCTTGTTGTTATAATTTCAATGACTACAATTATAGCAGAATAAAATATTGGCATCTCTAAGTTGTAATCACGGCATTGTTTATTGTAATAATTTCTCTTTTTCTAATTTGCACACTGGAAAGCCACAGAGACCTGCTTTTAGTTTCTACCTGGGTTGACATTTCATTTTGACTGAGCTTTCTCATTATAACTCTCCTATCACTGAGCACTGACTAACTTAATTGGAGCTCAAAGAAATGCTGACCATAGAATGCAGACAGCTCCTATTTCTAGCCTTATTGCCAAAGAACTCATCACATTTAGTGGGTAATTACCCCAAGTTCAACTATCTGATTTCTATATTCATGAAGACATAGCCTGACTGTAGCTACAGTTTTCGAGGACAAGTTAAATGTCTCAATATTTCTGAGTTTCAGTAGCCATTATTGTAAAAATCACTAAATTTTCTAAAGTACTGCACATATAAAGAAGGAAATTAACCAATTATCTCATCACTCAGAGATTAAGAAAGCAAATGAATATAATTCACATGTATAGAGATAAATCAAACAGTAGTAATTGCCCTCCGTCTCCACCCATATCTGTCTAACTTTGGTCTATTTTTCTCCCACTATCTACAAGTCTTATTTCAAGTATTTGCTCAAATGTCACTTTATCCTCTAGTACCATGGCTCTCAGCATTTCTAATGCTGTGACCCTTTAACATGTTCTTCATGTTGTGATGACACCCAACCATAAAATTACTTTTGTTGCTACTTCATAACAGTAATTCTGCTGTTATGACTCATAATAAAAATATTTGAATATTGAATGCAGGAACCCAAAGAGACCATGACCATGATATATTTAGTACTGCCATTGCATTATTTCTTGATGCTTTCATCCTCAATGCCAAATCTGCAATATATTACATTACTTTGACTTGCATTTTCTTTGTAAATGAGAGATGTGTTAGTTCCTTGCTCTTGCTATGATGGCAGAACTAGTACAGTTTTGAAGCCAACACAGGGTCCATCAAAATGCAGTATGAGGTATATGAAGATGGCTCAGTAGATAGAATGCTTTCCGTACAAGAATGAAGGCTTAAGTTTGGGTCCTCAGCACCCATGTAAAATTCAAAGTGTGATGACATGTGCCTGTAATAACAATGCAATCAAAACAACCCTGAGATTTCACCTCACACCAGTCAGGATGGCTAAGATCAAAAACTCAGGTGACAGCAGATGCTGGCGCGGATGTGGAGAAAGAGGAACAGTCCTCCATTGTTGGTGGGATTGCAGACTGGTACAACCATTCTGGAAATCAGTCTAGAGGTTTCTCAGAAAATTGGACATTGAACTACCTGAGGACCCAGTAGATGTACCATGTTTTCTGTATCCATTCATCTGTTGATGGACATCTGGGTTCTTTCCAGCTTTTAGCTATTATACATAAGGCTGCTATGAACATAGTGGAGCATGTGTCCTTGTTATATTTGGAGCATCTTTTGGGTATATGCCCAATGGAGGAGTTAGAGAAAAGACTGAAGGAGCTGAAGGAGTTTGCAACCCCATAGGAAGAACAATATCAACATGCCAAACCCCACCAGAGCTCTCAGAGACTAAACCACCAAACAATGAGTACACATGGAGGGACCCATGACTCCAGCCACATATGTAGCAGAGGATGGCACTCACTGTCCAGCATCAATAGGAGGAAAAGTCTTTGGTCCTGTGAAGGCTCGTTTCCTCAATGTAGGGGAATGCCAGGGCATTGAGGTATGACTGGGTGGGTGGGAATGGGAGCATCTTCATAGAAGCAGGGGGAGGGGTATAAGAGAGGGTGGAAAGGGCATAACATTTGAAATGTAAATACATAAAATATCCAAGAAAACTAATTTTTAAAACAATAATCAATTGGTCTTTGAGGCAGAAAATGTTAGGAAACTTGTTCTCAAAATGTGGTCTGCTGACCAGCAACATCGGCATCATTTAGGTACTTGTGAGAGATGAACATTACGCCCATCCCAAACGTGCTGAGTCAAGAACACTGGGAATGTACTTCTGAGTTTCAACCAACCATTCAGGTAACTGAGGCCCACAAGCTAACATCAGAATAATCTTTTCCCCAACTGCAAATGAGAATTCCTACTCAAATTTACTGAGATTCAATGTCTATCATGTTGTCCACTTGTACTTGGTCATACAAAAAGTAAAGAATTGATCATTTTTGAACTAGCTTATCCATAAATCAGCCCTCCTGGTTTAGTCTATTCACTCCATCTGTCTGTATCACACATTTGTGATACAATATTTTTATTTGAATTTTCCTCAGACGATAGTTTCTACAATTAATCTTTATAGGATCTTTCAAATCTGATTGTAGTAAAGGACAAATATACATTTAATTGTAATACCTTACACATTCCAGGAAGAACGCTAAAGCGAATGAGTATACTGGATTAGTTCTGACTATAGGATAACCTAGATAGCATTCTTCTAGAAATTAGGGGTCGGAGCATGCGTTGAGACATGCAAATTCCTGCACTTACAAAGTACTTTTGGTTATGTCTTTTGTTGCTGTTGTGATAAAAGGCTTTCGTTGTCACTCCTGCTAAGATTAATAATAATTAATAGTGGACTTTTATCCAAGTTGGCATCTTGCAATATTTTGGTGCATGCCAAACTTCCTATTTCCAGAAATTATTGCATTCTAACAGCTGTGATTCCTGTCAGAGGATTCAGCAAGATGTCTTAGCCATCTGCTGGCTTCCTGCAGGTAACCTCCTGCCACCAGATCTAGCAGCCTAGAGCAGACAAGCAGAAAGCAGCTTCTGAAATCTGCCCTCCATCTTGTAGCTTTCTTTGATGACCATTCTATTCTATTTCTTCCATAGTTACTTTTAGGTCACAACAAACACCATCTCTTCCATTTACCAGAGTCCTCAACCATCACTACTTTCCCATGACTTAAAGAGATACTTAGAATGCGGGATTTTTCAGTAGTAAAGCTGCAATGGGCCCATGGAAAATGAGAAGAAATGAAAAGCACTGCTTTCACCCACTAGGTCTGCCTCTTCTTTTCTACTGGCAGCATTTTGATGACTCAATAGTTCTCAACATTCAGCATCAATCAAAGACAATTTGTGATTAAAATCTTACTAAGATCCAAGCCTAGGGCTGGAGAGATGGCTCAGCGGTTAAGAGCACCCGACTACTCTTCCAGAGGTCCTGAGTTCAATTCCCAGCAACCACATGGTGGCTCACAACCATCTGTAAAGAGATCCGATGCCCTCTTCTGATGTGTCTGAAGACAGCTACAGTGTACTTATATATAATAAATGAATAAATCTTTAAAAAAATCCATTTGTCACAAGTAATGGTGATATTACTGGTCCCCAATAAACACACTTTGAGAAGTTCAAATTCTGAAATAGAGAAAACACTAATCCCCACCTCCATACCAGTATGAAGCTCTATTTGGTCCTTTCATACAAACAATTACTGCCCTGTGCATTAAAACTAGCATCAGTAGTGCTCAGGCTAGTTGTGGGAAATATATACTAATGAATGCCTGTGTGTTTCACTGAAGCTATAATGTTTATTTGATAATGATTTTATCAATGACACATGACTATAATTCTACCATATTAGTTATACTTAGTCTCTTCCAATACCATCCTTTAAGATGCAAATTTATCAATATATGTGTCTGCTGATGGTGGAGACATAAATTGGAAAAAGAAAACAGGACCAGGGATATAGCTTAGTGTCCATGTTCTTCCTAACTGTGTGAGTTCCTAGATTCAAGATGCAACATTGCAAAACAAACACAGGGACACACACCTCTTTGGTAGCTAATAATTTTCTTTCAATTCTATGACTTCCTTTAGGGTATATTCCAAGAAGTAGAAGAGCTGCTGCATTGAATGATATTTCACAAAGTAAAAGACGATTGTAAAAAAAAAAAATTTAATGTGAGGGACAAGTGAGATTGGGAGCATCAGGACAGATTAGTGAGACTGACCCTGACTTCCTGTCTACCTCTGTTGTATTCCAGGATTTTGATGCTCACATTGTAGTTCAGCAGCCAAGTAGCTCTCCTCCAATGGCCCACTCACGCCTTCATTCAAATCAGAGCGATCCTAACAACCATTTCATGCCTTTTATTACCAACCCCACAGTGACTATTCCCAGTCCACTACAACAGAAACAACATTCACAGATACCTCACAGACAGAAGACTGAGGCCATACAGGCATCAGTCCCAAATCTCACTCGCTAATGGGATTCTAGGAGACAGTGGGCTTACTAGGTTAAGGATGCTTTTGTTTACTCATGAAGACTTCACAGAGCATTGTTCTCAGCTGTCTCCCAGGTCAGACCTCAAAGACAGACAATCTTAAAATGCTTACAGCAGGTGCTTTTTAAGCATACCATCTGTCAATTTTGCAAACTGTTGCAAGTTTGTTCATGACTTAACTTTATCTGTCTCAATAAACTTTGTAAATCTCATTGTAAATTTTTGTGAAACAATCACTTTCTGGGGAATACACTTCAGTATTCTTTATAAGGCATCTTACAGTATCTGTCTGTCAAGTAATCTAACTTCAATTCCCCAATAGGCAATGCTAAAGAACCAAGAAAATAGTGGACTTAAATACAGGGCTTGCAGTGAGCAGCATGCTTAGGGTTAGAAAAAATGAAGTGCCTTCTTCATTTTCATAGTGCTTTAATGGACATAGGATCAGTAGAAGATGGATCCTACCTAACTTTGTGATACTCGCCTACCTCCCAGCTGATCTCATATCCTATGGAGTCTTGCCATATCAAAAAGTATAGAAGCCCTCACTAGTAGGATTTGTGTGTGTGTGTGTGTGTGTGTGTGTGTATGAATATTTGACAATATCTTGGTATATACTCATTGTGTAGCTCATATAATTCCCACATTTCTTATCCAGTGTTGAATACTATAGTATATAGGTTGAAAGAGTACCATCAATAAACTAGGTTACACTCCCAGACCCGCTGTGATAGTTAATCTTGGTTGTCAACTTCATTGGATCTGGAATCTACTAAGCTCTGTATAGATAAGCTATTTCCTGGTTTGGATTCAGTGATGAGAGAGGACTCTCACACAGAGTAGGGTTTACTCTTCAGCAGCAGTCCAGTTTTAGATGGTCCAAGGGAAAAGCTATTGCTTTTTACCTGCCCAGCTTCACTCCTTGCTGATGAGAGCACCTACATTATTGTTTGCTGCTGCCTGTTGCTACCATCCTTCACTAATATTAAAGCCAAGCTTCTTCAGCTTTCAACATGAACTGAAGACCAGTGACTCTCTACGAATCCTCCAGGCCTTCAGCGACATACTGAGAAAACTGAAGCATCTAGCCTCATGAACTGAGCAGTCTCAGTCTCTCCGTTGTGAAGAAAGTGATTGCTGGGCTACTCAGTCTATGTCATGTAAGTCAATCTAATGAATTCATTGCATTAGATTCATTTATTATATTGATTCTGTTCCTTTAGAGAATCCTGACTAATGAGCCTGCAGTTTACTAGTGTTGCAGTTTTTAGCCAAGTTATTTTCTCTTCTAAAAGATGGGCATATAGTACATATATAGAGCTCTTAAGAGGACTAGACATTCAAGTAGTAGGCACACTAATGGTTCCCCAGCATAGAGGAATGCACAGTACCATCACTATAGCCACTTGATATGAGTTTATTAAGAAGAAATGGAAATGGTTGAAAACTGTATTATATATTATCATTTTTTTCAGTTACTAGAACTCTTCCTCTTATTAATGTCAACCCATAGTTGGGTCCTCCATATACAAAACACCAGCTTGTCCAAGTTTACTTCCTTTTCCCTTCTTTGGGCCATTTTTTTAAGGATAAAACTAAGAGAATAAAATTAAGTTTTTTTTTTACTTCCCAAAAAAAAGTACACTAATGCCCTGTTCTTCGGCATGATCTATAACGTCTACAAATCATATTATAGCCTTTGCTTTCTCAAGCACCCAGGCTGCCTCTGCTCCAGTGGTCATTCTCACAGTCCATTACTGCACCAGATGAAGCTCAGAGTGCTACCTTTGCAGCAGTCACCTCCTCCTACATGTCATAGCATTTCTTCTCCACCTAAAGAGCTTTGTTTTCCTGCCAAAGTCTTCTCAATCATCACATTCACCAATCATCCATTCATAGCTCACTCAGATTAAAATCCTCCTTTGTAGTGACTCCCACAATACACTGAATACTCACTACAATGTCCTATAAGCTTGAACCTATCCAGGTAACAGGCTTCTCACCCATCTCATCAGAAGCAAGTACTAATAGCTTGCTAGGATTTATCTACTAATTCTATAGTATAGTTATATAACCTCCATTTTATTTTTAAAAAAATTAATGAAGTATTAAACATGTTAAGAAACTTGGCCAAGATTGCAAGTTACTAGTGACCAAGTCAAGATGGAAAATCAAACTGTCCCACTTGAGAACACACAGAATTAACTACTATTATCCTATGATGCTATATGTCCCAGTTTAAGTTCGCTATCTGTCATGTTATAATGCTATACCACAAATCATCTCCAAATTTTTTAAAACTATAAACACTATTTCACAGCTTCTCTGTGCCAGGAATTTAGAAGCAGCTATTGGGGGGATAGTCTGTCTGAAGGTATCTTGGGAGACTGCAGTGAAAATGAAGGACTTTGTTGTATTGACCCAAATGCTTAGACTGAAGGATCTGCTTGGTGCTAGAAATGGGAGAAGTCCTCTGGAGTCTCACTTGTGGGCCTCTCCACAATCTGCTTGAATGCCCTAATGATGTGTTGATTGGCTTCTGCCAAAGTGATAAATCAAGAAAGAAAGATGAAAGCCATAATGTCTCTCATTACCTAGCCTCAGAATTCATATTCTGTTATGTATATAAAATTCCACTGGGTATACATCTAAGCTTTAACTTAATCTGAGAAGGAGCTTCAGAGAACTTTGGATATCAAGAAATAAAGATTATTCCAATTTCCTAAAACATTAAGTGAGAATATGTTCTAGATCTAGGCTTCTTAATCTTTTCCATTCACAGCACCTTTGCAACAAAGAAATGCTAATTTGACTCTTGGCATATGTATGTGTATATCTCTGTATATAAAACAGGTATTCCTGATCATAAATATTAAAGACATTTTTACAAACAACTATTTGGTATACATATACATTTACTATTTATTAAAAATAAAATATCTAGTGCAGGCCAACAGGAACCGGATGTAGATCTCTCCTGAGAGACACAGCCAGAATACAGCAAATACATAGGCAAATGCCATCATTAAACCACTGAACTGAGAACGGGAGCCCCGTTGAAGGAATCAGAGAAAGGACTGAAAGAGCTCAAAGGGGCTTGAGACCCCATATGAACAACAATGCCAACCAACCAGAGCTTCCAGGGACTAAGCTACTACCTAAAGACTATACATGGACTGACCCTGGACTCTGACCTCATAGGTAGCAATGACTATCCTAGTAAGAGCACCATTGGAAGGGGAAGCCCTTGGTCCTGCTAAGACTGAACACCCAGTGAACGTGATTGTTGGGGTGAGGGCGGTAATGGGGGGAGGATGGGAGGGGGAAGACCCATAGAGAAAGGGAGGGGGAGGGGTTGGGGGATGTTGGCCGAGAAACCAGGAAAGGGAATAGCAATCGAAATGTAAATAAGAAATACCCAAGTTAATAAAGATGAAAAAAATGAAATATCTGTATGCTAATGAGATGAGTTGTTCTTATTTATTTTTACATACAGATTAAATCTTGGGTGAATATTTACATAGGATATAAAACATCTTCAGCATTTTTCAGAGTTTTCAACTGTTGTGTAAAATGTATTCATTTTATGTGTATGTCTGTATACCAGGGAACTAAAGGCATGCAGGTGTCTGTGGAACCTTGAAAAGACACTGGTTCCCCTTCAACTCAAGTTAATATACATAACATACAAATCAGGTGGCTATGAGTCACCTAAACTGAGTGTTGAAAACTGAACTGGGATCTTCTGCAAGTACAGCAACTGCTTTTAACTGCTAATCCATCTCTCTATATTTATATGCTCATCAATGCTGAGACTGCCATTTTGTATAAATATGTACTACAAAATGCTGGATATATGTTCAGGGCCATTTCAAAAATTATTAGGAATTCTACCCTAATCCTAAGTCAAAATTCATTTGCTGATTTTCGATACAACTCAAGTCAATCATTCAGCTAGACTTATATATGTGCGTTATATGCATGTATTCATACAGGTGTGTGCCCATGTGTTGAAGTGAATATATAGGCTGCAGTTTGACATTTGGGATCTTCGTGGATTGTTGAAACTTGTTTTTTTAAATTGGATATTTTTTATTTACATTTCAAATGGTATTCCTTTTTCAAGTTTCCCAGACATAAGCCGCCTATTCCATCCCTCTCCCTTCTTCTATAAGGGTATTCCCCTCCCCAACCACCCCCCTTCCCACCCCTATCCCGACATTCCCCTACAGTGGAGGGTCCAACCTTGGCAAGACCAAGGGCTTCTCCTTCCATTGGTGCCCAACAAGAACATCCTCTGCTACATATCTGCCCATGTGTAGTCTTTGGGTAGTGGTTTAGACACTGGGAGCTCTGGTTGGTTGGCATTGTTGTTCTTATGGGGTTGCAAACCCCTTCAGCTCCTTCAAACCTTTCTCTAATTCCTCCAACTGGGACCCTGTTCTCAGTTCAATGGTTTGCTGCTAGCATTCGCCTCTGCATTTGACATATATATATGCTGTATACCCAGATGAGGCAGGTTCTGAGTGGCCATTCCTTCCGTCTCTGCTCAAAACTTTACCTCCATATCCCCTCTTATGAATATTTTTGTTCCATTTTTAAGAAGGAGTAAAGCATCTGCACTTTGGTTATCCTTCTTCTTGAGCTTCATGTGGTCTGTGGATGGTATCGTGGGTAATTCGAGCTTTTGGGCTAACATCCACTTATTAGTGAGTGCATAGCATATGTGTTTTTCTGTGTTTAGATTACCTCACTCAGGATGATGTTTTCTAGTTCAATCCATTGAGTTTCTCAGTGAACCTGGGGCCCAAACGTCTGGCTAGAAATTAAGACTTAGGGGCTTCAATCTCCAGCCACCATCCTTAGAAGTGGGATTATAGACATGTGTTACCATGTCCAAGTTGTGCCTGGATACTGGAGATCTGAAATAAGATCATAATGTCCGCACAGCAGAACTTTTCAGATTTATCCATCTTCTCAGACTCATGAAGAGCAATTTTTTGAAACTTCTGATCCATAGTCAAATACATTATCAATTGCACCACTGGGTCAGTGCTTCCAAAAGCAATTTTTTTTAATCAGACATTATAGTACACAACACAATCCAAAGATGTGCTAACTTGATATATGCTTAAGAATGCAGATGGGAAAGCAGTAAAAATGTTTCTTTTACATAACTAAAATCTTATGTTTCCATAATAGGAATATAACATAGCAAACACTGTCAGAAACACCTCAGACTTATTACACATTTAATACTGAATTAATTAATTTTGTCAATGTACAGAACTCTTGTACTGTTCCATGGTCTTGCAACACATTTGAATACACAAGCAGTAGGTAAGTTGTGTTCTGGATAATGAGAATTTTGTGTTAATCCCTGACATACCTCCACAGCTCCATAATTATGGAACATTGTTCCTAAATTCTGGATGTTTGCCTTGTTTCCTCATGTCTCCAAATGGAACACTAAATAAATTCAAGACTCTAGTTCCATTAAATCCCAGTAGAAGCTACAGGTGAATATTACTAACTTGGCTTCCATTCTCTAGTTTTTAGCAGATGTAACCAAGAATAATAACTTCTCTCAGCTTGAAATAGTTATGTCCTTAACAGGAAAACACATTTATGTTTGATTTCAGGATTAACTCTATGGTAAAATGTCAGTATAAACCCAGCCTCTGGACAAAGGTTTATTATCTTCTTTAGCTCAACATTGGTAATTAAACCGGGACAACAAAATCTCTTGGGTAAAAAAGTAAATATAATAAAACCATTCAGTTTAGCCCTCAGGCCAGGATTGTTTTCAAGCCAAGATTGTATTTGCTTAAAATAATTGTTTAATATGATTTTGGATATACAAATACAAAAAGTTAATACTGGAATGAGGCATACAACAAATTCACAGTGACATGAACACATATAACAAGCTTTATTCTGAAGACAAATCCAGATTACTAGAAATAAAAAAAAATGGATCTGAGCTGCACACTCTTCCAGACACTGCTACCACATGACTAGATTCAAAGAACCATAGAAGCTAGATCAGATTTTTCTTGGTAGCTCCCAGAAGCCAATCCTCACATAGGCTTTACTACAACTATAGTCCATGCATTGATCCAATATGCTGTCTGTTCTGTAAATAAAGTTTGATTGAAGCCCAGCCATGCTCACTTAGCTTATAGATTATCTGTAGCTACAATTGCAGAGTTCAGAAGTTGAGGTGTGTGGCAAATTTGAAAACATTTGTGTTCTGGTAATGTACAGTACATGTTTTCCTGATTTGTACCTCTGAAGACTTGACCTTAGGCAACCTATTAGAAGGCCAAGATATCTGTTTCTACTAAATGCTATTCCAAATACCTTTATGGAAGAAAGGGAAAGAAACTGCTACTCACATCAAGGTACTACTTACACAGAGTGAAGGCAAAATATTTTGTGTGTGGTTCTGGGACTGGAACTCAGAGATACACACATGCTAGGTAAGCATCTTGACACTAAGCTATACCCACAGCTCAGCCAAGGGACAAGCTGTAACATGCATCACCCATACAACCATTGATCAGGTTAAGACAGAGACTATCTTTTGTATTTCCTCAGTCAATACCCCCAAGAAAGATTGCTACTATTTTAATTTCTATCATATGAATGAATTTCCCTACTCCTGATTTTATATGCATGGAATGAAATATATACTTCTTCTTGTGCCTGGCTTCTTTCGTTCAACATTATGTCGCTGGCAAATATATGGTACTCATACCATTGCATTTTCTTCTGCATTGCTGTGTGAGCAACATTCAGTTGCAAAACTAAAGCATGACGTATTAACCTATTCTTCTGTTGGTGACCATTATGGCCCATCCAAGGGCTGCCTGATATACTAGTTTGGGAAATACAGGTTTTGACGTTGGCTATGTGTTGGCAGTTACAAATCTATCCTCTGAAACACTTCCTGAACACTCTATAGGCTACCCATCATGCAGCAACCAGGACAGTAAGGGCGAAAATGGTTAACTCCATCATGCCACGTAATTATACTCAAACTCTCCCACTTGAGGCTTTTACTTTGTCCCTTTGAAAAGAGGGATGATAAGTTTAGCAGTTGTCACAAAGTTAGGAAAGCACAGGCTGGGGTGCTAATGACCTCAGTTCTTGCTCTTCTACTGAACTACCTATTGAAATGTAATTAAGAGTGGTGATAGCTCTTTCCTGCAATGCCCAATGCAACAGATTCAAATCACTAAAACTTCACACTACACTCTGTGTCTGAAGACATGACCTTGACAAGAGCAGAAAATAAGCTTTAACCACTCAGCAAAAATAACTGAACATCAAAAGATGGCTCCAATCTCGGGGTTCTGCACAAAAGCATGGGTTGGGAAAGCATAACACGTCTACAGGACAGGTTTTCCTGTTTTCTGCTCAAGTCTTTACTGTATGTAGCAGCAGACTTAGTGGCATAAATCAGAAAATGATAATGAGACATGAAGGAAATTCTCATAAATCACGTTACTAAGTATAGTTACATCGTAGATGTGGAACCCAATTAAACAGATGGCCACATGCTGTCAGAATTAGCCCCTAATCAATAAAGATGTTCATTTTAGAAAATCACCTCAATTTTTCACTTCTTCAGTGAAGCACAGAGGAGGCAGTTGGGAGGGGATGGGAGAGTACCAGGAAACTCAATGGGGAGATGTGTAAGAAGAAATTCCACCTGTCTTAATTTGTAGTCCAGAAAATCAGAAAGGAAAGAGCAGGGAAAGTCACCCAAAGGATTCGTTGTCATCTTGCCTGGTAATGTAATTTACAATGAGAGCAAGCACTGGTCATTAGGAAAATAGAAACAGCTTGAATCTCTTAATTAAAATACCGCTTCAAATTGTTCATTTTAAAACCCCTCTGCCCATGAGCTTTCTAGAACCCATTGGGTTACCCTGAAATGACTACTTCTTCAGAAAAGTTCTGATCGGGTCAGCCCTTCCCAGTCAAGAAAAAGGAACAGCAGTTGGAAACCCTGAAGACAGAACTATTGTTAGACACATTTAATTCCCCAAAGGAGCAGTAAGCCTTTAGTGACATTTGAAAGAAATGGAAACACCAGTGGAGAGACAATCTCATCACCCTTTCTTTGCATAAGAGCTGACCTATTACACTCCACTAGACTGATGACAATTAAGTCTGTAAATACCAAGAGTTGATGAAAGAGAGGAACAAAAGAAACTCTGTTGGATTTAGAACACCCACTTTAAAAAGCATCTGGTGATATCTAGTAGAAAACTTGTCAATTCTCCCCGAAAGGAGTTCTGCCATGAGGAATATCATCCTGACTGACTTCAGAAGACAATGCACAAGGCTATTCAGAGAAGCCCCATTCCTAGGAGTGAATATTTACAAGGGTTGAGGGTGGAGAGGGAGAACAGATAATCTGGGTGTGTGGTCAAACAAGTGAATACTATACAGCAATGTATAGTAAAGTGAAAAAAATGCATGCTGCCACATGCTCCATATATATATATATATATGCCTTAAAATAATAGGGATAGAGAAGTAGCTCAGTAGTTAATAGCACTGGCTGATCTTCTAGAGGATCCAAGTTAGATTCCTAGCATCCAAATGGCAGCGCACAACTATCTATGACTCTAATACCAGGGGATCTGATGCCATTTACTGGCTTTTGCAGGTACCAGTCAAGCATAGGGACACAGACACACTTCTAATTAAAGCACCCATATGCATAAAACAAAAATTAAAAATAATGATGCTGATTGAACATTCACAACTCTGAAGACTATCTATAGTATGATAATTTTTATTATGTTAAAAAACAGTATCATTAATGCTGCCTGCAAAAACTGCTAACATTTTAGATTTTAGAAAATAAACATAGCCCAGCACAGTAGTGTATTTTTAATCCCAGTATAAGAGAGGGGGGAATCTCTATGTGTTCTAGACCAGCATGGTCTATATAACAAGTATTAAGCCAGCCAGAGTTGTATGGTGAACCCCCCAACAAAAGATAAATCTAAAAAGAAGTATGCTGGTTACCTCTGTGGTAATGGGGAAAAGTAGGACAAAAGGCAAACACTGGTAGGGTTTCAGCTCTTCACTGAGTCACACTTTAATAACACATGTTGATGTGCACATATACTTTCAAACTGAATGTGGACCAGCATGCTACACAGATTCTTTAGAATCTGCCAAATATTGTATAATTCAAAAAGCCCTATTAAACTTTAATATTACTTCAGTATCCCAAAGACAGACTTGCAGGGAGTTCCCTGACCTAATTGTCCCTCTTCCCAATGTTGCTATATTCAATAAATCTTTTTCTGTTTATCACTAGTAATATGGCTCTTTTCGTAGACATATTATATACGAGTGACTGAACATGGCTTAGATCCCCAGCTATGAATGACCAAGTTCAGTAATAATGTCGCAACCACAAAGGGACAAAAGATACATTTGGGGTCTCTGGCACTCCCAGCAAGCTGACCCCAAATGGAGAGGAAAAATGAAAGATCCCAGCCATGGCTGGCGTCACTTTACTCTGAGGACATTTTCCCATCTTTCTACTTCAGTGGGCATCAGCTGCCTTTTATTTCTACTTGGTCAAGCAGAAAAATGAGTATTTGGACATTGTTTTGGATTCTCAAGAAAGTTTGAACCTTGTAGCTATGAGAAAAGTGGGAGGAAAGAGAGAAAGAAACAGTGAGACAGACAGAGACAGAGAGAGGGGGGACAGAGATAGACAGACAGAGAGAGAGACAGAAAGAAAGACAGGAAGAGAGGGAGAGGGAAAGGGGAAGAGGGGGAGGGAGAGGGGAGGGGGAGAGGGGGAGGGAGAGAGAGCGCGCAATATCTACAAACATAGAAGCAAAAGTTCTGACAAAGCAATGTGAACATTTTTGAGATATTAAGTGATTCCTCACAGGAAGTGCAGAATAGACTTCATAATTCCTCCAGAGCTGCTCTGCCAGGTAAAGAGCCATTCATCATTTGGGCTCAGCTCATTTCTTTCTGAAGTTCTCCTGATCAGGTTGGCCCAGTTTGTTCTTCTCTAAGACACTCCCATGGCATCAGTGCTTCTACTCTCACAACCATATCTAGAAAGCAGAACACCACCAAACAAGTATAGAGATTCCTTCAAAGTGCAAACATGAGCTTCCAAAGAAATAATTGTTGCTCAACTTCCCTTGTCTACTACGAATGAAAAGCAGAAGATACCTTCAACAATATAACCTTAAACACCAGAACAATCAGAAAATCATTGGATAAATGAGTCTCATAAGAACACATGAAGGACCCAGCTATACTTCTCCTGGGCATATACCCAAAAGATGCTCCAACATAAAACATGGACACATGCCTCATTATGTTCATAGCAGTCTTATTTATAATAGCCAGATGCTGGAAAAAACCCAGATGGCCTTCAATAGAGGAACAGATACAGAAAATGTGGTACATTTATACAATGGAGTACTACTCAGCTATCAAAAACAATGACTTCATGAAATTCATAGGCAAATGGAATGAACTAGAAAATATCTGGTGGAGGGTGTTTCATCCTCTTGAATACTTGATGGGAGGAGGAATGGAATGAGGTACTATAAGAGGGTATATGGGGGTGGGGGCAATGAGTGGACTGTAAAAAATAAAAGTAATAATAAAAAAAAACAAAATATCATCCTGAGCGAGGTAACACAATCACAGAAAAATACACATGCTATGCACTCACTGATAAGTGAATATTAGCCCAAAAGCTCGAATTACCCAAGATACAATCCACAGACCACATGAAGCTCAAGAAGAAAGATGACCCAGAAGCCTGATATAGCTGTCTCCTGAGAGGCTCAGCCAGAGCATGTCAAATACATAGGATAATGCTAGCAACAAACTATTGAACTGAGAATGGGGTCTTGTTGGATGAATTAGAGAAAGGATTAAAGGAGCTGAAGGGACTTGCAACCCCATAAGAACAACAATGTCAACCAACCAGAGCTCCCCAGGACTAAACCACTACCCAAAGACACACATGGACTGAACCATGACTCCAGCTGCATATGTAGCAGAGGATGGCCTTGTTGGGCACCAATGGGAGAAGTCCATGGTCCTGCCAAGGCTGGACCCCCCCCCAGTGTAGGGGAATGTCAGGAAGGGGTGGGTGGATGGGGGGAACCTTATAGAAGAAGGGGAGGAGGGATAGGAGAGGGGGCTTCTGTCTAGGAAACTGGGGAAAGGGAATAACATTTGAAATGTAAATAAAAAGTATTCAATAAAAAAAAAACACATGAAGGTGCCCATGTGCCCATGGCTCCAACTGCATATGTAGTAAAAGACTGCCTTATCTGGCATCAGTGGGAGGGGAGACCCTTGGACCTGTGGAGTCTCAATGACCCAGTGTAGGGGAATACTAGGGCACTGGGTTTGGGGACATGGCGGGAATAGGAGTTTTGTGAAGAGGAAACTGGGAAAAAGGATAATATTTGAAATGTAAAGAAATAAAATAACCACTAAAAAATAAAAGCAAAAAAAAAAAAGACCTTACCTTTCTGCCTCTCCTACGGTAGGTATATAACCTTTACCACAAACTCATCTGGGGACATGTGCCTAAGTAATGTAAGTTTCTTCAGTAAAAATTTTCTATCAAAATAAACAGTCTCAGTCAGTGAAATGGCTCAGAGGACAAAGGTGCTCTTTACCAAGCCTGAGTTCATTCTTCACTAGGTGGAAAGGGGGGCCTGACTCCTGCCAAGTTGTCCTCTCACTTCCATAATGCCCCCCACACATACATAAATAAAAATGTTAGTAAAACTAATAGAATGAAAAATTCAATCTGTACTCTATTGTTCAATGGACATTTTACATATGATGAATTTAGATAAATACTATACATTTTAATTGTACTTGAGATCTCAAATCAAAAATCACAAAGTCACCCTGTAACATATGCAGCTTGGAACTTTGGACCTCAAGAAAGCAACAGCATTTTCAGCATAATCAATATTTACATACTAAGAAGTGGCACTCAAAATATTTAACAACTTCTTTGGTTATATTAAGTGGTGTAGAAATCAAAAATTAGCACCATCTGCTTGGTTTCCTTTTGCTCATTACTCTCAAGACCAATCCTGAAGATTACCACTTCCAACAGTAGCCACGAGAGGATGACTCTAGTAGTAAGCACAATCCCCCAACTGCTATCCACATGTAATCCCAGAAGGTCGGAGGTGGAGGCAGAAGTATCAAAACTTCGAGGCCAATCCTCAGCTACATGGTAGTTTGAGGCCAGCCTGGGATTCATGAGACCTTACCACAAAAAAAATAAAATAAAATAAAATAAAATAAAATAAAATAAAATAAAATAAAAAAATTGCAGGCTTATTGGTCACTGCAAGCAACTCTTAAGCTCAGTGAGATGAACTATGGATAGAAGGATTTGAAGACCAGTGTGATATGATATAACCATAAACAGAGCAGTCCAGAGGAAATGAGGGCAGAAACAGAAAGATCAGTGAGAAAGTTCTTCCTGTCATCCAGTTAGGAGACATGTGGTCACAAGAGCAAGGAGGGCGAATCTTGCAATTTCTTTCCTGTGTCCACCAATTTAGAAATGCTACTTACGCCACAAGATTAGATGGGATCACTAGAGGAGTGAGCAAAGATGGAGAACAGGGACAAACATAACAGGAATCAGGACTAGGCCCTAGGGCTCAGTCATCATGAAGAGGTAGAGGATTACATGTGTACAGCAGTTGGAGGAAAACCAAAGAGTTTAACCTGGAGCAGTCAGCACTCCCCACAAGACATCACACCATCAACCTGAATTTGATATCTGCCCTTCTCATGAATGCTTTTTACTACAAATGGACATGACTGTAAACAACCTATAGGATTATTCTGTATAATTTTCAACTTTATTAATGTAGTACCATAGTCCATATATTTTCTCAAGTTTCTGATTGGGTGTACAACCTAATTATTATGGAAATCTATGTTTGTAGGTGTCATAATAGACTATCTAACTTGCACTTTTGGGTGCTATTCCTTTGGATGAATTTGCCACATTCGCTTATTTCCATGCACAGGCACACATAAGCTATTTCCCTTCCCTGCTATCAATATTCTGCCACATGAATTCTCACATGGGCTTCTTTTTGCCTTGCTTTGTGTTCCGTGGGGAAAGTTTCTCAGTAGTATTCAGTAGAAACAATTGGAAATTGAAAGTTTTATTAAAACCAGTTTCTGAGCCCCACATCTGGTTTGTATATCAGCTATAGCCCGAGAAGTTGCACTGCTAACAAGTTCCCCCATGGTGTATTTTTGCTGATGGCCCAAAGATGACACTATAAATCAAAATCCTGGGCTAGATCGAGCATGCAGATGATGCTCACAGATATGCAGGCATGTCTCTGGCTTTCCTATATATTGCCAACTTCCCTTGCAATGTGAGTGGCCTAACTTATGTTTCCACCAGTGGCAGGATCTTTAATACCAATGCTGGATGCTGCCAGATTTTTTTATATTATAGCTATACTGAACCTTGACAATTTTAAAAATTAATCACAGCATTTGTTCTATAATCCTGTAATAGATAACTTTACCAAAAGCAACTTTGTGGTGGGGTAATGTTTGATTTACATTTACCATAGTCCATCATTGAGGAAAGGCAAAGCAAAAACTTGAAGGTCGGTCTGCTTGACTTTCCACACAAGATTACTTCTGACAGAGGAACTCACTTCACAGCTAATGAGGTCTAGCAGGAACCATGGAAGATGCTGTTTCCCACCAGACATGAACGCTCAAAGACTATTTTCTTGTGGTGTTCAAGACCACCTGCCTACGAATGATGCTGCCCAAAGTGGGCTAGTCTGAGCTCTCTGTCTCTCTCTGTCTCTGTCGCTCTGTCTCCCTGTGTGTGTCTCCCTTGTCCCTCTCTGTGCCTATCTGTCTGTCTGACTGTCTGTCTGTCCCTCCTTCTCTCTGTATTTCTCTCTCTCCCTCACTATCTTTCATATACATATGTAATTCCTCAGTGGGGGACTATCCTCTCAGATGACTCGAAGCTGTAAGCTGACATTTAAACCTAACCAAGGCAGCATATATAGCCAACATACAGAGATAAACATACTACAGACAATTTATCCTAGAGTTAATCAAAACATATTCAAGCTTCTTTTTTCATAAAATTGCCCCCAGTTAACTGTCATTTTTCCCATCAATGCTAGGACAGTGTGTAGAAGATAATCAAGATGGTTATGATAAAAAAAATGTATTCCTTTTCATGGAAAACTTCACTGTGGCTATGTTTACTGTAGTTTTAATAGCCAATGTGACATAAAATTCTTCTTATGGAGTAATAAGTAGAAAGAAAGTGAAAGTTCCTTACATTAAAAACACTAAAGAAATTGAAAAAAAAACACTAGGAGATGGAAAGATTTGAATGATTGGAAGAATTAATATTGTGAAGATGGCCAATCTACCAAAAGCAAACTACAGGATCAATGCAATGCTCCTCCACGGTCTGGTACTCACGTATCTGGTTGGTAGATGCACTGTAAAAGGCATTGACCGTTGTTGGGTTTGTAAACCACCTGCAGAAAGAGACAAATGCCAGAGGGTAGCCATCATTATCCAGATAGGAAAACAGTAACCATAAAATAACATGGATATTGGCACAAGGGAAAATTATTGCCTCATTTAGGGCTCCAACTCTGTTGAATGAACGAACAATCTTATCAGAATGTAAGCACAGTTTGGCAAGACTATCTTATCAGGGCTGGAGAGATGGCTCAGTGATTAAACATACTGACTGCTCATCCAGAGGACTGAAGTTCAATTCCCAGAACACACATGGTAACTAGTTAACAATCATCTATGACTCTAGTTCCAGGGAATCTATGGTGCACAGACATACATCCAGGTAAAACACCTATACATATAAAATAAAAATAAACATAACTTAACAAAAGAATCTTAGCATGCCTAGCTTTTCATTAACAACAATAATAAACAAATAAAAAATCAACATGAGTGCATCTGAAAAACTTTAACAAGAAGTTCTATAATCAGAGGTGCTCCCTCTGAAGATGGAAACACAGCAGCAAGCTTATGTTTGCCAGGTTCTGTTCACATGACCCAGCTACCTCTCTAGCATACATTACTCCTGACCTGTCCGCGAAGCCATTTTAGATTGGTAATAACACAGATCCATTTAAAGGTAGATGAATAATATAACACCATGCTACTAGAGTGTGCAACTGCTCCAGCAAAAAGTTTACTCATTTAAGTTGCAAATGCCTGAACTATCTCTATAAACAACTGAGTTTTATTGGATTGGTCACCAATCTTTTCTGGAGTTTTAGCTGAAAAGTGAAGGTACTGGACTGCCAGGATGACTCATCAGATAAAGTGTTTCCATGCAATTCTGGTGACTTGTATTGAATCCCTTACAACCCACAGTAGGAGAAAACCCACTTCTGCATCACAGAATGTGCACATGTGTACAAGTAATGATTGATGAAATTCAATATAATTGTTGAATTAAATAATAAAAAAGGGATGCACCATCCCACACCATGCTGGGCACCAGCAGGCCTCTGGGCACTAGCAGGCCACATAGCACCAGCGGGGTATTCTTATCTCTGCTGCGTCTCTGACCCTCTGCTCTAAAATCTCTCCACCTGACTCAGTAAGTTCCCATGGCAGGTCACTACCATGCCAGCCCCACACAGCAAATTCTGTGTCTGGCTTGGGTGCCTTGCCACTTGGGTGCCACTTTCTCTGGAACTCAGTTGAGTCACCGCATGAAGGAAAACACCACACAATCTTAGTTTAAAATCAACAGGTAACTCAATCACTGGACGCAACTACTAACATCCTAATTGTGTAAGCCATACTAGATTAAATGATCTGGTTGCGGATCCTAGCGGATCTGCCATCTAACCGGGGGCCTCTAGTTCATTACATCTTCTACCCCAAAATCTCTCTCCGTTCAAAAAGCCACAGGTCTCTTTTTCCCTCCTCTCTTTCCTGCTCCGACCAGGAAGTCCCGCCTACTCCTCACCCAATGATTGGTCCCCTGAAATCTTTATTCACTAGAGGAAGGTCCTTGCCACATATAATAATCAATAAGTATAATTTTTATTCATGAATGACAATTCTTTTGAGGAATTGGGATATTGTTTTGATTAATCAGATTCAACTTATGGTTTTTGCCATCATCAGACCAGTTTCAAATGTTTATCTCTAAAAATCACTCTTGGTCCATGGGCTATGTGATAGGTACCAGATGATATCAATCCTAGTCACCACTTTTTATGATTAAACTCAGACAATGTCTTTTAAGCTAAATTGCTAAAATTAAACTTAAAAAGTATGAGTGTTTAGCTTAGTGGTACAACATATCCTTAGCATTTATGAGGCTCTGGATTCAAATCCCAAGATGAAAAAAAAGATGTGCATAATTGCATAAATCCATTTTCAAAACAATTATTTTATTATTCGATGTCTAATAGAAAATGTCAGAGTAATAAATTAATGTATATCAGGCTAACATAAAACTGGTAGGAACCGAACTCTTGCTTCTCCTTACTTGCGGAAAACCTATGAATATACCATCCTATCATTGGGACTATTAGCTGGCAGTCACTTAGCATTTTGCCTTGTTCTTAGCACTTTATCATTAGCTCATCTAGAGATGAAGACAAAGTCTGGCCTTTCAAATTTCAAAGTAGTTCTATTAGGCTTTGCATTATTCTAGAGGCAGTTGCAAGAATCAATAGAGTACCTTGGCTTTTGTCAAATCAAGGTAAGTGCTTCAATTAGACACTGATATTTATCAAAACATTCCCTACTTTGTTGAGAAAACAAGTAGAGGAGAGAGTATCTTTTGTTGACCCCAACTTTCTATCTGTAGTGAGTAGCATTATTGTCATAGCCTAATACCTGAGATCCTGCCATTATACAGCAAAAAGAACGTTCAGATGTAATTAAGGTTAAGACTCTGAAAAGACAGAGCTTATCCTAGATTATCCACGTAGACTGATCTAATCACATGTACCCTTAAGGGCAGGCAACTTTTTTTAAGCTAGAATCAAATAGATGCAACAGAGGACTAGAGGTCAGAAAAGATGCTTGCAGATGGGAACTCAGATTGAAAGGGTGAAAAGGAAATCACAGAGTGCTACTGGCTCTTAGATGAAGAGGCCAATATTCAAAGAAGTCAGAAATTCAGACATGTAACCACAGGAAATGAGTTAGACCATAGTGTGTGTGTGCACGTGCATGTGTGCATGCGCACGCAGATAATTGTAATAATGCACATTCTTACAGACTGTCCCTTCTCTTCTCATCGGTTCTCACTCTCTGCCTGTTCATGAAAAAGTAAACTTTCATGAGTGACAACCATACAGTAACACATTCTAACTACTGATAGACAAAGGCACAAAAAACAAAGAGATAAACAAGCGCCAGCTGGGGGCCATTACAGCGAGACTTCTAAAGCTTCAGCAAGAATTGATAAAAACATCCTACCTCACATATATAACCTTCTCAGTCCTGACCCTTATCCAACCCTCAGAGATACTATTTATTCTTGGGTCCATTTGGAACCTTAGGAGTCTCTGGAGCTGATGCTAAGTGTCTGCACCAGCAGGTCCTATCAGTTATTGATGCTTTTGTTTCTTCTGTTTGTTTAGGAATGATGCCAATCCATCTGTGAAATACTTTGTACATCTCCTTTATTATATCCAAGTTTGTTATATATTTAGTTTTACTATTCTCAGATGCAAACTTTCGATATCTGTTTACAAAATAGTTTATTCTTCCCTCATTAAGATATGAAATCTAAATTCCTTTCCTCTTCATAATGGACTAATCCTGCTGACTCATTGCTAAAGAAAAAGATGAAATGAATCTGGGAAGCAGCATGAAGAAAACACTGGCTACCATCCATACCTCTGCATAGACTGGCCATGATAGCACAGACTTATAATCCTAGCACTTAGAAAGTAGACCCCGGGGGAGAAACCTCAACTACATATCAAGTTTGATGTCAGGCTGAAATACATGAGACCATGTCTCAAAAATTTTTTTAAAGAGTAATACAGTTTTTTTAAACAGTTTGGAATTTCCAAGGACAATACACTGATGCACAAAAGAACAGCCTCTCTCCTTTCTTCCCTCTCCTCTCTCAAGAAACCTGCTATTTAAGATTTTTTCATCAACTAGCATTCTGTTAAGTTCCACATACAGATAGGCCATACATAGGTGTTCTAACCAATTAGCACCAATTAGTAGGAAATGTATCAATGAGTAGGGAAAGGACCAACATAAGAGAAGGGGCCCAGTCTCTATCTCACTACAACTAAATGAAAGACCTGAGCAAGAACCCCAGAGCTAAGTCTACTGACCATGCCTAGAATCAGAATATGTACAAGTTAAATAATTATCATTGTTTTCAGCCCCTAATTTTGGGGATGGTTTGATATGCAAAAGCAAATAAGTAGAATGTGGAAAAGTTGACTCTGTACAGATTAAGACCTACCTAACAGTTTGAATTTTCCCAGAAAACAGTTTTGTTTGCCAATATGATGGGTCTTAAAAAAAAATTAAGTTAGAATTCCTTAAAGACAAGGCAGGAAACACTAATTCTTTTAATTGTTCACACTTGTCAAAGTGGCCTATTTCTTAATTGGTGGGGCCCTGAAGGCATTCTAGATGGCAGCACTTTACCTCCTAGGATGATTTATGGGCTAAGACAATTGTCCAAATAGCGGGTTCTGAGCAGGAGATCATTAAATCTATTGTTAAATATACATTTATGTTAATAAACAAAAATACCATTCAAATACTTTAGATTCTTCCTACTATGTCTGTGGGATGCTCCTGCAGTCTGTATTGATGGAAGAAAACAATAGATAATGGAGAAGAGAAGTCATATAAAAACTTTAAATCTCAATCAATATGGGACAGAGGTATAGTTAAAAGGAATGTAATACCAAAATGCACTGATCTGAAATGTGCTGGTATTCTAATTTCCTTTTACTATCTAGCCCAATAGATATAATCAGGCTAAAACTTCACATTTTATTTATCAACTCTAGTAGTCCAGGGAATATGAAAATAATAAAAAACTGAATATATGATACTTCCTTACCAATACCCTGCGATATTAGTCACATTCAGTGACATAAATAATGCTTTTGCAAACAAAAACTCTGAGCAAGACTATAATTTGCATATATGTTTAATATGGTTTTTGCAAATTTTTAGAAGTTAGAGAATAGAACCCAGACATGTTTTGTCACAGTAGAATGAGAGTGAGTTAATAAGGAAGCTGGCTTAGAATCACTTCTGTCAAATAAGATCCTGAGGGAAAGAAATTACTTCTGACTCAAGCCAAGCAGTAAAAGAAAATCCACTATTTTTTTAAGCAAACTGATGAAGTGACAATTCTGAGAACCAATCCCTAAATATGTACCTTCAGGGATGACCACCCAATTAATTTCATTCTTGCTGATATTTCCCATTGCCTTAGAAACTTCTTAATGCATATTAGTGCAGCTAAAATGGATTCTATGAGAAAAAAAAGATGATAAAGGATATTTATCGCCCAGCCCCACAAAGAAGCAAAATGTTATTCTGGGCCTTTTGGGAATGATAGTCATGATGTGCTGTTCAAAGTAAACTAGGACAGAGGAGCTACTCCAGCATCCTCCACAGCTGATTAACTCATGAATTTTCAGACGTAAAAGGTGTCAATTAAAGTCCGTGGGTTTCATGGAGGTAAAATTCCATACAGTGCTTGAAATACACTACACAGATATTTCCTTAAAAAATTTTTTTGAGTCGTCACTTTGCCATGGAAAGAAGACCTTAAACCTTTTCAGAGAAATATTCTTTTCTCTGAAATAGACACATACATTGATGAAGTAAGGATTACAAGTACTACATTTATTTTTAATGTTAAAAGATGTTTGTCAAACACTGATCAATTTAATACATTTGGGAAGTAGATACAGACAGCACTGTGTATCTACAGCTTAGGGGAAAATGTATCTGTACTTGACACACATCTTATTATTCCCCAAATGATAAAGAGTACCAACAGTCTCAAGCATTTTAATCTGTGGTCTTGTTAGAGGAAGTAATAGTACTAGGGGGACAACTTTGGGATTCCATAAAACTCACACCACTTCAAGTTAGCTCTCCCTGCTTCCTGTTTTAGATGTAACCTCTTGCCTCTTGTCTGTTGTGTGGTAGCATACACTCGGAACAGTAGGCCATGCACCTCACCTACGTGGCACATTAGACCTGTCTCTGGTGGTAATGGGTGCAGGTAAGCTGGCCCAAGGTTCTAAGGGCTGAAGAGCTGACCCTGCCCCCTGTGGGCAGCAGCATTGGGTAGGCTAGCCAAGGCAGTGCTCGACAGCTCATGCTGGTGGTGCAGACCCAGATGAGCTGACGGGCTGATCAACTCAGTTTCAAGGCTTAAAGTTGGCCCACCCTAACACCTACCACATCTATGATATGCTGGAGCTTATAAAAGGACCAGTGCTAAATTTCATAAGCTGTAAAATGTCCATGACACAGGCAACAGGATATCTGAGAGAAGTTCCTGAAAGGATTCAGTATAGATGGTGTGGCAGAAGCCAGAGGCCTCAAATCAGACCAATGAATTACTGCAATATACATCTGCACATAAAGATGTGTAGACAATCTATTGATTGCCATATTGTCTTATTTTGCTTACAGAAGCTTTGCCTTTTTATGAGGTCCCATTTGTCTATTGTTGGTTTTAGAGCTTAAGCCATTGGTGTTCTGTTCAGGAAATTTTCCCCTGTGCCCATATATTCAAGGCTCTTCTCCACTCTATCTTTTATTAGTTTTAGTGTATCTCTTTTTATGTGGAAATCTTTGATCCACTTGGACTTGAGCTTTGTACAAGGCAATAAGAATGGATTGATTTCAGATTCTGCATGGGCCCAGAGCAAACCCTGTACCATAGCCCTGTGTACCCAGATCCCCCTGGGAGAGAGCTGGTCTCCCAGTAGTGCTAACACACAGATTTACAAGAGGGTCAAGCCACTGTCAGAGACAGAAAGACCAACTAACACCAGAAATAAGCAGATAGCGAGTGGCAATGGCAAGAAATTTAGCAACAGAAACCAAGGCCACTTGGTATCTTCAAAACACAGTTCTCCCACCATAGCAATTCCTGAATACCCCAACACACGAGAAAAGCAAGATTTTGATTTAAAATCACAATATATGATGCTATTAGAGGATTTTAAGAAAGACAAAAATAACTCCCTTAAAGAAATACAGGACCCAATCACAGAAAAAAACACATGGTATGCACTCATTGTTAAGTGGACATTAGCCCAAATGCTTGAATTATCCTAGATGCACAGAACACATGAATCTCATGAAGGATGACCAAAATGCGAATGCTTCACTCGTTCTTTACAGGGGAAAAAGAATACCCTTGGCAGGGAATAGGGAGGCAAAGATTTGAACAGATGCAGAAGGAACATCCAAACAGGCCTGCCCCACATGTGACCCATACATATACAGCCACCAAACTAGATAAGAAACTAGATAAGATGGATGAAGCAAAGAAGTGCAGGCTAACAGGAACCGGATGTGGATCTCTCCTGAGAGACACAGCCAAAATACAGCAAATACATAGGCTAATGCCATCATTAAACCACTGAACTGAGAATGGGACCCCCTTTGAAGGAATCAGAGAAAGGACTGAAAGAGCTTGATGGGCTTGAGACCTCATATGAACAACAATGCCAAGCAACCACAGCTTCCAGGGACTAAGTCACTACCCAAAGACTATACATGGACTGACCCTGGGCTCCAACCTCATAGGTTGCAATGAATATCCTAGTAAGAGCACCAGTGGAAGGGGAAGCCCTGGGTCCTGCTAAGACTGAACCCCCAGTGAACGTGACTGTTGAAGTGAGGGTGGTAATGGGGGGAGGATGGGGAGGGGAACACCCATAAAGAAGGGGAGGGGGAGGGGCTAGGGGGATGTTTGCCTGGAAACTGGGAAAGGGAATAACACTCGAAATGTAATCCTGAGTGAGCTAACCCAATCACAGAAAGACATACATGGTATGCACTCATTGATAAGTGGCTATTAGCCCAAATGCTTGAATTACCCTAGATGCCTAGAACAAATGAAACTCAAGACGGATGATCAAAATGTGAATGCTTCACTCCTTCTTTAAAAGGGGAACAAGAATACCCTTGGCAGGGAAGAGAGAGGCAAAGATTAAAACAGAGACTGAAGGAACACCCATTCAGAGCCTGCCCCACATGTGGCCCATACATATACAGCCACCCAATTAGACAAGATGGATGAAGCAAGAAGTGCAGACCGACAGGAGGCAGGATGTAGATCGGCTCCTGAGAGACACACCAGAATACAGCAAATACAGAGGCGAATGCCAGCAGCAAACCACTGAACTGAGAATAGGACCCCGTTGAAGGAATCAGAGAAAGAACTGGAAGAGCTTGAAGGGGCTCGAGACCCCATATGTACAACAATGCCAAGCAACCAGAGCTTCCAAGGACTAAGCCACTACCTAAAGACTATAACTGGACTGACCCTGGACTCTGACCTCCTAGGTAGCAATGAATATCCTAGTAAGAGCACCAGTGGAAGGGGAAGCCCTGGGTCCTGCTAAGACTGAACCCCCAGTGAACTAGACTGTTGGGGGGAGGGCGGCAATGGGCGGAGGGTGGGGAGGGGGATGTTTGCCCGGAAACCGGGAAAGGGAATAACACTCGAAATGTATATAAGAAATACTCAAGTTAATTAAAAAAAAAAAAAGGACTTGGGAAATCACCATCTCTGACCTCAAGCAGTATTACATAGCAATAGTCATAAAAACTGTATGGTATTGGTACAGAAACAAGCAGGTAGATCAGTGGAATAGAATTGAAGACCCAAAAATGAACCCACACACCTATGGTCACTTGATCTTTGACAAAGGAGCTAAAACCATCCAATGGAAAGAAAAGATAGTATTTTCAACAAATGGTGCTGGTTCAACTGGAGGTCAGCATGTAGAAGAAAGCAAATTGATCCATTCTTACTGCCCTATACAAAACTCAAGTCTGAGTGGATCAAGGACCTCCACATAAAACAAGATACATTCAAATTAATAGTAGAAAATGTGGCAGAAAGCCTTGAACACATGGGCATTGGGGAAATTTTCCTGAACAGAACACCAATGGCTTATGTTCTAAGATCAAAAATCGACAAATGGGACTTCATAAAATGACATCGCTTCATTAAGGCAAAGGACACTGTCATTAGGACAAAGCGGCAACCAACAAATTGGGAAAAGATCTTTACCAATCTGATAGAGGGCTAATGTCCAATACACACCAAGAACTCAAGAAATTAGACTCCAGAAAATCAAAAAGCCCTATTACAAAATGGGGTACATAGCTAAACAAAGAATTCTCAACCTAGGAATATGGAATGGTGGAGACGCACCTAAAGAAATGTTCAATATCCTTAGTCATCAGGGAAATACAAATCTAAACAACCCTGGGAATCTACATCACACCAGTCAGAATGACTAAGATCAAAAACTCAGGTGACAACCGATGCTGGAGAGGATATGGAGAAAGAGGAACACTACCCCATTGTTGGTGGGATTGCAAGCTGGTACAACCACTCTGGAAATCAGTCTGTCAGCTCCTCAGAAAATAGGACATACTGAGGGCCCAGCTGTACCACTCCTGGGCATATATCCAAAAGATGCTCCAACATACAACAAGGACACATGCTCCACTCTGTTCATAGCAGCCTTATTTATAATAGCCAGAAGCTGGAAAGAACCCAGATGCCTTTCAACAGAGGAATGGATACAGAAAATGTGGTACATCTACACAATGGAATACTATTCAGCTATCAAAAACAATGAGTTCATGAAATTCATAGGCAAATGAATTGAATTAGAAAATATCATCCTGAGTGAGGTAACCCAATCACAGAAAAACACACATGGTATGCACTCACTGATAAGTGGATATTAGCCCAAAAGCTCAGGTTACCCAAGATACAATCCACGAAGTTCAAGAAGAAGGATGACCAAAGTAAGGATGCTTCAGTCCTTCTTAGAAGGGGAACAAAAATATTCATAGGAGGAAATATGGAGACAAAGTTTGGAGCAGTGACTGAAGGAAAGGCCATCCAGAGACTGCCCCACCTGGGGATCCAGCCCATATACATACATCAGTCAAACCCAGACAATATTGCTGATGCCAAGACGTACATGCTGACAGAAGCCTGATATAGCTGTCTCCTGGGAGGCTCTGCCAGAGCATGGCAAATACAGAGGCGAATGCTTGCAACAAACCATTGAACTGAGAACAGGTCCTCAATGGAGGAGTTAGAGAAAGGATTGAAGGAGCTGAAGGGGTTTACGACACCATAAGAAGAACACCACCTACTAACCAAAGCTCTCAGGGACTAAACCACCATCCAAAGAGTACACATGGACAGAATCATGGCTCCAGCTGCATATGTAACAGAGGATGGCCTTATTGGGCACCAATAGGTGGAGAACCTCTTGGTCCTGCCAAGGCTCGATGCCCCAGTGTAGGAGAATGTCAGGGCAGGGAGGTGGGAAGGGGTGGGTGGGTGCATGAGAGAACACCCTCATAGAAGCAGGGGTATGGGGATGGGACAGGGGGTTATGGATTAGAAAACTGGGAAAGAGGTTAACATTTGAAATGTAAATAAAAATGTCTAATATAAAAAAGAAGGCTTAAAAAGAAGACTGGATTGATTTGCATTTTTCTATATGCTGACCACCAGTTGAACCCACCAGTTGAACCAGGACTATTTATGTGGATGCTTCAGTCCTTCTTAGAAGGGGGAAAATACTCACAGAAGGAAATACAGAGACAAAATGTAGAGCATAGACTGAAGGAAAGTCTATCCCGAGACTGCCCAACCTGGGGATCCATTCCATATACAGACACCAAATCCAGATAATATTGCTGATGCCAACAATTACATGCTGACAGGAGCCTGATATAGCTGTCTCCTGAGAGGCTCTGCCAGAGCATGACAAATACAGAGGCAGATGCTCACAACCATTGGACTAAGAACAGGTCCTCAATGAAGGAGTTAGAGAAAGGACTGAAGGAGCTAAAGGAGTTTGCAACCCCATAGGAAGAACAACAATATCAATCAACAAACCCCCAACCCCCAACCCCCAACCGCCATGACCTCAAAGGGACTAAACCACCAACCTAAGAGTACATTCAGAACAACCCATGACTCCAGCCACATATGTAGAAGAGAATGGCCTTGCCAGGCATCAATGAGAGTAGAACCTCTTGGTCCTGACAAGTCTTGATGCCCCAGTGTAGGGGTATGCCAGGACAGAGAGGTGAAAGGGAATGGGTAGGTGGGGGATCACCCTCAAAGAAGCAGGGGGAGGCAGGATGGGTTAGGGGGTTTCTGGAGGGGAACCAGGAAAGGGGATAAATTTGAAATGTAAATAAAGAAAATATCCAATAAAAGAAAAAAGAAAAGAAAAAGAACCATCAGTAAAATAGGTTTAGAAAAAAAAAGATGTGTAGACAAAAGTATATACTGTGTGACACACTACAGCTTCTATCGTAATATTATTGTTGCTATGTCTTCTTTTGGGGAAGTTTTCAAGGGTTAAGAACAGATACAAAGGGGCAGGGGAGATGAGTGAGACTAGGGTGTATAATGTGAAATCCACAAAGAATCAATGATGTTTTAAAAAAAAAAGATGTGTTGGTGATGAACAGCAATGTGGAAGTGTAAGCTAAATAAACTCTTTCCTCCCCACCCCACCCCAAAAAAAGATGTGAACTCTCAGTTTCTGCTTTATCCAACATACCTGCTTCTTGCTATCTGGCTACCCTGTCACAGTGGACTCTTATCCCTATGTAACCATAAGTCCAAAATAAATCATTCCTTCTATAAGTAGCCTCAGTCATAGTGTTTTAGGACAGCAATAGAAAAATAACTAGACAATTAGATATTATAAATAAAGATGATTGAACTTATACAGGTAGATGTATATAGATTAAGTGCAAAGACAGTACCATTTTGTATAAGGCACTTAAGCATCCTCACATTTTGATTTCTTCCATATGTCCCATTACCAGTGCCTCATGAATATAGAGCAATACCTTATATTCGTGTTCCACTAACAAAGTAAAGGAGAGAACTATACAAATTAATGTCACCTAGAATTTTCCCAAGGCATGAATAAAATGTTAAGAATAACTAATACCATCAAAATATGACAGTCCATCAATATTAAAAGATAATGTTAAGGGTTGGGGATTTAGCTCAGTGGTAGAGCTGCCTAGCAAGCGCTTAAAGGCCCTGGGTTCGGTCCCAGCTCGAAAAAAAAAGAAGAAAAAAAAAAAGGGGGAGGAGGAGGAGGGGGAGAAGAAAAAGGAGAAAGAGGAGGGGGAGGGGGGGGGGAGGGGAAGGAAGGAGGGGGAGGGAGAGAGGAGGAAGGAGAAGGAGAAGGGGAAGGGGAAGAAAGAAGAAGAAGAAGAAGAAGAAGAAGAAGAAGAAGAAGAAGAAGAAGAAGAAGAAAGAAGAAGAAGAAGAAGAAGAAGAAGAAGAAGAAGAAGAAGAAAAGAAAGATAATGTTAAAAATGGTCCATTTGGTAATTTTCCCACTGGCAACCTAGACATTCTACATGACCAAATAAATAACATTTTCACATTGAATAATTAACTTGGTAGCACCAATAACAGAGGTGGCTTAGTTGGTGACATAGTTTCTTAGCAAGTATGAGTATTTAAGTTTGAATCTTCAGGGCCCGTGTGAAAAGCCAGGTGTGGTGACACATCCCTATAATCCCAGTGGTGGGAGAGATAGGAGGATATCAGGGCTTGGTGTCTAGCTCTTCTAGCTGCATTAGTGAGCCCCAGGCACATAAAATACTCTGTCTCACAAAATAAGAGGGAGGAGGTACAGAAGAAGACTCCATACATATAGTATACCTGCACATATATGTGAAAGCATCTACACACACACACACACACACACACACACACACGAGATAAAAGTTTTTCAAGTTTGAACTAGAGATCCCTTCTGCATAACATTCAACCTCTCCACCCAACTAGCTCTTCCATATCCTTTCATAGGGTGTAGCCCTTTGAGTATTACTTCCCCTTTCTATCCATGCCTTCTCCCCAGTCAGCCAGATCTAGTCCAGGTCCCATATCCAGTGCCTATGCAGTACCCAACCTCTAGACTTCCTACAGGACTTACCCTATGTACACATCACCCACAGATCACTTCTGTACCACATCCAAATATCCCACATCTTTCTACAGGGTTTAATCTGGCAGGTCACTCTGACCTTCCCCATCCATGCATGCTCCCCAACCCACCTGGCTTCCAGTGCCTGCACCAAAAATGGTCTAAGCTTCAGCCAGGACCCTTCTGACCTGTCCTCCCAACCTATAGTGCATACCGTAGCATATACTAAGATCCATACCACAGTAAACCTTTTAATCCAAACACATCTACCACAACAATTAAGGCTTGAACCAGGACATACATCTTGCATACCAGACCAATACCTTTTGTCTACCTAACATGATTCCGCCCAAGCCATTTCCAATATCTAGATGCAAACCACATAACATCCTCTCTTCTACGTCAATATGATCAATCTGTAACAGACCCAGAAGTAACAAACAGGTTTGCATATATATATATATATATATATATATATATATATATTGCAAAATGCCAAAAATATTAAAGCCAATATCTTCTCAATAAATGATGCCAGTCCTATAGAAATGCTTTCTGTTTAGAATTACCTAGATGAATTCTGGGACACAGAGTTGAAAGAACTGTAACCTTCATCAAAGAATCTAAGGAATTGAAAGAAGGCATAAAGAAACAGCCCAAAGTAATTAGGGATAAAAATTTTAAGGAGAATAAACAACTGGGTGATGCCCAAGAAAACACAAAGTGATGAAAATGATGAAGACAATCTAGATCTTGAGACAGGAATTCAATAAGGCAATAGAAACACTGAAGAGGATTCAAAATGAGATGATGATGGAACTGAAAAACTCAGTAACGCATCCAGGAAACTTAATGGAAGTCTCACAAGTAGAATGAATGAAGTATCGAGTATCAAGACTCAAGCAAAGAGTAATATATCTAAATGAAACATGCAAGGAATATGAAAAATATTTAAACACAAGAACATACATATAAACATAGGTAAGAGAGAAGATTCCCAAGTCACTGGCATAGAACAGACTTCAGCAAAATCACAGAAGACTTCCTCAGACTAAGACAAGACATACCCATAAAGATATAAGAAACACAGAGAAATCAAATAGGGCCTGAAAAGGAAATACCCATGGCATAGCACAGTTCAAATACTAAATACACAAAACCAAACAAAGCTGTGAGAGGAAAAAGTCACATCTGATGGAAACTTCAGTAAAATAACAGTTGGTTTCAATGGAAATTTGAAAGCCAGAGGAAGAGCCTGTGGAAATGCATCCCAAGTCCTAAAAGATGATGACAGCAGCCTAGACTAATGTGTCCAGCAAAACTACCCACCAGAACTGAAAGAGAGAAAAAGATTCCAGGATATAACAGCCTTAGAAAAACATTCCAGGATAGAAATCCTCAAAACTTAGATCCAATAAACAAAGCCTGAAAAAAAATACAGAAAATGGTATTTTAGGCTGAAGAGAGGACCATGCTTAGCAAAGATACTATGTAAGGAAATAAAAGACCACAACTGTTAAAATACAAAGTTCCACTGAGAACACAAAGAACATCAAGAACATGATGACTGCAGTTAACATGAATGTTTTAATAAATAACTTTAACAATGGCCTTAGTATTACAATTAAAAGATGGAGACTGACTGAATAGAGAAAAATCTACCTACCTGCTGTCTAAAGAAACATACCTCAGCTTTAAAGACAGGCACTTCCCCCAAGTAAAAGGGTGGATAAAAGTACAACAATCAACTGGAACCAGGAAGCAAAAAAGACTTCAAATGAAAACTAATCAGGGGACATAAAAAGGGACAGCTCATTCTAACCAAGGGAACAGTTAATCAAGAAAACATTATTATCCTGAATATATATGCACCAAATTCAGGGGCACCCAATTTCAATTAAAAATATCTACTACTGGAATTAAAGAAACAGATTAACATCAATCCATTAATAGTAGGTGATTTCAATATCCCACTTTCTCCAATAGGCAGGTCAGCTGAAGAAAAAATAAACAGAGAAATATCAGAATCAATTTGCATCATCCACCTCTTCCTCATCAAGGAAACTTCTCTTTGCAAATGTTGGAGAGCACTACAGAAAATTACAACCAGTCAAAATGTAGAGTTATGCAGCCCAATCACAATGGACTATGAAACATTTCTTTCACTTGAGACTCAGGGAACACTGCAAAAGAGAAAGCGGAAAGATTATGAGAGCCGGGTAATCAGAGTTTGCCGTGAGACTTTACCTCCTAATATATCAGAAGCTATAGTCTCCCCAACACGACTTCCTAAACATAACTCAAACAAGGGCAACAAGAAGCATGCCAATAGAGGAAAGACCATGAGGCCTCAATCCTACACAAATAACTATACACAACTAAAAAATGCTGACTGTGGCAGAAATAGTCTTTTCCAGGGAAGAGCATATCAGTTGGTTACTCAATACCAAATGGTAAGCCCTGAAAACATATTTATAAGTAACATATAGACTGAACAAATTATATTTAGAAATAATATATTGATATTGTATTTTTTTAAAGTTTGAACTGTTATGAATAAGACTTAAAAGGGCAGGATCACTTACGTAGCTCTATGACTATCCTACTACATGAACATGGTCATAGAGATACTGAAAATCCTTTGCTGAAGTCATCTGCTTTGAGTCATCAGATTTTACAGACCTAAATCTAGAATGCCTATGAATAATTTAGACTGAGAATGGAATGGAAGAGACAGGCTGAGAAATAACATGATAAGAGCAGAAAAGCAAGGACAGTGGAGCAGATGGCTACAGATTATTATCTGTCATTAGCAAGAAGTTGTAAAACCATCTGTTTATTTTTTCATTTGTTCTTACTTTTGAGTAAAATCAGGAATATACCCAAGACTGATTAATCTTTGATCTGCTATTCCTTAAAGCTAATAACTTACAAAATGATTGTACATATGTGTTCCATAACAGTTTGATAAAGTCAAGACTGTGCACATAAAAGCCTCAAAGAGGAATGGTGATATTCATGGTTTAAGGGAAGACACAAGGGTCTAGCGTTTCTAGAATCCAGAAGAACATGGGGTGTGCTGAAAAGAATTGCAACAAAGAGCCCAATATATCATATAAACTTCCAACCAAAGTCATGGAAATGAGAAGTTTGTCTCCCAGGAGTGCTGACACACCTAAGAATACAGGTGAGACCACTCCCTCTGCTCAGAGGGATCTGCTTGGACCCCTCAGGACACAGGAACCCAGGAGCAGTCTTGGACAGGATCCTTCCAGTTTCTGCCTGCACCAGGAGCTGACCCAGTCCCACAGTTCTTTGTACCCAAATCCCGTGGGAGAGAGAGCTGAACTGTCAGAAATGCGGACGATCCTGAGAGCTCAGGGGAGACCACCACTTCGGCTCACATGCCTGGCCCCAGAGGAACCTGCCTAGAGCCCTCTGGGCAAAGGAACATAGGAGCACTCAGGAACAGGATCCTTCTCGTCTCTGCCAGTGCTCAAAGCTGAATGCCAGTCTCCAGGAGCACTGACGTACCTGAGAGCAGAGGTAAACCACCACTTCTGCTCAGAGGGACCCTCTTGGACCCCTCAGGACACAGGAACCCAGGAGCAGTTTGGGACAGGATTCTTCTGGTTTCCTCCTGTGCCTGGAGCTAACCCTGTGCCACAACTCTCAGTACCCAGATCCCTCAGGGAAAGAGTAGATCTCCAAGGAGTGCTGACACACAGGCTTATAGGAGAGTCAAGCCACTGTCAGGGACAGCAAGACAAGTTAACACCAGAGACAGCCTGGTGGCGAAAGGCAAATGCAGGAACTTAAGCAACAGAAACCAAGACCACTTGGCATCATCAGAACACAGATCCCCACCACAGCAAGCCTAAGATACCCAAACACACTGGAAAAACAAGATTTGGATTTAAAATAACAACTGATGATGATATTAAAGGACTTTAAGAAAGACATAAATAACACCCTTAAAGAAATACAGGACAACACAGGTAAACAGATAGAAGCCCTTAAAGAGGAAACACAAAAATCCCTTAAAGAACTACAGGAAAACAAAATCAAACAGGTAAAGGAATTGAACAAAACCATCCATAAGAAGAACTACAATATCAACCAACCAAACTCCCCAGAGCTCCCAGGGACTGAACCACCATCCCAAGAGTACACAGGGATGGAACTCTAGTTCCAGCCACATTAAGTATCAGAGGATCGTGTTGTTGGGCATCAGTGGGAGGAGAGGCCCTTGGTCCTGTGAAGGCTCGATGTCAGGGCAGGGAGGTGGGAGGGAGTGAGTGGATGGGTAAAGGAGCACCCTCATAGAAACAGGGGGTGGGGAATGGGATGTAGGTGTTCTGGGGGGGTTAAACCAGGAAAGGGGTTATAACATTTGAAATGTAAATAAATAAAATATCCAATTAAAAATGTAAAAAATACAAATATAGAAAAAGAAATGCTGTAGTTGAAAGCACAAAAATAGAAATGATCTGATGTAAGAAGATTTTTAAAGCATTGAAAAAGTGATCCATAGCAAAAGCTTTGTGAAATGGGGACATAGTATGTACACATCCAAGAATAGACATTATGAGAAAATTAAGAATTGTAAAGCACAGACTGGGTAGATGGGCAATGGAAAAAGCACTTGTTCTTAAAGATGAATGACCTGAATCCAGGTCCCTAGCACCTACATGAAAGCCAAGCATGACTACTCATGCCAGGAATCTACCATTAAGGAGGAGGCAGGTGGATCCCAGAAGTTTATTGACTAGCCAGCCTAGCTGATATAAAATTAGTGGCAAGTTCAATGAAAGACATGTCCCCAAAATAAGGTCAGTAATGGTAGAAGAAAGTATTTAATGTCCTCCTCTGGCCTTCTTGAGAATATGCAGTCACAAACACCCCCCAGAAACACATACATATGGATGCATCATGCAAAGACACACATAAATTGAAAAGCACCACATATTGTAGATAAAAAATATTAGCCACTATCATCATCAACAGCATTACTAAGATGAACACCAAGATTTTCTTTCCTAAGGGAAAATACAGTGGCTTAATGGGCATGGGCTTATAAATATTAAGGATATGTTCCTATGTGTAGGACAATTTCCTAGAGCAGATAGGAAAAAGATAAATAAACCATAATGACTATTGGTTCAAAATGATACAGCTTTCAGTTCTTCGACATGGACTACTTCAGTAAATATCTTATACTCAGTGGTTCTCAACCTCCCTAATGTTTCAACCCTTAAATACGGTTCCTCAGGATGTGGTGACCCCAAACCATAAAATTATTTCACTGCAACTTCATAACTATAGTTTTGCTACTGTTATGAATCATAATGCAAATATATAATATGCAGGATAACTGATATGTGGTCCCTGTGAAAAGCTCACTTGACACCCCCCAAACGGTTGTGACATACAGGATGGAATCATTGTTCTCGTTGCTTCTTAATTATACAAATTCTTCTACATATCTACTCACACTTAGTGCTAAAGTATTCATTCTTTAACATCATCAAGTCTTTCTACCTGAGTATGAAAATGTAGAGAAATGTATATAGAAATATTATCTCTATATGTATTTATAACCACAGCTAGAAGTAGCTTCAACACTTGCATCCTAATGCTCATTCTTCCGATATATGTTGATGCTAAGACTTGGAGGTCTGTAATAGATGGAAGATCTGTACCACATAATATCAGAAAAGAGAGCTGGCAATCTACGGCACAAATTTTGCTAAAACAAAATAACTGGCAAGCTGGCTACCCTGAGTTGAGTCGAATTACAGAGTTTAATCTAAAGAGATTCCACTTCCCACCAATGTATTTATCTATTTCACTTTTTAAAAATACTCACTCTGTTTTGGGAACAGCTTTTCTTAGCCAGAAGAAATCAGACTGTGCTAAATACTTGCGGGTTTGCAGTACGTTGCCAAAGTAGTCCGATTCTGAAAATTTGATCTGCATAAAACAAACCACATCATTATTGTTCTAAATGCAGATAAGAGATGGTTTTAAAAATAGACTCCAGCCCACCAAGGAGCAACCAGAAGAGAAGCTATGGCCCTCACAACATCACTAAGCCATAACTCAAGATTCACAAAGCCATGAAATTTAATCTCAGTGATTTTCTTTTAACATAAAAAAGCTCAAAAATCAATATGGTCATTTCTGGATCACAGGGAAGAAAACAAGAAAAGCTTCGGTTATTTACTATGTGTTCCATTTACTTTATAATTGAAAAATCCACTTTAAACTTTGTCAAACATATCTTAGATCTGAAATTTCTTGGCTCATGAGTTCTTGATCCTTTCTAAATTTATTTGTCACATAAGATCCTTCTAATCACATTCAGAGTATTCAGCTGAAATCTTATTTAGCTTATAGTTGACAATTTAGTCAAAAGTTAAAATCTAATTTACTATAATTGGCATTTGTTTTTAAAGGAGAAAATGAAATTAATTCACAAACCTATTTTCCACCCTAAGTGCAATGGAGTCACCTAAATAATGTAATTATTAATAAGATTTATCTATTAACACTAATATAGGATCTGATTACCAAAAAACAAAATTACAGAGGCAAGTCACAGATTATAGACTGCATGGGACTAAGGGGAAATGAGGAGTCACAACAGTGTTGTATACTAAGATAATAGTTTATTTAGTTAGGTTTTTTTCCCCTGGAACAAGAGTAACAAACAGATTCAATTCTACTGCATTTCCATCCAAAACTAGCACTACTTCACACATGTATTATATTGGTATCTGTATTATGGTAAAAGCAATAGTTTGTAGTGATCTTGAAAGTGTTGCTTCTAAAATCTCTTATTGGCATAATAAATTAAAAAGTGGAATAGATATGTAACTGCCATTAATAAGAAAAGTCTATGTGAGTAAGTAAACAACCAGGAATAAATTCCTTTCTAAAAGTGTTCACTCTTTATTTGGCTATAATAATTGCACAAGAGAGTAGGATTCACTGGCACTACCTTACATGTATACAAGGCTTGATCATATTTTCTCACCCTATTATCTGTCTACACTTATTTCTCTCCTATTCCTACTGGTCCTTTTCCTTCTCTATGTTATCTCCCACTTCTCCTGCTATATTTTTCCCTCCCACAAATAAGAGAAAGTATGTCATATTTGTCTTCCCAAACTCTTAACATTCTGCTCTCTAGATCTTTTTACTTTTACCTTGCCCTTCTAATGAACACCCACTGTGCAGTGCCAAGAAAGCTACAAAAAGGCTGGATTACAGGAAAAGAATACTATGTGCAAATGTGAATTTTTAATTTTTTATTGAAAATTTTATATAGCTATATAACGTGCCCTGGTCATATCCATCTCCTACCCTCTCCCTTCAGCTCCCCCAACCACTTTGACAGATTTCCCATCTTCCTTCCAACTTCATTTATTCTTTTCTTTATAACATACTAAATACAATAAATGTTTCCCATAGGTATATGGGGGGTGTTATACAATGAGAGTCTTATTTTTAAATGGACAGAATGCTGATTATGCATCATTCTTTTTTATTTAGTTTTGGTTAGTTGGTTGGTTGGTTGGTTGGGTGGGTGGGTGAGTGGTTTTTCAAGACAGGGTATCTCTGTGTAGCTCTGGCTGTCCTAGAGATTTGCCTGCCTCTCCCTCCTGAATGCTGAGATTAAAGGCATGTGCTGCCACTGCCCTGCATACAACTCCCATTCTTTTAAAGGCTGAAAAAGAAAACATCCTAAGCTACTCAATTTTAAAAAAAAACCTTACTGAGTCTAAAACTCAAAAACAATATCTTACTAGCTATGGCTTTTTTGATAACTTTAAACCACAATTTAATTACTTTGTATGTATATGTATGCGTACCTTAGCATGTAGATATATGTGTACACCATATGCATGCATGCCCCACAGAGGCAATAGAGGGCCTCAGATCTCTTGGAACTGGAGTTTCAGGTGGATGTTACCCACCTAATGTAGGTGCTAAGAACCAAACCCAGGTCCTCTTCAAGAACAGCAAATACTCTGAACTGCTGAGCCAATGCTGTAGTTCTTTTTAAAGTAAAAAGGAATTAAATACAGCCAGTGAAAATGGTTGAAACCCACAGACATTGCATTATAAACAATATGATGGTTAAAGCCTTAGTAGATAACCTGGTTGTTAGCCAAGGCCTATCTCACATTTATCTGATCCCAAACATAGAGTAGATATTATGTCTCAGAAGAAACTTTTTGTTAAGTGTCTCAGATAGGTTTTACTTCTGTGAGCAGACACCAAGTCCAAGGAACCTCTTACAAAGAACAACATTTAATTGGGGCTGTCTTACTGCTTGAGAAGTTCAGCCCATTATCATCAAGGTGGCATGGCAGCATCCAGGTAGGCATGGTACAGGAGGAGCTGAGAGTTCAACACCTTCATCTGAAGGCTGCTAGCAGAATACTCACTTCCAGGGAGCTAGGATAAATGGTCTTCAAGCCCACACCCATAGTGACATCCTTACTCCAACAAGGTCTCACCTCCTAATAGTGCCACTCCCTGGGTCAAGCATATACACACCATCACAATGAGTCATGACATTCTTCCCAAAAGACAAGGCAAAAGTATTAAGCTAGGGATAAAACAGCTGAATACACACTGAGAATGAAGGAAATGAAAATATGGATTCCTAGCAATAGTGCCATTTTGCTTGACCAAAATACTTAAGAAAGTGACTCCAAAATGTCCCTTCTTAAAACTACTTAGACTGGAGAGACAGGGCTGATAAATGAAGCACAGCATGGTTGCATAATAGAAAGTAGTACAGAAGTTTAGATGAATGTTCTATGTGCATGAACTTTAAATATTCTCAAAAACAAGGTTAATAATGTAAGTCATATGTATGAGAAAATGTTTTCATGAAAAAGCATCAGGACGTGGAGAAGTTGTAGGAGGAGTTGGGAGGATCAAATATATTATATTATGATTGAAACATTGTATTGAAATGTATATTAAAACACTTCTCAGTCTTTTGTCTAATATCAAGTGTATAACATGGAAAACAATATTACATTATTGTTTGTGCACCATTTATGAATCAAAAGGTTATGCCAATAAGATTAAATTTAAGACAGTGTTTATATTTTGAAGAAGATAAAAATGGGGAAAAGAGTTTAAATCAGAAATCATGATATATAGAACTTAAAATGTACCTACTTTATCCATTGAACATTTATGTGTATGCCAGGCAGTGAAATACACCTGTCATCTAGGTGCCTAAGAGGCTAAAGCAGGAGGATTACTCAAGCCTAGAACTTTGAGGACATCCAGAGCAACATAATGCCACCATCATTTCTTAATAATGATAATTATTATTGTTTTTATTTAAATAATAATACATATGAAAATGCATGTATAAAATTAGTTTGATAATATTTGTTTAATATAAACCCTTAACCTATTTTACATATGATAATACTAAAAATGTTTCATAATTGAAAGAAATATTAGTATTGATTCTATTTTAAGATAGAGAATTTCTCTTAGCCTAAAATAAAAACAGAAAGCATGTTTTAGGAAGCCATATTAATTAGCAATCCTAAGACATCTCTGGGCCATAGAGCTAAAGGATATGTCCAGGACCTTCGGAATATGATTATAACTAATAGAAAATTCAGATACATTCTTGAGTTCAGATTATCCTTTCATATACATTATTAATTTTGTCATATCAGTGAAGTCAATGTTTTAATGTTTTTAAATGATTTATTCATTCTTATGTACTTCTGCCTGGTGGTGCACACAGAGGTTATCAGAACCCCTGGAACTGGAATTACAGACAGTTGTGAGCTGCCATGTGGGTGTTGGGAATTGAACCCAGTTCCTTTGGTGGAACAACCAGAGTTCTTAACCTCTGAGCCATCTCTCCAGCCCCTGGAGTCCATTTTTTACTGAGTTTGCTAACTTCACTACATTCCTGTTACATCTATAAAACCAAAAACTAACATTTAAGTTGGTTCAGAGGCTTTAAAGAGAGAACCATTCCCAAACTTCCTAGGCATGTAGTGCCATGTACCTGTAATCACAGCACTCGGCAGGCTGAGATAGGAGGATTGGGACTTGAAAGCTTAGTTTGTCTACCTTCCAAATAATACTTTTGTATTGTTTTATTTATTAAGCTGAAAATATTTATAAATTCTTAAACTGGCTTAATTGAACTACCACAATTAATGGTGTTACACCATTCACAAGAACACAACTTGGTTTGTTGTTGTTGTTGGTGGTGGTGGTGGTGGTGGTGGTGGTGGTGGTGGTGTTGAAGTGTAGAGAGCAGACCATCATTGGTGGTATCTGATAGGCAGAAACTAGAGTGTAGAACCAGATAAGCTACACATTCTAAACTATTTGGCTCCTAATTTAGTGTTATTATTTTTTGGTTCAAATAGGAAAACTCAGTGATTCAACAAAGAGAGAGAACAACAAAGGAAAAAGTAAGAATCAATTGGTTCTTATATGGAAGAAGGGAGTGGGCATCTTTCTTGGTGTGATATAGTAGATCTGTTAAAAGAATATAAGCAAAGGTCTATGGAGACAGTGACAACACAAAATGTTAACTGTAAAGGAAAAGCATAAACTGTGTGTTAACACAAATGACAGCTATAGAGAAACAGAAAGTAATAATGGACTCTAACAGAATTATATTGAAGTACCAATATTGTAGGTGGTTTTTGTTCCTTTCCTCTGCCTCCAAAATGTTCTACCCTCTGATACTTTGATAATTTAAATTTTCTCATACAGCATATTGGTGAGAAAAGCTTGGAAGTCCAGCAACCTTTGAGAAAGTTTTCTTTGTTGTACAGGCAGAAGCAAAAGTGAATGCTCACAAACATTCTAAAAGTTTTAAAGCTCTACAAGGGACAAATTGGGTCCAAGGCCTCTTGTCCTTTCAGTTACTAAAGAAAATCAAGGTCAAGTTGATAATGACTTTCAATTAATTCCATTTTGGTCTTTCAACTGAATGACCTTTGTGGAACTAGTTGGGATTCTTGTGGCACTATGTTGGAACCGTTATCCAGATTGTTAAAATGGATCCAAGATTCCCCTTCTTGGAGATGCTACCCTAGATGCAAAGTACCAATTCCCACCAGTTAAATAGAAGAATAAAGTTATCATTTCCCTCTTCTCCACTACTCAACTTAGGTGAAGGACCTGCAATACAAGGAGAACAAGAAAATATGTTCATGGATTTTAGGTTTTTGTTTTGTTCTTGTTTGTTTGTTTGTTTGGTAGAAAAGTAAGGCTATGTTTATAAGACACTGCCTATGCCAACAGAAGCAGAGATCTCCCATTTAACTCAAATCTACTTAAGGATGCTCAGAAATATGTCAAGTACCTGTATGACTTTATGTACCCGAAGACATTTTTGAATGTTAATTGAGTCTATATTTCGAATTTATATTTTCCCTTCTTTAAATAATGGATGAAAATAATAGATGTGCTCATGTGAAGTGAATGAGAAGCATCTGTCTCTGTCTCTCTATTTCTCTGTCTCTCTGTCTCCCCCCCACACACACACACATGGGTATAAACATATATGTATACAAACAGGGATGTGTTTCAAAATGTTTGACCATCTACATATATAATATAACATAGAAATTCCCCATAAGTAGGCATGTAGTGATGACCAAGAGTCTCAGCCAACACACCATAAAGTCCTCAACACATGTCCTGCCTCTATGGTAGGTTGAGAGAGCAGCACTTTATCTGCTCTTGCCAGTAAAGCACTGCAGATGAAAGCTACTGTGTGAGAGATGAAGAGACCTGGTTAGAAGACTGAAGGTACCAAGGCATTCCATGTTCTGTGCCTATTCTTAGCTCTACAATGCCATGGTAACTATGAGTTACTTCAGATAGCTAAGAACAACATTCTTTTTTTTAACCAAAGGATGAATAATTACCATAATATTTTGATGGAGTATTTTACCCAAAAAATCATCACAGTGTTTCAGAGACGCTATTATTCACACACACACACACACACACAAAGACAAACAGAGACAATGACAGACTTTGGCTAGAAGAGAGAAAAACCTTGAGTTACTAATGTCTGGCTTACCTCAACTTCCCTTTCTCCCCCACCTTCCAACCTATTTCCTCTGATTGAAATACCCAGTGTAAGTTTTTTTTTCTCTTTTAAAACTGGTAAAAACTCACTTTTGAGTCTACTTCCATTAAGCATCAATGAAATAGAATATATACTAATAAGACTAATTTGAACGCTGATTGACACTTCCCTTCTTCATACTGATGTCATTTCAAACGAAGGGTAGATCATTTCTTCTTGCTCTTAACAAAGACTGCAGAAAAACTGTTGTTGTTCAGAAACGAATGGCACGGTGTCAATTTGCCTTGTCATTCTCAGAGGGGAAATGATGTTCTCTGATCCTTTTTCACATTTGCCTCTCAACTCTTTTCATTTCTTCTTATCTTCACATGAGCTCAACTACAATTTGCACCCTTTCTCCCTGACCTCCCTCTGATCCGTCTCCTAATCGCTCTCCTCTTTCCTTTTTGATGTGTGCCTGATGAATCCTATCTTCTTCACCTGGGTCATATTGAGCAAGCTGCTTTTCATTTCTAACAGCTCCTTATGTTCAGAGTTTGTACTAGCATGAATTGTTCATAGGCTCTCTAATAATCCTTATCTACATGTTTATTAAAACTGAAAACACAGTCCTATTGTGTATGCAGGATATTTCAGTCATTTTTCGATTAACCTCAGTGGCATGATTTACAATTGCATCATCCCTTAAACTCTTTTCTTGTTGGGCTAATTCATTTTTCTCTATCAGTTTCTAAACACAAATGTATTTTGATTTTGTTCACCACTGGCTTTTTCAACTGGTAGAAATGCTTGGATATAATTTCAATCTGTTTTGGCAATGAGTCAGATGCAAATTTCTTTACAAAAGTGCTTTAAAATCTTGGTAGCTGATGGCTGCAATTGAGACCCTGGAAAAGTGTATACTGTTTGATATCTGCTTTCTTTTCACAAAAGATACAATGTTCGGTGAAGCCTTAAATCTGGGACTCTCAATTTGGACAGCAGCAGGCTGCCAAGAAAACCTGATCAACTAAGGATTGCAAGCAAGCTCTGAATGCTGCCTGATTGGATTAAGGCTTGGGCCAGTTCCATCTATATAGCCTTTTAAATCAATTTGAGGGACCTGGATACTGCATGCATTAATTCATGATGACTTTGACTTTTCCAGACCAAAAACAAATGAACAACAAAAAAAAAACTACCACTATCATAACTGCAAATTGAAGATGTCATAGCTAATGCTCATGTTCGTGTTTATGTGCCTGTGCAGGCTCTGAATGTTTTATTTCATCCTTATAACAGTCCTGTATAGGAGCGATTACTAGCATTCATTTTGCAGATGATGAAATTGAGGCGCAGAGAAGACACATAATCTGTGTCGAGTCCCACAGGTAGTAAATGAAAGCCTGAGAATTTTAAGCATTTGATTCCTAGGTTCATGTTCATAACCACTACCTTCCCATATCCATACTTGGAATACTTACCAATGTCACATAATCATCTAGGTAAGTTCCTGGATCTCCTTCTAGAGTGCTATGTAGCCTACAGATGCTATTCTCAATCACAAAAGTTCTCATTTTGACCCACAGGACTTCCTTTTAAAAATGTTATATGTACAGGTGTTTGGTCTACTTGTATGTATGCATGTTTGTATGTATGTATGTATGTATGTATGTATGTATGTATGTATGTATGTGTTCATGTCAGAGAAAGCCAGAAGAGGGTGCCAGAGACACCCTGGAGCTAGAATTACAGGTTTTTGTAAGCATTTGACTCATGGAACCCAATCCTCTGAAAGAGCACCAGTGATCTTGAACACTGAGCCACCTGCCAGCCCCCATGAGATTATCTTTTATAGGGAACCTACTATATGACACACATTGGGTCACATAGGTGCTTTTAAATTCATACAATCTCTTCTTCACAAACCCCTCCCCTCAGAGCTTATGGAACCTCATGAAAGAGGAGGTAGAAAGGATAGAGGAGAGAGAGGGGATGGAGAACAAAACAACAAGGCCCTCTAAATCAACATGAGCAAAGCCTATATGAATTTAAAGACTAAAGCAGCATGCACAGGGTCAGCATGGCTCAGCACCAGGTCGTATGTACCATAATTTCAGTGTTTTTTATGGGATTCCTAAATTTCTTCAAGAATTCTCTAATTTCTTATACCTTCTCTTGGATTCTTTTCCTTCTGTTTGTCTTATTCAACTCCAATGTGATAGTTTTTGTTTGATCTTATTAAATGGAGGAATAAAGACAGACAGACAGACAGACAGACAGACAGACAGACAGACAGACAGACAGATAGATAGATAGATAGATAGATAGATAGAAAAAACCTGCATACTACTAGAGTACTGCTTAACAACTGAACTGTCATTTATACCTCTCTGAGAGAGGGAAAATCAGATTTCTCCAATGGAGTGGACCTGAGTATGTCAACCACTCCAGGACAGGATTCATGCTCAGGAGTAGTAGACCAACATATAATGTATTCCACATTTTTATGTGCTTTTATTTGATTACAGTTTAATGGGTTTTGCTTGTTTCTTTCTTCCTTTCCTTTTAGGTGATATTTTATTTTGGTTTGTTTTTGTTTTTGGGGGGTGTTGTATTGGGTTCTGGGTTTTGTTAAAGAACTTAAAGTTGGGGAGAAGATCTGGAATGATTTGGAGGAGAGCAAACATATGATCAAAATATATGTAAACTTAAAAACTATGTTAAATAATAAAAGATATCATTTTTAAAATGCATACATAAAAATAGCCAAGGAGAACATGAATCTACACCAGATCAAATAAATAGGAAGTGTAAACGGCAGAATTCAAACCTAAGCCCACTACTCCAGAAAACATGCTGTAAACCTCTAGACAATATTCTCTCCCTTCTGTTTCTTTCCTTCCTACCAACTCTGTCTGGTAAATGCCCCCTCCAAGTCTTCAAAATTGACTCCTTTATTCTGTCAGCACAGCTTCCTGATCAGATATCCTTAAGATTCCCCCCTATTCAGACTGCAGCCAGTGCTTCCTGGTCCCAGAATCCAGCCCTGATCTGACACTCTGTGTGGCACTGAAAAGATTATCCAACTTATTTGACTCTTTCCATCCTTCTCTACAAGAAGTTCATCAATTCCCTGACTTCACAGGGTCAATGAACACATGGATAACAATATCATGTAGTCAGTGTGCTAAGTTTCAACATTTAACTGTCATAATAATAAAATGTTCAGAATCATCAAAACAGTGTAAAAGATAAGCTACCTGAGAATTAAGATGCTAGAAAATTTAGCTGCTTTCTTCCAGATCTATATATGAAGTTTAGGGAAGTCATAATTGAAGCCAAATGGAGAAAGTTCTTTCCTACCCCATGGAGATACAATGTTTTTCCTACCTAGAAAATAATTTAGGAGCATGAACACAAAAAAGAAAATATTGCATCAGACTGTTTCAGTGTGTTCTATAACCTTCAATTCACTGAGCTTTTTAAAAAGTTCTACAAATATTTGTATACTAGAAAGATTTATTTTTATAATTTCCACACTAACTCCTGTTTTTAATATGCAATAAATGGTATAAACTATTTGTTCCTTTAATGGTGCTTTAACCACTGGCATCTAATGATAAAAGCAGAATGGAAGGCGACAATCTTCCAGACTGATCCTGAGATATGGTAAATACTATTTCTACCTGAGGGTTAAGTTAATATCAATCCTGATCAGAAGCAGGAAATTGCTCCTCGGAACATGGAAAAACAAGAGTAAAAATAGTGCTCAATTTAATCAACAAAATTAACAACTTCGTGACTGAAATGTATAAAGCATTAAATTCAGGTTTTATCTCTTGTGTAAAAAGTCTTATAAAATTCTAATAGTCACCCACAAAGCTAGGACTGTCTACAGATAGGCCACATATGAAACCACAATTTTAGCAAAGTTCTAGACCTATGTGTCATAGTTATCAAAAGTATTTAAAGGCTACATTTTAAAGAACGTACAATTCTGGGGATGGAGAGATGGCTTGGTGGTTAAGAGCACTGGCTGTTCTTCCTCACAACCTGGGTTTGATTCCCAGCGCACACATTAGGCAGCTGATAACCATCTGTAACTCCAGTTCTAGGAGACACAATACCCTCTTCTGGCCTCTGTGGTGCCAGGCAAACATGCATACAAACCCCCTATACACATAAAATACTATTTTTTAAAAGTTCAGTGAATTTTGAAAGCAGGGATAGCTTTTCTGTAAAGAAGGAAAAAAATGTCTTCAGAACTATTTATGGGAAAGGAAATAGCAGTAGTAGTTGTGATTATAAAGGGTTATAATTAAAAATATTATCACAGAACACCAGAATAAAAAAGAATTATTACCATTCCTCATCACTAACTTACTGCCAATATACCGCCCAATGCATAATAAACTATAGAGTCAGACATATATGCACTTAATTTGTCAAAACAGTCATAAAGTTTAATGAAGTTAACTCTCAGCAGGCAGATTTATGTCTGTCCATTTAACATGAATGAAAAATAAAAAAAATTAACAACAAACATGATGCATTCACCATTAGAACATGTCCGCTAACTGTAAAATACTCAATTTGGTGAATTATTTCCACTTGCTTTACGATGTCCACTCAGCTTTTTGACACTTCCTGTATTTGGAATCTGCACTAAATCTTGAAATAGGCCTGGCAAACTCGAGTTCCTATATAGCCAAGGAATTAATCAAAAGTTGGTACTTTCTGGCACCACCAGATTTAATTGCTTGGATTTGGGTTAGTTAATAGGCATAAGGCCAGTAAAACCTGCCAAAAAAAATAAATACAGTAAATTTAGCACTTACTGCCTTGAGGTCTTCATTAACATAAGTATCATTCATTATAAACTCTGGATAGCCAACTTTTGCCAAAACAGCTCTTGCCTATAAAAAGAAAAATGAGAAATATGATGTCAGAGTTTCTTCACTTAAATCATTAATAATCATTGGCTATAGAACTTCAGTCTTCATCTGAAAAGTCCATTGAATGAATATCTTCTATATGCAAGGCACTGTAAAGGACAAACAGAAAGATTTACTACCTGTATTCAATGTGCTACAAATGGAGTGGCTGCAGCAAATAACTTTTATAAAGATAAAGATTTTAATGGAAATGGATAGCACTGTTATTAAAATCAGAAAGAGGGGCTATTTTCTCATGGGGAAAACACACATCTGAGAGAATAGTTACCGTTTCAAAAGTACAGAGCAGAGGGCAAGGAGAATCTGAAATGGAAATAATGAACAGACACTAACAGACTGCAAGCATAGCTGATAAATGTGAATGTCTGAAATCCATTTTAAAAAATCTAAATGTCTCAACAGCAAAAAACAAGCTTTTTAAAGAACTTGAAAAACTGTTTCTCATACATACATGTGCAGCCGGTGTGTTAAAGGGAATATTTTAACATCACTAATTACTGGGGAAATGCAAACTAAAACCAAAAGAAAATATTATCTGGCACCTGGTAAGCTGGCTATTATAAAGAGGAGTTGGTGGGGATCTGGAGAACTAAAGAACACTTACCTTCATATTGTGGATGCAGCCACCATGGAAAATTGACTGCTCAAAAGACTAAAACAAAAATTACTGTGAGATCCAGCAATTCCTCTACTGGTTAGAGCCATAGATAATAGGTACACAAGGAAAATGAAATCAGTATATCAAAGAGCCATTTGCACTCCCGTGTTCATTGCAGCACTATGTGCAACAGCCAAGAAATAGAAATGACCTACTGATTGATGAATATGGATAAAGTGTAGTATACACAAATACATACACACAGTGGGATAACATTCAAGCACAAAAGACTTATAAAGTCAGAAGTCATTGTGGAAATGGAAATAAATTAGAAATAGAAAGACAAGTACTGCTTAAAGACTGAAAGGAACTCGATAAAGCAGACTATAGATGACTTGGGGCCTGCTGCAAATCTCAAAAGTTCATGTTTATAGACAAACCCCAAGTCCACATTGACCCACATGGTCAATTGACTATTCAGATTTTTAATGTTTTCACCACCAAAGTGTTTAACATGTAAAGTAATGTATATGTCCATTGATTTCAATTAGCCATTCTACATGCATACCTAGTCAAAACATCCTGGTGTGCTTCATGAATATGTAAAAAGTTATCCTGCAATTTAAATAAATTAGTATGAAAGACTGGTATATAGGAAATTCATGGATTATTCACAAAAACTCCCCAGTACCTTGCTAAACATGTGTTGTGTTGTTTTTGTTGTTGTTGTTGTTGTTGTTGTTGTTGTTATTCAGATAAGTGAGGGTTAAATATTTCCAAGGGGAGTGAAAAGAGATGAGTCATGCCGCAAGATAATTATCCATACAGCTCTGTGAGTGATGGCCAGAACACCAGAAAGATCAAAGGCAGGGGGTCTGGAATAATTCAAGATGCATCTCCTCTCCTCATAGTCATCCACTTGATAGACAGAGGTACTAATGATTACCTTCTTTGTTTTGCAGCATGCAGGGAATAGATAACGGAAAAATCAGTGTGAGTGCCAGTCTAGAGCAACGATTGGCAAACTGTGGCTCCAGGACCAATTCAGCTCTCCTATTCTACTTGTTTTCACAAATAAAATTATGCTGGAACACAGCCACACTCGTTCATTTACCTAGCATCTATAACTGCCTCTGTGCTACAACTTCTGAGCTGAGTCACTGAAAGAAAAACTCTGGAGCCCACAAAGTCTCAAAGATTTTTTTTTTTCCCGGAGCTGAGGACCGAACCCAGGGCCTTGTGCTCGCTAGGCAAGTGCTCTACCGCTGAGCTAAATCCCCAACCCCAGTCTCAAATATTTTATCTGGACCTTTGGAAGAGTTTCCCAACCCTTGCTCTACAGCAACTTTGTAGCTCCATGTGAAACCCTCTTTCCCCATGTCCCCAGATTTTGGATTTCAATAAATAAAATTAAAAAATAAAATAAGCAACCTTCGACAGTGTTGTAATTCCATTGTCTGGGCTCTGCCCACATTCCCTGGAATACCTTTTATTACTTGGATGTAGATACCCCTCCCCAGATTCTTTTCGTTATAACTATTGTTAACTGAAGTAGAATTATATCATTTTCCTCCCTCCCTTTCTTCACTTCAGCCCTTCCCTGAGGCCTTCCCTTGAACTCCTCCCATCTTCTCATACTTCCCACACTCTCACGTTGATAACCTCATTTTGATCATTATTGCTACATACACACACACACACACACACACACACACACACACACACACACACACACACACGGGGGAAGGAGGGAGGGAGGGTGGGAGAGAGAGATTGGGGAAGAGAATCCAGACATGTCCATTTTTAGTGGTTTAAAGGCTGACCATGCCTCATTGGACAAGCAGTAAGGGGGTTTATCACTTGGAGAGGCTAATTCTCCTTCCAGCAGACATTAGTTGTCTGTAGATCTTTGTCTAAGGGTTGGACCCTGCAAACATTTTCCCTTCCATCTTGACATTACTGTTATTCTGGTCTTGCTTTCCAGCCATTTCTACAACCCTGTCTTTTCTAATTGCCAGCACCAGAGACTCTGAAGGGCTACATATAACCACAGCTTGTTCTGAGCTGTTGATCTGTCTTCTGTCATTCTGACCTCTCCCTCCATACAAGCAACTCTTAGCCAATGACTATGGCAGGGTCATAAGAGCCAAGCATCTTTCCTTCAATTCAGGATCAGCTCAGTGGTATAATTTACACTAGCAAAGTTCCTCCCAGGATCAGACTATTTCAGAAATGTCTTCTGGGTGCTGGAGAGATGGCTCAGTGGTTAAGAGTGCTGATTGCTCTTCCAGAGGTCCTGAGTTCAATTCCCAGCAACCGCATGGATCCCATTTGTAATGGGATCCAATGGCCTTTTCTGATGTGTCTGAAGACAGCAACACTATACTCATATACATAAAATAAATATATCTTTTAAAAAAAAAGAAGAAATATCTTCTGAAATTGCTTCTATCCCTCAGCTCATCTCTGTCTTGGTCTAGTTTCTTCCATTCCTCTGCTGTCTTCACTTGCAAGTATTTGGTAAACAAATCACTTGCATGTGAGTCTGTATCTCCAGGTCTGCCTTCAGATGAGCCATCTAACGCCCAGGCAACTCCAGCACCATTAGTTGTATTCTAGCAAAGCCTCAATAAAAACCAGTGATTTCTCACACTGTTCTGGCTAATGACATATCTTTTATAGTCCCATCCAAACCACCTTACTCAAGGGATAGGGTAAGATAGTACATTTCCTGTATGTTCTTTGAGATGATATAAATATTAAATATCAGAGACTTTTAAGTCAAGATTTAGGATTTTACAAGTGCTGCAGGCTACAGTCCTAATAGGTTTTGCTGTTCCAGGGACTCAAATCTAATACAGAGCAAATTCTGCCTTCAAAAAAGCCTGTGAGCTATATACTAAAACCTTAATATAATAACAGGATGTTGCAGCTCTCCCAAGACCACAAAACAGTATGATTTTAGGTTACCTCTTTCTGAAAGTGTTTACTTTCCTAGTTATAGCTAATTTCTTGGTATAATTTAGTGACTCACCACAAGTCATATGCATCATTTTAGCAAATAAAGAATTGTAGATAGTTTTCTCCAGCATACACCCCCAAAAATATACAAGAAAGCTGAGTCATGCACAGTTGTTTCTGAACACTGGCCTTTCCAAAGTGGATCAGTGAATTATGCATTCTTTTTCAAACCTCATGCTCTGGGACCTCACTGCACCACAGAGTTTCACAGAATACATTAACTCCTGTACTGTATATGTATAGCATTGAATTCTTATTTATTTAGCATCACTGCAACTTGAAGAGAATCAGAAAAGAAATACAAAGAATCCAGAGTTCCCTACCAGGGGTACACAAATAAAGTGAAGGAATGGTTCTAAGAGCAGACAGCTAACAGCTCAGTAGACTTTATTTTTCAAAATGAATATGGATATCTGTATTCTGACACAAATGCTCCTTCTTCCACAGTTTGCTAATTCCATACCATTCCAATCCATCCCACTTTATGCCACCACCACCACCATCCCACCACCACCACCATCACCACCACTCCCGAGAAGCTTTAGAACTGCATTGTTCAGAAACACACTGGACATGACTCTAGACCAAACTGTCAACAAGAAATATTCAATAGGGCTTTGGAAGGGGAAAGAAATGTAGATGTCATTTACACACTATGGCACATTAGTGAGGCCCATGAGCATCTGCAGACAGTAGATACAACATTTAACCATCAACTTCCAAACATTCTCCTAGGAAACACCCTTTGGGGTACAGGCAGCAGTGACCAATCTTTACTTCCCAGCCCCAAAATGGTTACATAACCCCTCTAATCATTCACATTAAACATTTTCTTGCTTGGTACTCTTAGAAATCAGTCTGCTTACTTGCATACAGAATAAGGCAAATAGTGACACTTCACTTCCTGACACATTCAGAATGAGAACCATGATCCACCAATAGTTGGATGGTTTGTTGAAGGGTAGAGTATAAGTTAGATGTGTCTTAAATCAATTTTCCCACTGGTTATGGCAAGATGAAGAAGCAAGTCACCAAACAAATACTGAGGAAATAATGGGACGAATATTTAACGGATGGTATACAATATCTAGTGAGAAACATTTTCTGGCCTATGTGAGACTGATAAAAGAAACTCAAGGCTTTTCTATGTCTAGATATTTCCTCCATTACTCTATGCATACATCTGGGAAGAAGCTGCGTTTGACAGCTGGTCATCCCTCCCCTGTGGAAGAGACATAGGCAAATGATGATCTTCATTATCTCTGTGTCTGTAGGCAATTACTTCTCTTCCAAAGTCAAACCCACTTAGTTTCTAATATAAATTGATCTAGCCTACCATCATTCTCTTATAGTAGACCCAGTGGTGCTAAGGAGGACAATAAGTTAAACCAAAAATATATGGACTCAGCCACAGAATTCCTAACAACTGGATTTGATTATAGAAAAAAAAATTAGGCTAATGGCATATAAATTAAAATGTTCTGTCCATTTCTGAACATTTATTTTAAAAGAGAATATATCTGGCTGGAATAGGCTCCCTGCCTTTAATCTAGGGCTTTCCAACTTCAGAAGTATTGACATCAGGGGCAAATAAAGCTTGTGAGGGGTTTTCCTGTAGGTTCTTAGATATCTCAAGGCACCATTGCCTTGAACTAACTAAATGCCAGTAGCAAATCCCACATAAGCTGTGACAACCAAAACTGTAGACAAGTCAGATACCAGTGGGAGGGGTGACAAAGCACTGTCAGTTAAGAATCTCTGGAGTGCTCATGCAACACCAGTGGTAGAACAGCTAGCTTTCAAACACAAGGCATCAAACAGGATGAAGAAAGCTACATGTCAAACATGGCAGCATACAAAGCAGATAGCATGTGGCAGCTAATCTATTAGCTGTCACCGGGCTTCAAAAATGCATGATAAAGTGTGTGACTAAAACCAATTCAATATTAAACTTGAAAATAGCTACATTTAACATGCCTGGATTGCTCCTTGCCCCCTCCACAACATGAAGCATTACATTCCATGTTTTCCACTATCAGTAGTGAATGTAATCCCCACACCCTTCCCTTTTTATCAGGTACAGTTTGAGAAAAAGGAAAATAGTCCCTCCCTCGAGATGCTGTCTGTAAGAGTTCAGTAATGGTGTTATACATAAGACTGATTTTGGATCCCTTGGTCCAAAGAACATAATGAACAAATGCTCATATATATTAGTTGTTATGAAAACATAACTTCTTCCATGGATTTATCATGTCTGAGCATCTTTTAGGGAGTGTAAGATACCCCTGAACCAAATATCTTAAATCCCCTGTAAAACAATGTCACTCCTTTTGGACACAGGTTTCAAGGAACCATACTTGGGTTGAAAGAAAATGGAACCAGAAGAAAGTCTGTGGCCTATGAATGGAGCCATGCACCTACGAGCTTCCTGAACCATGGCAGATTTCCCTAGCGAAGTCAAAGTCTGCACATTTGCCAGGAAAGAAAAAAGCAGGCTTTTCAATCCTGCTTCCAAGCCAGAAGATTTCTTTAAGGGTTATTACAGGTGTGCCTCTGAAAAGAGAGGTAAGGCATACTATAAAACTAACTCTAGAAAAAATAAAAGAGGTTTATTTCTCTACCTAGAAAAGCAACTGTTACAGCTGTTCTCTCGTTTGTGGATATTATATTTTATACATACACACAAATTTATGTATGTGTGCGACATAAAAGTAGAAATGAGGGCTGGAGAGATGGCTCAGTGGTCAAGAGCACTGACTGCTCTTCCAAAGGTCCTGAATTCAATTCCCAGAAACTACATGGTGGCTCATAACCATCTGTAATGGGATCCGATGCCCTCTGCAGGTGTGTCTGAGGACTGAGACAATGTACTCACATATATAAAATAAATACATGAAAAAAAAGCATGAGTGTCTTAAGGTTGCCATTAGCATTCACCATCACGGCTCCCACATTCTCACTCTCTCTCTTTCCCATTCCTCCCAACAACTCTCACTCCCTGGGTGTTCATACCACTTGTTCTCCTCGCATTACCCACATTAGCCTTTCTTTAGTAACGTTCTATGCTCCAGAGTCATCTCATCTTTCCCTATTCATCCATCAAAACTATTATTCCTTCAAAACACTAACCCATTAGCTATTACTAGGTTCTCAAAGCAATTTATACTAAGGTGTGAGTGACTAACAGCAACCTAATGCATTCGCCCTGAGAAAGAGCTGTGTTTAAAAGAGTAGTTTATTAGCCAAATGCATGAATCCAATCTTAAGGGAAGTTTTGTTAGAGAGAACTTTCTTGCTGTTAAGAATCAAATTAAATCCACAGCCTATTCAACCTAATCACCATGGTGTTCCAAAGTGGAATGCAATGTCAAGCACAGAGCAAGAGACTGATGTCTAATAAATACTGATTCATGTTATGAGTAATTTAGCTAAGAAATTCACTCTAACCAGCATCATCAACAATATCAGAGAATGTTATGTAAAATGTTATATCCTATTTTTAACCTTTAAATAAGAAAGATGCAATATTTGATCAAGAACATAGTTCAGTGCTACTTATATCAAGGCCTACTTCCATATTAACTAATTTTAATTTTACCACTGGAGAAAAACATTATGGAGCTTTATGAGAGACTAAAGAGTAATCTAGAAGATGAAGTAAAGTGAGAATTCATGGCAGCTCACTCCTGGTGACAAAACCATAATTTTCATATGTAACACATGGATGACTTGACTTTTTATGGTATCTGTTACATGCAATCAAGTAGTTTCCAAAATATTAATGAAAAATACCAGAAACAAGAAAGTCCTAAGTTTTAAATCAGATGTTGTTCTGAATAGCATGATAAAACCTTGCATTGTCATACTTGCATATATTGCAAGTATGTCAAAGCTGACACACATGGTCACACCAGAGATACAAACCATCCTTTACCCAGTCTTCCTTCCTTACACTGGTTTTGTTAAGTTATTTTATCACAGCAATGAGATTCAGTAACACAATGTGTGTGTGTGTGTGTGTGTGTGTGTGTGTGTGTGTGTGTGTGTGTTGTTTACATGCACAGCTTAGTTACTAAGTTTGGTTTTGCTCTTTGTTATAACTACCATGTACATTCACCAAGTCATAATTACTTGGGATTTTGCTCCTTGCACTAAAATCTTAAGGCTATAGCTTTAAAAAATCACAAGTACTTTCTGTGAAGACAACAGAGCGTTCATAAATGGATTATTATTTCTTTAAGGCAGATACAATGGCTATCACAAATGAAAGCCAATGGACATAGAAAATGTAATACACGGCATGATTTAAAACTCTCAAGCCACCCCCTGCCTTCTCAGAATTTTCCATGAGACACTACAACTTGATAATGCTGGAGGGAAGAATATAACCAAATATAACCCTGCAGTAGGTGGCTGAGAGCTCTGCAATAGCATGTAATTTTGACACACATGACCAAACTGATTTAAAGATTGGTCGGATTGACTTCCTTACTCCTGAATTTTCCAAGGCACTTAGTATTAAGCTAAGCCACAGAAAGCAAGACGGCAAAGCTCATTTGTTCTAATCCCTACAGACTTGGCTATGGAGGAAAGTCACGAACATTCGCAAATGTTCTGCATGTCTTACATCAAAGAGATCACCTTAATCACTTAATTAAACAGCTTTGGTTTTGGTCTACATGCTTAAGTCTCTTCACATATTTTTTTGTCTTTTCTATTAATTTAACTAACATAAAATATGGGACAACTGCTTACTGCCCTTTTATAAACAATTTCTCGAGCAACTTTCTTAAGCTTGCGGTAGCTTTGAAAGCTTCAGTCAGGCCATGCCAAGACCTCATTTTCTCTGATGAGTTCTGTAATAACTATTAAACATCAATCAAAATGCCTAGCTGTAAACACCCGGAAGTTTAGGAAACTGTGCAAGAATTACACTATTCTTCAAAATAAAGACAGTTTCTACAATGCCAGACAGATGATTGGCTCAAGCACATATATTGCCTGGAAATCTTATCCTGTGCAAAGCTAATGGTATTGGTGAAAACTGGCCTGGGAAACAGCTTTAATATCCTCTGGGGCTATCAGTATCTTACAAATAATAACAATGCAGTAATCTGACAAATCGAATTTTGTCCTTTGATAAGAATGGCACTGATTTATTATAAGTTTTCAAAAGCTGTAATTCTGAGAATTGGTTTGGGGTTGGGTCCACAAGCTAATGCATCATGCTAGGGTGGAGGAGAACTAAACATTGCCATGAATCAGACAGGAATGCTTTGATTTCAGGCTCTCCATCCTTAATCCTGCATGGCTAATGCCCTACATAGTAGATACTCACTGTCCCCTACTTTCTAATACGGATAATGCTCTAGGAATGCAAGTTCCAAATTGAAAATGAGCACACTGAACCAAAAATATGAACTCCATGGTATCTTGGAAGTGAATAGTTTCTCCAACCAGAAAAAAAAATACCACTCAGTCACAAATAATCAGAATTTAGCCAAACTGCCACCCAATAAATTCCTTGGTATCTCTGTGATATTCTGGTGACATATGTTATCTCTGTATCCCAATAGAGATAAAGACACTCTTCTTAGTAAATGGTTGTAACAGTTAGTAAAATCAAAAGTCAGAACCCAAATCTCCCTAGTATTAATTCACAAAAGAGCACATATCTCCTTCTGCTGAATGTTGGGGTAATATTACTTTAAAGAGAGAGACAAACTCATTAATTTTCTTTAAAATTGAACAAAATAGTGGTCACAAAATATAGCTTTTGAATCTATGTTTTTGTTCATTTTAAATTCATTTGTGGAGTTTTTGTAACTAGTCCAGCTACAATACCTGTTCACATGAACAACCTAAATCTCCATGAGGGCAAACATCACTTATCCAGACAGAGCCAAAATAGTACAACCAAAGGCTTAAGAAAACCCTCTATCATGGTTAGGTTTTGAACGAGCCAAAGTAAATTATGCTTTCTACTTTTCCCTCATCACAGGACTCTACATCAAAAGGTCATCAAACTATAGTCCACAGGCCCAAACCAGTCTAGAACTTGATTTTTGTGAAGACAGGGTTTTTGTTAGACTAGGCCACTGCACAAAGGGATTATTTTGAGCTGAAGCATCTAAGAATCTGGGGAAGCAGTAAGAAGCCTTCTGTGTTCTCCTTATCTACCTAAAAGCAGAGCTTTCCAAAACAATTCAACCGTCACAAATCCCCCCCTCCTTTTAAGAAAGGCAGCTTCTTGTTGCCAAGAAGAAAGGAGACCCCCCCCCATCTTCTAACATGGAAAGTTGATGCCAGAATAACAGGATGAAAAGAACCGCAGTAACCTTACCTTCTATTAGGGTCTCCCATACATTTCTTAGACATCTTCCATTTGTGTAAACCCACTCTCATTCTTCTATGTGTATGTTTGAGTGTGTGTGTGTGTATGTGTGTGTGTGTGTGTGTGTGTGTACATACATATACATACACACATATTTATACACACACACACACACACACACACACACACACACACACACACACACACACACACTGAGAGAGACAGAGACAGAAACAGAGAGAAAAAGAGAGATGGTGAGGAGATGATGATTTGGTCCTAGACTGTATGCATGACAGGCAAATGCTGTGAAACCGACCTACACTTTCAACCCTTCCTTTCTCATTCTTAACATAGTATGAAATCTCCAAATTCTAATCATTTTTATGGACTACACTGTCTGGAAGCTATCTTGCTTATCCATATTATAAACAGTATTATAGTGAGTAAAATTCACAGACCTCAACACCACCAAATGCTAAACCAAAAGGGGGAAGAATAGAAAAAGGTTTTTCTCCCTGGCAACAGCCCACTCTTCCACATATGGCCTATGGCCACTTGTAAGCTACAAAAGTAAGTTGAGTAGGCGTTACAGAGACCATATGGTCTACACAAACTTCAAACATTTACTATTTCCCTCTTTAAAGAAAAAAAGTTTTTGCCAACCCTCTTCCATATAAAAGCTTACAAAAATTTCAAGAGCTAGTAGTAAAGATTGCAATATAAGATATAAATTTATTGTTTAGAGATTCAAGGTGATTTGATAGCAATTATTTCAGTAACTTTATAATTTACTACAATACCCATTCATATTTTATTGAGGTAAACACCTGTGCTTTAAAACAGAGAAAATATATAGATATTAAACAAAAATGGAAAGAAATGTCATGGAAAAACATGCATGCACTTTTGGGGGAGAAGGAAAAAATAAACAATTAAAAAGCATTTTCAAATGTCAAGATACAAAGAGCTTAGAAATGCATCTGCAATACCTAGGACCTAGCACTGATCATCACTCTAAAAAATTTAATCAGCTACTTAATCCTCCTCCAATCATTAAATTACCTATTTAAACAGAAGGCAAGTTGGAGATTAACTTAAATAAATACATCCCCTTCTCTCATCAGCAGTTCAACAGAATGGAAATTACTTCCATTCTATTCTCTGGTTAAATTTAGCTCTGATAGGAGCAATCCTTTACTGTCTGAAAAATGTCTGGGGATACCTAGATATCTCAATGGGAAAGACACTTCACCTGTCACTCAAGTAGATGGCCTGAGTTCAGTTCCCAGGACCAACTGTAGAAGGAGAAAAATAACCCTGAACTTTGTCCTCCATGACATTTCACACACACACACACACACACACACACACACACACACACACACATAGTAATCATTCTTCTAAATAATCTTCCTTAGTAGGTAGGGTGAAACCATTTTGGTGAATTATTAAATCAGACAAGTGTAATTTGCTTTGTTGGTGCACAGCTATGATCCTAAGTGCTCAGAGGCAGGAGGATAACAATTTCAAGATTAGTCTCTGCAGCAAGATCCTATCCCAAAATATATAAGCAAATAAAATACTTAATACCACATAACTTTTAAAATATTTTTGAGATTATAATAAAATTATATCATTTCCTCCCTTCCCTCCAAACTCTCCCATGTACACCATTCTATCTTATTCTATCTAGTCTAAATTTATCATTTCTTTCTCTCCCTCTCCCTCTCCTCCTCCCTCCCCCTGACCCTCCCTCTTCCCCTCTCTATATTATACTATATATTCTTAAAGATATTTGTAGATCTTTTTAAACATAAAGGGATGTCAGTTTTCTTAAATGATATGTCCCTTGGTAAACTGACCACAGAGCAGGGCAGGGCCAAAACCCCAAAACTAGCTGGGCAACACAAACTGGACTAGAAAAAGAAGAAGGAGGAAGAGGACAAAGAGGAGGAAGAGGAGGAAGAAGAGGGGGAATCTAGAAATTGGGTGGGTAGAACATGGGAAGACGTTGGAGAAGTGACAAGGAACATTCTATGGCTTTGGGGCTGTTGCTTAGGATCCCTGACTCTGTATTATCATCCATTCATAAGAAGGAGACTCATCTGCCTCTTCAGATTCTGGAAGGAATTCTCTAGTAACCACCACTATTATGCCATTATGAGTGCTTTATGGAGAAAATACTACCATATCCCCCCAGCTTTAATATACCTCAGAAATTTTTGATTCAACCAGTTTCTGGACAACACCCATTAAATCCTAGAGTGACAAAAGACAAAGACTCAACAATCAACAGGTGAGTATCAGAGATGTTTCAACTAAAAATTTTAACAACTTTTTTCTAAGTAACTTGGCAAAATCCATTTCTAGGGTTTTTTTCTTTTTTTAGGCATCTGAAAAGTCACACTAATACAATTACAGTTCACTGAAAAATTATCGTGCAATCTAGTTTGAAAGCTAAAATCAGTCATAGCAGGGTAATATTCCATTTAATTATAAAGATTAATTCAACCTTCATTTATTTGTGCATGTGTTTGGTCTTTCCATTTTTCATAGAACACCCAAGATTCAAATGCCATCTGGTAGAATTGCTGCACAGTGTCGGTAGCATCTATTAGAGTTGCAGATTTCATCTCAAAGTAAAATTGATGGACAAAGGGAAAGTGAAAAGGGAGGAGTGGCGGTAACCAAACTTTACTTTTAAAGCCAAGATATTCCACCAATCTGATATGACTGTATCCTACTCACTACATTTACCCCCTGACATCACACCTATCAAACTGTCCCAAATTACAAGGCTTCCCGTCACCCTTTTTTAAACAGGCAAGTATTCAAACAATTTTGCAAGCAATAGTAAGAATTGTATGAATTATGTCCACTGTGGCTTTCAAAATACATGTTATGCCTTCCTTAAAAGTTAACCTTAGCCACATGCTAAGACTGATGATCTTTTTTATAATTTCATTCAATTTGATGCTTATCTCTTCTTAGGTGACTACTTAAGACAAAATAAACCTTACGAGCTAGAAGAAGAAATCTTACTTGTTTTTACTGAGTTACAATTGGTACAAAGTACTTAAGTGTGAAGGGAACAAATCTGATTTTCTCTATCACATATACACAACTGAGTTTGTGATCTAAAGAGCTTCAAAATCTGGAGGACTCACCTAGGCATCTTTCCAGGCAGTAAAAATAACCACTACTCTGGCCACTCTTTATAGATTAATTTTTGCTGCTCTTGAATGTCCCTAAATTTCTAGATTCTTTTTATTTGACTTTGCTCACTAAACAGTACATCTATAGAATTCACTTATGTTATGTATAGCAAGAATAGACACAGTTTAATTATGCTATATAGTTAAGAAGTTCATGAAGGGAAATGAAAGTAAATAGAAGAATGTAGAGGATAGAATGGAGTGCAGTGATAAAGATAAGGTCTTGGGAAAAGGTCATTAGCAAAGACATCTCAGAGCCAAACAGAAACAGTAAAAGAAGGAACATTGTTTGCCATTTGCCTCCCCCTCCGAGTGTGTGTGTGTGTGTGTGTGTGTGTGTGTGTGTGTGTGTGTGTGTGTGTGTGTGTGTGTAAGAGAGAAAGGCAGAGACAGAGACAGAAAGATGGAGATGTACAGGTGTCTGTAGAAGCCAGAAGAGGATGTCTGGAAGAACAGCAAGTAAATACCATTTCCCTCGCCTCAATTTTGTTATTTTCATAATAACATAAGTAATACTCTTCCCTGGTGATCTACTGTGGTAGTTTGAATGAGATGATCCCCATAGGTTCATGTTTGAATACTTGGTCCCCATTGGTGAGAAGACTGGAAAGTGAGACTTTCTTGGAGGAGGTGGGACACGATGGGACATCCTTAGGAGTTTCCAAAGACTCCTGCCATTCCCGGTGTAGAAGGCAGTGACAGTGCCTGCCCCCTCCTCTCTGCCTTCTACTTTCCTGTTTGCAGATCAAGATGATCTAGTATCTCTGCCAGCATACCTTTGCTCTGCCACCATGGGCTGTAACCCAATTAAATACTTTCTCTTATAAAACTTGCCTTTGTCATAGAAGTAGAAAGATAACTAATACACCTACCATGTACCAGAGAACATATTGAGAGTGTCCTTTCATCATTCAATCTAAATCTTACCTATGATCCACAAGGCAGCATCATATCATTTTCATGTCACAGTTGATAAGCCAACATGAATAAATGGGGGGAAACTCACCCAAATCACACAGAGACCAAAGCAACTTCTCAACCAAATTTATTTACTCTTAATCTGACTGCAAAGTCCATGCTTTTTCTGATATCTACTATGCTTAAAGGGTAGAGAATAATTTTCTATTATATAAGTGTTATTATTACTGAATTATAATATATTAACTGAATAATATATAAGGCCCAGACAATCCTTTCATCAGTATCCATATTTAACACACCAAGCCAAATATTTTCAGCTATAAGACTAGCAAAACACATGAAAATAGAGTAATTTCCTCATCTCTCTTCCCTAATAATCACGCCATTAAACTTTTGATTTTGCCATGATTGCATTAATGTTTTTAAAATTCTGAGTAGATTAAGATTTGACCAAGAAACAAGTTCAAACCAAGAAATGCAATGGAGTAAGAGACAAGAGGTAAAAAGCAGAAAGGCATTCTATCTCCAGTTTGAGAAGATCAGAACAGCTCTGTTGTGGTCAACGTAACACACCAAACTGAATTCGAGCAACAGAGAATGAACTTTAGAGAGTGGGCTTCAGGGAGAAAAGTCTGTCAATTTCTCTGTACAGGTCCACTGGCAAATACTGCCCTGTGAAATGGAGTCTTTCTTGGCTACCCTTTGCCCAAGTATCTCTAACCCTTAATTCCCTGTTTCAAAAGTGGAATTGTACCTTTCTTTTAGAATCCTAGCACTGTTACAAAGACAAATGCGTGTGAATTTCAGTTTAGAACCAACAAACCTCAAAACTCTACTGAAACCCAGGCCTGATTCATGTTGGGTTTAAAAGACAGGAACACCTAAGTATAACACCAAATACCTTAGGTCTTACAACTTATGACTGGAACATAGCTCTTCTGTGCTTTATGTTCTTAATTCCAGATACTGTCTCTCTAAACTTTGAAAAATGGTTCTCACTTTATCTGCTTGCATGAATACATTGTTAGCTGGGTGTGGTGACACGCACCTTTAATCCTAACTTTCAGAAGACAGAGACAGATGGATCTCTGTGAACTCAAGGCCATCCTGGTCTACACAGTGAGTTTCATGACAGCAAGGGATATATAGCAAAACTCCATTTCAAGAGAGAGAGAGAGAGAGAGAGAGAGAGAGAAACTATTTTAGTCCTGGACCCTAAAACCAGAAGGATCTTTTTATTATATGATGATCATGGGTCTGATACTCCAACAGTTAATGTATATATTAACTGAGCAAAATAATAACTATAATTATTATGAAATTCATAAATTACCAGCTGCATTTTATTCTATGCTACCATCCTAACCATATCTATGACATCACATGGTTCAATGTGAATCACATGGCCCTGGGGACCTGGCCACTCTCCACTTCTCCAATAGCCATGCAACCAGCCCTCAGACTCCCCTACAGATCAAAGAATTGCATCTGGAGATCACCCCTGCCTCCACAGTTCAAACCCAGTGATTCATTCTGAGACACTTGTGTACTGCATTTTAAAACAAGTCTCCAGTTCTGCTTTGATTCATCTCTGCAAAAGCATTTGAGATTGAGAAATCAAAAAGGCACTTATACTAAAGGCAAAATAACAAGCTGCAGCCAAGGGACACATGGGCTGTTTATAAACAGCAGCATAAATGTCATCATCAATTATTCATCATTCAATAAAACTACTGAGTAACCTCTTGCAAAATCACTTCATTCTTACATGAGATTCAGTCAACAAGGGAAGGAAGAGCCAGTTTTTGGATTAAATACTTGAGACAAGAAGGCCCAAGACCAAATTGGCAAGCCATGGCCTACAGGTCAAATTCAGGCTGCTGCCTAGTTCTGTAAATCAACTTTAATATGCATTCCACTTGTCTGCATATTACCTATAGCTGCTTTAGTACTGTCCAACAGATCTGAGTAACTGCCTCTGTACCGACATTGTTTGCAAAGCTCAAGATATTTGTGTATTGCTTTAGTCATTTTTACCGAATACTGTTGGCCTAAGTCAAAGGTGGAAATGGACTTGTAGAAGCTTTGCTGTTCCTCTTCAGGCTATGTGCAACCCACATTGTCCTTGCTTTCTATCGATCCAAGAGGAGAAACTCAAATCATCAACCAATAGTTAAAGAGGGCTTGGAAAGGGGCAAATAGAGACTTTCTCCTTTCTCGGATTTCCTTTCACCCTGTCACGTTTTCTCATTTCAAATGTACTATCTGCTAAGCTTATTTTGGATTGGGATCAGATTTTGGAAATGGCTCAGAATAACTCATAGGACCTCATTAAAACATGACTCACGTGATCTATTACAAATCAGTTTGCCAAACCTTAACTTTCATTTTCAAAAGCCTGGAAGAACAAACGAAATGGCTCCGTAAACTTGGAAATTAGCTTTATAACCTAACATTGGAACTGAAAAAAGGATCTAGTCTGGGGCCCTAAAGGACATCACCTTACTGCTGTCCTTGGCTTTACTCTGCTCAGGACAGGTTCGTTGTGCTCATTAGCTCTAATCCTTACAAATCACTGTCTGGAGGCTCTCATTCACTTGCCCTATAACTGCCAGTGCTGGGAGCACAGGACTACACCAAAAGCTGCAGGCTCACTCCTCTTCTTTCTAGTTAAGCAAGAACACAGTGTAACATGACCTTTTTCCTATACTGACAGGCCTTGTGTATAAAATAGAGGTGCCAGTCAGTGATGGGTATACTGAAATTTAGCTTTATTTCCTAAGGACCTAAAAGTGGAAATTTGGATAAATAAGTGATCTACTAAAATGACGTCAGCCACTGAGGACTATTCTAGGTGTGGATCCTAAAACCAGAAGGACATTTTAATTGTATGATCCTCATGGGTCTGGAGGATGCCTCTTTCCTCATCACAATTCAGCAATAACTAGATTTAATCCAATACTCTGACAGTTAATGTATACATTGGCTGAGCTAATAATAATAATAATAATAATAATAATAAATTCATTTGATGGTGAAAATATGACAGACAAACAAGAACTTAAGAAAGAAATTCCAGGTAAAATGAGCCAAACACAGAAAGACAAGTATTCTATAATCCTCCTTACATAAAGACTCTAAAAAAAATTGATCTCCTATAAACACAGAAGAGAAAGATTGCTGCTAAAAGCTGAGGAGGTGGGAAACATTTACATCAGAGGATTCAAAGGGTCCATTAGAATAGAGGAGTAGAAGGTATGGTGATGGCAGCCACAGATATTTCAAAATTGCTAAGAGAATAGATTTGGGATGAAAGTAAATATAGAAGATAGGTGAAAGAGAATAAAGGGGAATAGTTGAGTATGAGTGATCTGATTGGAGAAATAAGAAATGGAGGGCACCTTTGGAGAGGGATGGGGATGGTAAATACAGAAAAGGATGGTAAAAGAACAATAAGGACATCTTAAAAAGTCATAAGGAGTCATACTATTTACTATTTATCTTTTCCAAAAACATAATACATATGTATATAAATACAGATATAGTTTAAATTAATTTTTCTAGTTTGGGCTGACAAATCTTCCTCCAAGAGCCAAAGACCACCTTAAAAAAATACCAGACATGAGAATCCCTCTTTAGAGTCATTGGTCAGGGTTGTCCAAGCGACTCCCAAAACATACATCATATTTTTACTGTCCCTGGTTGCCTCCTAAAGGTGGAAAGTAAATCCCTATTTCTACATACACCATGCACTTCAGAATCAGGGATCAGAGACGCCAGAGAGGGAACTGACCAAAATGCCTCATCCCTGAGAACTAGATTTCACGGTACCAGATGGCAGCATGGGAGCTCCAAAGGGTGAAGGTAATCTATAGTCCTACCAGCAATGATACCTATGAGGCATAACAAGGACTGGCATGGCAAGAGAGCCTTTAGGGTACAGTAGTGGAATGCCTATCTTGGAGGTAACCAACATCTTTCCAATTGGGAAACAAGAGGGAAACCATACCTGCTACTGGAAACCTAGCCAACTACCCAGGGCTATTGAAAGCATGGTTATTGGAGGAGAAACCATAACTGCCACATTAAAAAACAGCATGATACCTAACAACAATGCAAACATTTGTCCTAATACCACAAATAAGTGTAGTTCCCATCCCTCATCAAGGAAACCTCTCTTTGCAATAGATGGAAACCATTACAAAAAAAAAACAAGCAATTAAAATGCAGAGCTGTAGATCACAGTCCCAATGAATACATCTAAAAAATATTCCCTGTACGCGAAGCTTAGGGAATATTGTGGGAGAGAGGACGGAAAGATTGTAAAGGTCTGAGGATCAGAGAATTTGTCATGAGAATGTGTCTCCTAGTAATGCCAGAAGCTACACACATAATGTCTCACCATCAGAACTGCCTAAATCTGAGCTGAACAGGGACAACAGCAATAGATATGGCAAGGTGATCATGGCAAAGTCCATGAGGCTTCGACCCTAAACAAGGAACCACGTGCAACTGAAGAATGCTGAAAGCAGGAGAAATAGTCTTCTCCTGGGAAAAGCATACCAATTGGACATATCAAATGGACAATCCTAAAAATATGCATACAAGCAACATACTTTAAAGTGAGTTAGAAATATATATATATATATATATATATATATATATATATATATATATATACACATACATACATTCATGTAACAGCAGCGAATGAAAAAATAGGCCAGGAATTTGCAAAAAGCAAGGGAAGATATATGGGAGGGCTTAGAGGGCAGAAAGAGAAGGGAAATAGTCTAATTAAATTATAATATCATAAAATAGAGGAAACCGGGAAAGGGAATAACAGTTGAAATGTAAATAAGAAATACCCAGGTTAATAAAGATGGAGAAAATAAAAGAAAGCAGGCTGAGTAAGCAGGCCATGATGAGAAAGCCAGTAAGCAGCACCACTCCATGGAGTCTGCATTGGCTCCTGCAGCTAGGTTTGTGCCTTGTTTGAGTTCCTGTCCTGACTGTCTTCGTGATAGACTGTAACATGAAAGTGTGAGCCAAATGAACCCTTTCTTCCCCCCAAAATTATAATATCATAAAATATATTATATATTTAATATATTATATGCTAATTATTATATTTAATATGTTATATATAATAAAAGAAAATATGATTATAAAAAGAATAGATATTTAATGTTCTTAACTGAAAAACATAACATGGTAGGATGGCATATATGTTAATTAAGTGGACCGATTCTTTATATCATGTATATATAAATCAAAATCACGTTATATCCCATATATGTAATTATTTTCAATTACAAATAATTACAACCTTTAAATTTTTTCACCTTTTATTATTTTATTTACATTCCCATTGTTGCCCCCCTTTCAGGCCCCCCCACCCACCCAGGGAGCTCCCAGAGACTGAGCCATCAACCAGGGGCATACACAGGCCAGTCCGAGGCCCCTGGAACAAAACATTTAAAATTTTTAATGATATTCACTGAGCAGTGGCCAAAGGGAGATGGCAAACTTAGTTCATAATTCTCTAAAACAGTTAAGAAAAAACTAAATCTAAAGAAGAGCTGGAAAGAATGCAAAAATGTAAGTTAGTCTTTCCCATGAGAGTACCAACAACTCTGTCCTTTCTGTGTGATCCCGCTCCTCTGCACTCCAAGAGATTCAATCTTTTTCAACTTGTTTTGATTAAGAGGTAGCCCTGTAGTTGACTTTAACCAAGAGAAGGTATCATAAGAAATATTTAGGGACTTCTGAGCTCAGACATTAAGAGGACTCACAGCATATCCGCCCTCCTTTTTGCTCCCCTAACTACCCTGTGGAGAAAGACATAATGAACAAAGAGATGTATGTGAAGTTGCCCCAATGGACTTTCATCCACAATTGTCATCTGACTTCACCTACATGAGAGACTCATGATAAGACCAATAGAAGAGCCTCCCCGCTGATCCCAGCTAACAAACAGATTCGAGAGAAGTAATACAATACAGTTGACATGGTTTGTAAGGAAACAAACAATAGCCAAGAGATAGACAACTGCAGTAGCTGAGTTGTTCCACATTAAGGGTTCATCGATTCCTTTTCATCATTGACTAACCCATAACCAAAACACCAACTCGCTAAAATAAGGAATTAATTCTTCCATAAACACACACTTCTTATAAAAAGGAATATTTGAAACATTAAGAATGACAATATTTGGGCTGGAAAGATGACTCAGCGGTTAAGAGCACTGAGTGCTCCTCCAGAGGTCCTGAGTTCAATTCCCAGCAACCACATGGTGGATCACTACCATCTTGTAACAGGATCAGATACCCTCTTCTGGTGTGTCAACAGTGAATATATATACAATAAATAAATAAATAAATAGATAAATAAATAAATAAATAATATATAAATACATAAATAAATAAATCCAAAATGGAATGATAATATTTAAAGTCAACACAAAATCTATTTTGGCAAAGTTGTCAGTGCTCTTGTCCGAATAGTTTGATTACATCGTTTCTTCCTAGCATGGCTTTTTGGGACCTTTCCAACTCTAAATCTTGACTTCTGGCCTAAGTTCCTTCATTCATTTTTCTTTTGCTATCAGGCTGCTTCTCCCTTTCATATGTGAGTTTCTGTCAGAAATGGATTTGCTGTCATACTCTCAGTCTGCCGTTAGCCAGCTATGCTGGAATCTAGAAAATGACAACTCAGAAGACAGGTTAAATAAAATTTCTCTCTCTTCACCCATTTTCCACTATCTGCTTGCCTGGCCCTTGGGTTATTAATGGAACTGACATTCCTGTACAACTGACTGAGCAGGACCAGCAGCTAGATAACAAGGGAGCAGCCGACAGCAGCAGCCTTAGAGATAGCAGATAAACAGATGCATCGTGGGCTATTAGTTTCATCCTGGGCTAAAGGGAAGGAATGCCACAAAATCTAAACTCAAAACATTTCTAACAACTTTTTTTTTCCCATGAAATTAAAACTCAAACATCAAATCTGATTCTATTAGTAAGCCCAACCAAATTCAACATGTATTTTTAAATTGTCACTTAGTCAACTTGAATCTGGACCAATAGAAAAAAAAAGGTTTTTTTTTTTTTTTTTTTTTTTGGAGCTGGGGACTGAACCCAGGGCCTTGCGCTCGCTAGGCAGGCGCTCTACCGCTGAGCTAAATCCCCAACCCGAAAAAAAAAAGTTTTAAGTCATCAAGCTCCCCTGCCCATATGACTAAGAAAAGTAATAAAATTCTACAAAATTATGAAAAAGCAGCCCTCTGCTTTAACCTCTAAAATGATACCTAAGGCAATTGTAGCATATCTCAACCCTTTCAAAGTCCTATAACCAACCAGTTCCTCAATCCAAAATAATCTCAATATACACTAAAACCTAAATGCTTTTTACAGTACACATTTAAACCGGTGGTGCTTGCTTATCTGGTGTGGTTAAAATTTTAAGTACTTACTAGTCCATGTTTCATTTTTTAAGATCTCAACTTTTTATTGGTTCTTTGTGAATTTCACGTCATGCACCCAATCCCTTCCATCCCCTCTCCCCTTGTACTAGCCTTCCACTTTTACAACCTCCCCTTAACAGAGAAAAAAATTATCATTGCATAAACAGTATTGTGGCACAGTGCCCACAGTACAACCTTTTGTCTACACTTCTTTGCTTGCAAATGTTTATTGCAAAAACTATACCACCAGATCATGGGCATAGCTGGCTAACGGCAGACTGAGAGTGTGACAGCAAATCCATTTCTGACAGAAACTCACATATGAAAGGGAAAAGCAGCCTGATAGCAAAAGAAGAATGAAGGAAGGGACTTAGGCCAGAAGTCAAGATTTAGACTTTGGAATGAAGCCTCTTCTACTCTATCAATACTGGAACCTCACTGCAACTCCTCTTAGATATCCTGTTGGTACCCTGAGTCATGAAGATTCTGTAGTACTGAGTCTGTAGGACCCACTCTTTCATGGACTCCAGTAGTTTATAGATGGCGTAGATGTTGGGGTGGACTAATTCAAAGCCCTGGTCTGGGCCAGAAGGATCAGAGATGGTCAGGATGCTAGCTATCACACTTTCATGCCCTTGGGGCTGGCCCACCAGCAATACCTGCTACCAGTGTCAGCTCTACCCTGCTACCCAGGTAAGGTGCAGGGCCCACTCTGCCAAGTGTTACAGCAGATGAAGGACATAGCCAGTCTCCCACTCTCATGACCCCAGGGCCAGCTCTCCTGCTTGCCATAGATGGCTAAAGACAAGAGAGAGGAGGAGGGTGTCTCCCTCATTTGTGCCACAGCCCAGCAGACAAAAGGCAAGGCTGGCTGTCCCACACTCATAGCCAGCTTACCAGCAACACCCACATCCAGAGCCAGTTCTATTGTGCTGTCCAGGCGAGGTGTAGGGCATGCTCTCTCATATGCTGCAGCAAGTGTGGAACAGGGACAGCTCTCCTTTTCCCATGGCCCCAGAGCCTGCTATCCCATGATGGCCAGGTGAGGAGTGGAGCCAGTTCTGCACAGCCTTTACACATCAGCATGTGGTACCCCAGATCAGGGGCATCTGCCTGACTTTTTTATGGTAGTAGACCCCTGCTGTTGCAGGACCACAGACCCAGATGTAGCCCCCAGTGGCAGCACATGCTAGGGCCCCACCATGGTCCCAGGTGGCATCACCACCTACTCACATCAGGCTGTTTTACTACCAGTGAGTCTCAGTTCTGCCTCTTCATTCAGCCCACATCCTTCAGTTTCTGTTCCTCTTTCATTTCTCCGCCAATTACTTGATCCTTAGTTGGTTTGTGCTGTCTCTGAGTGTCTAGGATCATGTCAGGAGTGGTTTCATAAGTGCTATGCCCTGCTCCTGCATTGTGGCTTGGGGAAGGGGCAATCTAGAATATGCTCTGCTCCACTCCACCTCTGGGGCCTATGTGATAGCAGACTGGTGGTTGTCTGAGGCTAGTCCCCTGCCAAGGCCCCATGGCATCAGTCTGGGGGTCATCTCAGGCTACCTCCTCACTCTGCCTCCCCAAGTGTCCCCATGCAAGGGTTGTCTGTCATGGGTCCACACCCACCTGGGGCCCTCAGTCCCAGGTGGGGTTCTTCTAGCCTCTGTCTTGCTCCCAGTTCTACTAGCCATCCAGACCTGCACAGTGCCAGACTAGTGGTCATAGGCCAGCTCCTGTCCAAGCCTCAGTACCAGACTGGTGATCATCTCAGGTTCCCCTTTTTCAGGGAATGTTGAGCTACTAATAATTCAGATGTGCATAGGTCAGAACACTGAGAATATTAATAGCATATCTTCTATCTGTAAAATATTGCCACACATGTGACGCAGAAGACGAATCTGCAATGATTCTAGGTATCTTTTAATAGTATCTTTGCTCCACATATTTCAACACTGCAAATTAGTTCACTATCATGTTGTTGTTGTTGTTGTTGTTGTTGTTGTTGTTGTTGTTGTTTCCTATGCTAGTGATCCCGAGTATTATACAGGCTGGGCAGGTACTCTACTGCTGAGACATAGCCCAAGGTTGACACTAGGATTCTTTTTTTTAAATATATGACATGATCAAACACTAGTTAACTTATTTATATTTTTGTGTGCCTGTGTTTTGTAGGAGTGGCATATATGTACACAGGAGAGGGTTCAAGCATATACACATGTAAGTGTATATGTCCATTTGTACACATGTGGGGCCAGGAGAAGATGTTGGGAGTCTTCCTCTATTGCTTTCTGCAATATTGCCTTGACAGGGACTTTCATTAAACCAGAAGCTCACTGTTGCAACTAGTGAACTACCTGTCTCTGTCTGACTCCATCCCACAATGCTGGAGTTACAGGCATATGCAAACATATGCAAACATGCCTATAGCCATACAGCTTTTATATGGGTGCTTCAGATCTGAATTCAGGTCCTCATGCTTTCACAAGAAGTTCTGTTGGTACTTTCTCGGCCCCTAATATTCATCTTTAAAAGATACATCCATTCTTATTTCTGAGTATTGTGTTTATGAATACTTGCATGCATGGCACTGAAGAAGAATGTCAGAACAAGGTATTAGAACTCCTGGAACAAGAGTTACAGGCAGCTGTAAGCCTCCATGTGAGTGCTGGGAACTGAATCTGACTCTTCTGAAAAAGTAACGAATGCTCTTAATCTCTAAACTACTGCTTCAGTCCCCTTTATTTATATTCTTAATCATCAGTATTAAGAATGTGACATTACGAAAAGAAGGAAAATTCAACAATATGTGAGTTTTCAAAATCCATTAACTATGTGTACCCATTGATATGAGAGCACTTTTTAAACGAAAAGATAATTCAAATCACTTATCAAACTGTTTTTGCAATTTCCCTAATTAGTGGAATTCTGAATTTCCAGTTAGAATGGAACTTTTACTACCACCCCCACCACGCAGAAGTCAACATATTGCTCATTGCAAAAGAATTGATTGAGACACTAATTTAATAGAAATTTAATATTAACAAGGATATCTTGTCATGCCAGGAAGGAAAGATGCAGTCTAAAATATTTGGGGTCATAACAAAATTCCCTAAAGGAACAGTCACAAGTTGGCTCAATGTGAACTTCAAAAAGAATTGTAATAAATTTAAGCATATCAAATACATTTTAAAATTCCTGAGTTTATAACGATGCTAGGGGGGTAAATGCTTTGATACCTCTGGAGCTTTCCAGGGCACAACTTGTAAAAATTAATCACGGGAAAGACAGACCTTCATGCAGATTTTCTGTATGTCAGGCTAATCAAGTGATTAACAAAGGGGAAAAAACCTTTTTAGAGAAAGATTCTAGCTAATAAATGCAGAGTGATAGAGTTTTAAAATCACCAGTTGCAAACCTTAACATAATCACATATCTAATAATGTTATTAATACCCACTAAAATGCCTACCCATGATTTTCAATAGCACTTGTCCATTTGTTGCTCTTGATAACTTTAGAAAATGGTAAGATCTTGAGCTGGGGGATGGTTCTGTTGGTTACATGTTTGCTAAGCAAGCATGGGGACCTGAGTTTGGATCCTCAGAACACAAGTAAAAGCCAGGAGGGGTTATATATGCCTGTAATCCAAGCACTAGGATGGATAAAGACAGACAGGTACTTAGCCAGACAGTCTACCCAATTTTTACATTCCAGGTTCAATAGAGTACGGTGTTTAAAAGAAATAAGGCAATTCGATATTGAGGAAAGTACCCAACAGTAACCTCTGACTGCCATATGCAAAGACTAGGCAGATAGATAGATAGATAGATAGATAGATAGATAGATAGATAGATAGATAGATAGATAGATAGATAGATAGATAGATGGATGAGTGATTGGGTGGGTGGACAGATGGGCAGATGGAGGGACAGACAGACAGACAGACAGACATCACAAAGTATTGTTTTCAGTACTGGTGATAGAACCCAAGGCCTCAAGCAAGCTAGGCAAGCATTGTACTGCTAATCTATATTCCTAATCCTGTTTACTTTGAGACAATGTCTTACTATATATCCTAGACTGGCCTTGGCCCTGCCATAATCCTAAGCAGCTACAATTACACACATAAGCTAGCAGTCCTGGCTAAAAGCATTTTTATGTCACTAGATAAACCTGGAAGGGAGTGCCTAAAAGTATGAGCAAATGGGTTGATTACAATTACATTTTGTGATCATACCCATTGTAACCCAGAACACCAATATAACCAAAAATGCATATTTATCATTTTTGCTAAATAATCAAGAATAGATAAATGGAACTGATAGTTGATACACTGAGTGATATACTTGAGATTTTTAAAGATCAAATTCTAAAGGACTAATTCTGGGAGCTAGGACTTGCTGTGCATGCCTGTGATCCCAGCACACTAGTGGTAGAAGAAAGATCAAGAATTCAGGATGGCCTTGCTAGATAGCAAGTTCAAGTCTAGCATGCTCCACAGATGAAAAAATAAAAGTTCTAGGGTTAAAACAATATACAAAACATGTTCATTACCACACAATTGGAAGTACTCTACTGTAATCCGCTACAGAAACATTTTTAACTCATGTATACAGATACCAGCGGAATACATTGATTTCTATATGAAACTCTTTGGTAAAGATTGTATTATATCAGTAAAAATACAACATAAATATTAGAATAAAATAAATGAATTAAATTTACATATACAACCTTGTTCAAGAACGTCTTTTAAAGCCTACATATAGGTGATAAATCAAAGTAATATATCAAGAAGTTCGCAGTGGTTATGCTTGGTTAATGACAAAGCATTGATTTTTCTTCATTATCCTGCACTTCAATTTCAGTATTTTCTTTAATAAGAATAAATTTTCATAGCAAACATGATGAACATGACTATTTGGAAATTATTTTAAAAGCTAGATCAAGGTACAAAACAACTAAATAGATTTTATTAAGAATAAAAATGTGAGAGTCCATGAGAAGGCACTTTTTTTTAATGCTAAGTATAGGAGCAGCAGAGCTTAACGGCAGTTCCTGTGAGATTAGTTTTCTAAGACCAAGAAATTAACTGACTGTAAATTTGCTATAAGCCAACACTGACGTGCATGGCTGAAAGAAAAAGATAGCCATAATATCAACTTCAGCTTCCTTAATATAATTTATATGCAGAGCAGATGTGGCAATAATATCCCCATTGTGGTGGATGAGTTGGAGTCTATATAGAATTACTGTGTTCAGCCTTGAACTTGAGCTTTTAAGAAAACTGTTGAAAACTGGAGCATATCCAGCAACATGAGGCATCAGGAACATAGTGTAGAGCACTGGTTTGCACACTCTTGCTGCATTAGAATCGCCTGGAGGGTTGACTGCACTGTAGAGTCCTGCATCCCTTCCCAGAGTTCCATTTCATAGATCTAATTGGGATTATGAATCTGCCTTTCTAGAAAGTACCAATGCTACTGGTTTGAAGACCACGCTTAGAGATGCACTTCTATTAGGATAAAGGGGGACTATAAAGCCAAATTTTCAGAAATGGAGGTCCAACTTCTCCAGCAACCAGCTCAATGACCATGGACAAGCATAGCATGCTTGGCATCTCTTGACTTTACATTCTTAAGCTGTATAAAGAAATGACTGTACCCCAATGTGGTAGTTATAAAACCTTTTAAACCTACAGTTTGACATATAATAATGTCAATTTTATGTGAGAAAAACAAAATTCGTCTCATCTACATAAAAATATGTTGCTGAATCTTTAGAAATTAGGAAGACTTCTGTATGGAAAACTCCATCTGCATAGATCCAAAACAACAATGTGGAATCAAGGGCCAGAAAGGAATAATATGGAGCCTTCAGATCTCTAGAACATTCAACAGATAGTCATAGTCCTAGGAGGGTTGTGAATGCCCCAAGAGGTACTTAACCATGAGAGATGATAGAAAGAGGAGCCTATGGAGTGTGAAAAGAAAACTCCATAAACTTCATCTAGTTCTATTAATTCAGCCTTGGTGGAAGGAAACTGCCACCTGTGATCACCCAGCATCCCATCAGCATTAGCATCATCTGAGGCCTCACCAGAGATGCTGATTCCTAGCAACACCTTAGACTCACTGAAACAAATTACAGTTTGTTCCAATGAGCACTCCTGGTGGTACTGACTCACACTAAAATATGAGAGATTAAGTGACTTAGGCGGGTTCAACCTTTGATGTAACATTGTTTTCTATGATATTCAACTGAGAACCACAAAACTGCATTACAATCTATGACCCTACCTCCTTCCTCTTCTTCTCTCTTCTTCTTTCTCCTCCTCCTCCTCCTCCTCTTCTTCTTCCTCCTCCTTCTTCTTCTCTTATAATGTTTTAAGTACATTTAAATTTTTTGTTGGCTTACATTCATAGCTACCCTGGGACACAGGTTGGCTATGCCTAAAAGCACCTCCAAACAGCATTTCCATGAGGCTCAGAATTATAACCACTCCCACAAGCTATCATACAGAATATATCAAACTTCTACTTACACAACATGTACACACATATATTACATACATATGTATGTACATGCATACATATCACACAACGATAATTGAGAAGGGAACTAGAAAGATGACTCAGCCATTAAGAGTGCTTGTTGCCCTTGCAGAGGACCTGAGCTCAGTTTCCAGCAGTTTCAGAAGATGTGGAACTCTTCTGACCTCTGAGGGTACCAGGTAAGCTCGTGATTCACATGCATTCATGTAGGCAAACAGCCATACACATAAAACAAAATTGTTTACTTTTGACTTTCATTTTTTGTTTTTCTTTTTTTGAGAGAGAGGGAGAAAGAAAACGTAAATTTGATAGATATGGAGGTGAAGATGAGTTGGAAGAGGTTGGAAATGTGAAAGAATATGTCAGAATATATTGTCTGAAAAATGTGATGAAAATATACAAACCTTTAAAAAACCAGAGTTAGTTCAAAATCAGAACATCTACAACCCAGAGTAAAACAACCACCTCCTTTAGAATCTTTAGAATACCAACATCTTCAATCTCTGTAACTAAACTCTGAGGTGGGCACTGCTCTCACACTTTAAAAGAGGAGATGGAAAAAAATGAAGCAATCTCCAAAAGGTCATGTAGCTCCAAGGAGGTAAAAAACAGCTTACAGTACACTCAGCCATCCATACATCTCACCCCCATACTCTCCTTCCTATGGGCAGCAGTGAAGTAAAGAGATATAAGGAAGACAAGCATCACCTTCACCTGTGTATCAGTGAGACAAAAACTGGAAGATATCTAAACGGGTGGAGATACAATGGCTGCAAGCTCATCACGGTGAGTACTAGAAGCCAGAGAAGAGCAGGAAGCCAGAACAAGGTCACAGATTGCTAGCTCTTTGTCCCTGATGAGTACTCAAAGTAGATGCAGGAAGCAGAATGACTGCATTCTTCAACATTCTGCAAATACACTGAAACCTATAACAAATCCCAGCATGAGGAGCACTGCCGGGAGCACTTGTTCCAAGTAACAAGTGACGAGGAGCTCAGAAGAAGCCTCGCCCCAAGAGCTGACAAGGTCATGACAGAGGAAGGGAGGAAGGGGCAGGATTAGCTCCCTGATGGCCAGGCTGTTTCAGCTCCTTAAAGCTTCCTTCCTAGGCCCCCAGGACCACTTTATGACTCACTATTAAATATCCTTGCCCTACCAGCACAGCATCCATAACACTCCTGTGTCCTCTCAGTATGTGAAAGCACATGCAGAAGGGACTGCAGCTGATCACCCTTCCAAAGTCTGCAGCTCCCAGTCCGCTTCCTGGCACATTCTTGGTGTGTTACAAAGGCTTGTGGAATTGAGTTTGCCGAGAGAATGCTGGTATCCGATTCAATGAAATGAACTATTATCTTAAAGGCAAGGAAGTGTGAGAAGAGGACCTAACCCAGAGTTGTATCCTCATTAGTGATCTCCTTAGGGACGGAGATGGGGACTAGGAGTAAAGCACACTGTGTTTGAAGGGGGGGGGAGGGATCAAAGAAACACCAGAAGAGGTCTATAAAAGTAAGAGGGGAAAGGAAGGCAGGCAGCAAAGGGCACTGTTGCCAGGAAGCTCAAGCCCTCAGGGGAGGTCCCCAGGAATGTTTATAGAACATGAGAGAGGCAGGAGGAAGAAGGGCAGGTACCGGCCACCTTCCATCCATCTTTGGCTAAGGGCCAGTGAGGAAGGATGGTACGGTGAGTCTTCTGAATGCTGTGCCACTAGCAGTAGACTCCAGAGGGACAAGAGTGCTTGGGCAGAATGAAAGGGGGTTAGGCAGTTAGAAATCAGACAGGGATGCAGCGAAGTAGTAAGGACTCACCCCACCCCTAGTCTTGAGGCAGGTGTGGGGAAATGTGCCTGGTTAACAAGCTCCTAAGTGCTTCAGATCTAAAAGCACACCCTCAGAAACATAGGCTCAGAGGGTGCTAATCAGGGTCCTAACTGGTCAGTACAGACTGTACGCTTTGCAAACTGCAGTGCCTGGGAGTTTAGTGACAAAGGCAAAGAGGTGAGGTGCACTCTACTTTGCTTTCTGCAATGGAAATCTTCCTACCTCGCTCAAAGCCTGTGCGTGGGAGTGTGGGAGTCGTATGCCTGAGGAGTTGGGAACATGCAGCCAACTTCTCTGTACCTGCTGTGGCCAAGGCCACAGCTACTCCCTCACGCCACCCTCAGGACACTGCCTCCCCGGGTGTCTGCGTCTGCTATTTCTTTTCTCTGGGCATGGGCTGACAGGCTTCAACCCCAGGTGCAAAGCGCACAAGGAAACAGATCAGAGGTGGTGCAGCACTGAGCTCCGTGATGGATTCAGCTGGGGAACAAGCATGAGCCGCTCTAAAGAAGCTGCTCTTCACATCTGCCTCAGAACTGGCCAGGGAGGCCAAAGGTGCCCGAGTCCCTTCCACAGTGACCTTGGGGGACTCCTCTGTTCTGGACACTGTAAATCCTCCAGGAGACACCCCAAATCACTCAATTATCACTATATGCCTATTCAAAGGCTCTGTTAACCAGAAAAACTGCAGGCACACTTGTTCTTTGCTGAAAGAAAATAGAGGCAATGAATTTGAAAGTAACAAAGACTATACTGGGAGGGTTTGGAGGGAGGAAAAGGGAGGGAGAAATGATGTAATTATATTATAACCTCAAAAAATAATTTTTAAAGAGCACATGCTTGCAGGAAATGTAGAATCTTAACTAAAAATGGGTGCTTATTTCCCAATATTAAATTCCCCCTTGAAATAAACACAGTGAGTTTCAAAACACAAAAGTACCAATGACCTCTCTCCAGGGAGGAGCAGGAAAAGGCAGGGAGACCAAGATAACAAATTTACCCTTCAGGGAAGCAGAGACGTCCTCATTTATCTTTTCCAGTGATCACCACTAGCAAAGAGGACAACAAAGCCCATTCACACACTTCTGTTTCGAGACAGGGTCACTGCCACAAAAAGCAAGAGGCAAGGCCCTCGGACCACTGTGAGTATCTGAGTCTCCACATCACTCAGTTTGGTAGTTTTGGTCACAAAGGAAAGCTGAGGTCAACACATCTTAGGTGGCGCTTTAATTAGCTGTAGTCCGGAGCTTCATGGTGAGAGAAAGAAAAGCTTTAAGCCCCTCACAAATCAGAACATTTTTTTTTTCCGGCTTTCCCAATGGGTAGCCAAGTGACTCAGCATCAGCCCAGTGTGGGCACTATTATTGATGAGAAATCTTCCGCCTGGGTGATATACTGCATACAGCACATGCCCAAAACACAGTGCCAAGTCATACCAGGAAGACAAGGCGAATTATTCACCTCCACTTCAAATGCAGGCAAATCCCTCTCTTAATGCAGCTGCTATTCCATATCAGAAAGACAAAGCAGGGAGACAGAGATTTCCATCTAAGACTCAAGGAATTATTAGGCAGAGTCTCTTCTTTCTTGTTGACTATTAAAAAGGCAATCAAATTGAGGAAAGCAAGAAGGAAAAGGAGTGGGGGTGTTTCTTTTTTCTTTCAAAAACCGTCCCAGAGTGAAAAACAGCACAAAAGGCTGAAGCCCCCCTCTCTCTCTCTCTCCCCATCCTCCCCCACCCCTCTTCTCTCTCTCTCTCTCTCTCTCCTCTCTCTCTCTCTCTCTCTCTCTCTCTCTCTCTCTCTCTCTCTCTCTCTCTCTCTCTCTCTCTCCTCTTTGTTAGTACTGTGAGCTCCACCTAGAGGTCATTTCTAGAATCAAAAGTTAATTCAAGTTAGGGAAAAGAATAATCTTTTGTTATCTGGGGTTTAGGGCTAGTAGTGACTGAGAGAACTGCTGGAGATCCTTGGACAACACCCCATTTCTTATCTTGCATTACTGGGACTTCTCTGAACCATAATATACAATGCCTCCTCGGGGAACCTAATGAGATCCAGAAGGACGATTGCCTTTGATGTTTCTGCCTGTCGAGCTGCTACTGGAGTTCCTGGCACATTGAACTCAGCTCAAAGAAAGCAGAGTGTTCAAAGAATACTTTCGGAAGGGAAAAAAAGTGGCAGTTCTGATTGAAATGAAATAAAAGACAGGCGATCAACCCAGAGGGACAACAGGAACATGTCTAATATTAGAAGGACTGACAATAGTTCCTTAAAGAAGGACCCATAGACCATTTGCTTAGAAGACCCAGAGACAAGACAGTCGCTAACTGAATGTCAACAAGCACTCTGACGTACTCTTAATTTCTATTTCTGAAAAGCTGGCTACAAGTGCCCAAATATCCATAACTCACTCATTCATACTCTTCCTCTCTCTCTGTGTCTCCCTCTCCTTCCTTCCTTCCTTCCATCCCTTTCCCTCTCTTTTCACACTAGTCATTCTATGAAAATCGATACTTTAGAACCCCAAACTAAAACAAAGAGCACCTAGTATACTGAGCATTCAATTGTTCAGTGCAAGATACATCCTGCCCCACACATCACAAGCTACCTTTTAAATAAACCAAGCCTTCAAGAAACAACGATGTGGTATTGGTGCCAAGAGCTTCATCTACCATATGGAGAGTGTTTCGCCACAGCCCGTATGTTCCTGTCTCCTCCAACCTGTGTTATACATGACCTAAAACAGCTTTGACAGATCTTGGATGAAGAAAAATAATTTAAAATTACTCATTGTTCTCTTCCAAGACCACCACAAATACTGTTCAAGGTCTTTCATTGTAAATATCCATCTGCTTTTTCATTCTTGTTAACTAAAATATCTATGATAAGGCATCTCAATCCTGAGAGTAGAAAAGGTTCTGCAAAAAAAAAAAAAAAACACTTTTGCCTGAAGATATGGGACTGCCCAGAAGTCTTATTTCAACAAGGATAGAGTGAAAATCTTGTTTCTTGATCCTAAGGCAAAATTGCTGGTGTAAGGAATGACTCGAAGCAATATATCTAATGATAATAGTAAGAGATGGGTATGGCTAAAATCGTAAGTACACAAGACTTCCAACCTGATACATTAAAGCAATCATTGCCAGTAAGGTGCCCACCATGCTCTTGCATGTCCATGTGCCATTGGTGACTGCTATCATCAGAAAGATGTCAAAACTTCCTCTAAAAAGAAATGTTCCTAATTTCAGAGCCTCTTACCGACAGGGTAGAATCTCAGGGGAAAACAGTAAGAGTATGCCCTGGCCCTGGCCATTTGAGTTCCAACTCCAGAAGAATATCTCCAATGCAAAGTGGACCCCCTTATTACTAGTAGACAATGTAGCTGTTCAGAATGACCCTGTTTCTTTATTTTGTTGCATACCATCTGAGAAATTTTACCAAGCTTCACAAGTACCCACTTGCAGCAGAAAATACTTTCCTATTACTCTGCAATGATCCATCTTTCGTGTATACCTTAAAAGCATGCCCTTTGGGCCATTTGTAGAACACAATGGGTTATGAAGTAGATGGGCTTTACCACAGGAAAATATTTGCCTCAGGACATTTGCACACATCATGCACAAATGGAGAAGACACATGGACAATATGGGTTTTTCTTCTTTGCAACTTGAGGGCCCTTCTGCCAGCTGCTTCCCATGGCTCCCCACTGCTCTACATTCTGCCATATCCAATGATGGTTTATAGAAAAATTCACTAGGCAGTAAGCCATGTGGCTTTTACAGGCAGCAATTAGGAGGGAAGCAAAGGCTGAATTACATGGCATTTGAAAATGCAGTTAGAGAAAGAACAAGTCAGATCTTATTTTCTGTTACTCTGGTGATGAAATCTACGTGTTCATCCAAAAGCACACATCTACCTCTGGGGTCATTTGGAGCCAACAGCTCAGTCAATAAAAATAAATAAATAAACTGTACAGTCAATGTCAAGCATGAAAATCCATTAAATAGTAAGTGAGGTTTTTTTTCTTCTATCTGAAGAAATCCTTACCTTTTCTTGAGCTTTCCTTTTTGTCCCTGCATCCATCCATTCATTTTCTTTCTCCAGCATGTCAATGAAGGCCCAGCGAACACCCTCAATCAATTCTTCCATCTATAAGAAAATACCCAAAGAAGCAGTGTTAAAGCCAGAAATTTCAGCCAAGGTTTCCTCAGCCTGAATCAGGTTGCAAGAAAACTACAAGGTTCAAAATGGGGAGCGGGGAGTCTTTCAGATAAATTTCATGCTCTGACTTTTTTGGGGAGAAGGTATCTGTAAACAGATGACATAAGGGGTGACAGTAAACTCCCCAAAAGGTATCACTAACCAATCACATATCTGTATGTAGCTACTAAATAGCTCCATCCTCATCAACATAACAACTAATTTCAATAATTTAATAGGAGCTGAGGAGTGTAGCTCAATGGTAAAGTGTATGCCTAACAAGTGCAAGGCCCTGAGTTCTATCCCTAGTTCCAACAACACACACACAACACACACACACACACACACACACACAGAACCTGGGAGTGCCACGTAACAACACAGGCTGTGTTTTTTCACATAGACATGGTCAAGAAAGTGAGCAACAATTGAAAGGGATGTTGTTAAAAAAAAGAGAATCATGCTGGATATATAGCACACCAAAGGAGATCATGGCAACATGAGACAAATTTATGTGAAGATCCCCAAACCTCTCTAAATTCAGTACAAGTAGTGAAACCAAATGCTTAGTCATCATCTATTACCTTTTCTACTCTCTCTCTCTCTCTCTCTCTCTCTCTCTCTCTCTCTCTCTCTCTCTCTCTCTCTCCTCCTTGAAGCCCAGCAAAGTCTTATTCAGATCTAGAATACTGGGAACAAGGCAACATCTGTAGAATAGAAGTTTTCTGAAAGGTCTTTCCCCAGGCATTTAAAGAATGAGATCATATCCATGTTGAGGACATATTTGCTTTGCTGACAACCCCTGCTGGGCCATAACAGGAATGGGGAAAGAGAGGCATTGCTGCAAGGGTGCAATGAAACCCTGCTGTGTATGGGTGTATGTCTCATAATCCTATTCACCTGCACAGATGCTTTGACTTTCTTAATGGTATATCCAATAAAAAACAAACCCTGGAGCCTGGTTCCAGGATTATATTTAGTTTTGAGATGATGAAGCTATAGATCAATTGTTAATATTCTAAATATCCCCTTTGTTCTATAAGGAATTGTCAGCATAAAACTCACTCAAAATAATTTCTTTCTGTTTAATAAGTTTTAAGTTATGTTTTCAGTTCAATAACAGTTGTAAGGGAACCAGAGCTGTAAATCAGTGGGCTAGGTTCCATCATATGTAAATAAGAACAAACAGCAGATGGAAAAGGGGGAGCTTCACAGCTATTTCTTCCAACTTTAGTAAAAACACTAAAAGAAAGAGAAAGCTCAACTTGGGATCCAGGCCTGACAAGAACATGAAATGATGGAAGAAAAAACAGTCTCATTAAAATAATTAAGTCATAATTTCCACTGTGATGTGCATATTGGAGTCAGGGGGCCTTATAAGTCCTGATTTTAAAAGTGATTATAAATAAATAAATAAATAAATAAATAAATAAATAAATAAATAAATAAATAGTCTTGGAGCCCAGGCATCAGAACAGTAGTGTCACTTATCTAAACTTCAGCCTGGGCAGTGGGAGTTTTAAAAGCTCCACAGATGAGCCCAATGTGCAGACAAGGTTAAGTACCATGAGCATTTCAGGAAGCCACTTATTTTACACATAAGGAAGTTAGAAGTTGGTGATCTGTATAAACTCAGACAGCTAATGAAGGCCAGAGCCAGGCCTTGACCACAGAGCCTAGATGACAACTGTGAGTACAGAGCTTCTAGAAGTCAAAAATGTAGTTCCCTCCATGAATCAGAGGAAAATGCCAAGGAAGTAGAAGGTAACTAAGAGTCAGATGCAGAAGTGACCATTTCTAACAGGAAGTCTGACAAGGAAGGAACAGAAATAACATGGAGCCTCCTAGATTCTGTTTTTTGCTTATACCTTAAATCTTGATAAACTCATCAATCTAGCGTATCACCTGCATGCAGAAAGAACAAGGCCATATTCCATTTTTTGCTTTGCTTTGGGTTTTTGTTTTGTTTTGTTTTGTTTTGTAGCATGACCCCAGCCAGATCTGAGGCTGAGGTGGGTTTATTTTTTCCCAATCTGCTTTTATACCATTTTAATTGCATGCAAGTAATAAGGTCAGTTCTACTTTAAGGAACAAGCAAGGCAAAAAACAAAGTGCCTATGATCACTGTTTAAGGGCATATCAGAATGATGAAGATATATGAACCTACTTCCTTGTCCCAGCCCAAAGTCATACTCTTGCCTGTAGCCTACTTCTTTGTTCTAGCCCCAAATCAGATTCCTGCCTGAGCTTACTTCCCTGTCCTGGCTGGATGTCAAATTCCTGCCTGAAGTCTACTTCCTTGTCCTGGCCCAATGCCAAATTCCTGCCAAGTGGCCCCAAAAGCTCTCCACATCTCCCCCTTTTTTATTTCACAAACAAGACTGCATATGTCTTAAGTTGTTCTGACAAGAATTCCTTCATTACCCATTGTGGAATATGCGTTATCAAAAGCAATGCACTTCTGTCTTAGGTTGGTAAGGCTCTGTGCAGGATCTTACCCATCTCTGACTGCCAGCCTGTTAAAATAATAACTCTGTCTGGGAGTCCATTTTAGTTTCAAACCATGGATTTTGGCCACCAACATGTTGATGTTGTTAAAGGCAAGATTTATCACAATAGGCAGGAATAAAAGTATTCCCAGGAAAAGAAGGGTTACCATGATCAAGCTATATCTCTTGAAGCTTGATCAAGATGGAAATACTGACATCAGACCATAAATAATTTTATCAGCAATATCAGCATCATCAAAGCTCAGCAGAGCTTTGGAAATTCATAATCTCAGTATGCAAAGTTTAAACATCCAGAGAGGTGTTAGAATTATGCCAAACACTCTGCAAATGTCTTAGAACTTTCCCCCAATTATAGTGACTATCATTGTAAATTTTAGAAGTAACACAAATCCATTGACAACTGAGATGGCTTCTTATTCTCTGAACCTCCTCTACAATAATTTAAATAGTATCATAAACAGTATCAATCTATTGTTCCAAACACCTAAGTCCTCTTGAATACTCAGAACATTAGTAACATATTTTGCAACATGATTAACAAAAATAGCTGTCTTAACTTCTTGTAGCAAAGCAATTCTAGAAACAGTAATGAGAGCTATTAATGCAGTTAAAGCTGCTTTAGCAGCAATAATCAAGCCCACTACCCTTAAAGCCTGACTCACTTCTTCCAGTATTTGCAAGCCTTTTTCAGAATACCAAGGTCATGTAATACTCACAGGCAGTAAAACAAAAGCTGGTGGATAGACCACCATAACGGACATGTCAGTTTTCTATATAGTAACACAATTGGAAAGTGTACAATTAATACAACGTACATTAAATACTGTGGAAGAAACAAAATTTTAACATGACAATAAAAGATTAAGAGCTTTAACACATGTGCTAACACTTGTTTGACATCCAGATCCTGTCCCAATTTTATCCACTACAAATGTAACTTCATACAAGGCAACTGTCAATTTTCAAATGTCTGTGAAAATGTCCAGAACCGGCCTTCCAAATGAAGATTGTTATTACTAATATTGGATTGTTTTCTAGACCAGTCTATGATTGAATCAGAGTAAATGGTCACAATAAAGGAAAGATTCATTATAACTTTTCTTATTTGATTAATTTTTCAAAGACATTTTCCACAATCTCCATGTTTTCTGTCCCACAATAGTGACTGAGAAGCTGTAAGGCCATATTCTAAACCAAGGAGGGATACCAGAGATTGAAAGAAGTGAATAGACTTGACATACTTAGTAGCCAAAGGGATGGAACTAGATAATTGTACTGGCTAGTTTTGTGTGTCAACTTGACACAAGCTGGAGTTATCACAGAAAAAGAGCCTCAGTTGTGGAAATGCCCTCATGAGACACAACTGTAAAGCATTTTCTCAAGTAGTGATCAAGTGGAGAGGACCCAGCCCATTGTGGGTGGTGCCATCCGTGGGCTGGTAGTCTTGGGTTCTATTTTAAAGCAAGCTGAGCAAGCCAGGGGAAGCAAGTCAATAAGTGACATCCCTCCATGGCCTCTGCATCAGCTCCTGCTTCCCCGACCTGTTTGAGTTCAGTCCTGATTTCCTTTGATGATGATCAGCATGGAAGTAAGCTGAATAAACCCTTTCCTCCCCAACTTGCTTCTTGGTCATGATGTTTGTACAGGAATAGGAACCCTGACTAAGACAATAATTAATGGCATATGGAAAGATGACAAAAATCAAGAAGATGAGTAGTTCTCAGGATACAGGCAAGAATAATGCCATGGATGTGCTGGCATTCTCTATGAGGGAAACATTGAGAGAGAGAGAAAGCTGAAGTATGGCGCGTGTGGACTTCTAGAAAGCCAAGCCAATTTGTAGAACCAGTAGAAGAAATATGAAAAAGAGGAAGGAAGGAAGGAAGGAAGGAAGGAAGGAAGGAAGGAAGGAAGGAAGGAGAGATAGGGATAACCCAACCCAGGGGTCTGAGGCTTGGGACTGTACAATGTTTACTACTGTTTTTGTTGCTGCTAGGTATGTGAGCTCTCTGTGTTCCAATACCAATGGACTCATTGAGAAGGAAAAGACTGAAACTATGCCAAAGGCCATAAAAGGATTCTGAAAGTACAGAATGGGAGATGAGATCCAAAGATTATATGGAAAGATTCATCTTAGGTGTAAGGCAGGATTATGAGAGGAAGAAAGGACAAAATGTCATAAGAATCTTCAGAGTAGAGGGCATATAATCATAGCTTTTCTCTGTGAAATCTGGCTGAGATGAAAAACAAATGTTTGTCTTTTTTAAAAAAATTCTTTACCTTCACACATGGCCATATCCTGGTAGGTTAAGTACTCTGGGAGGAAGGGACCTTTCACATATAACAAAAGAGAGAAATAAATGTTTTCTCTCAATACCCTGGCCAGCATGCAGTAATGATAGGGAGCATCCAACAACTAAGCAGAAAGCTGACCATCCCCAAGGAGATAGGTTTTTTGGAGTAAGATGCATAAAAGTTAATATTTCATTATGTTTTAATCAATCAAAATGAGACAAAATAAGCACTGCCATGGCCAAAGAGATCTCAGACTATTGTTTGTTGTTGTTGTTGTTTTCAGTTTGTTTTGCTTTGTTTGTTTTTTATATTCCTACCACAAATCTTGAGGTCATTTATTATCTACATATTAATATACTATTATCTACATATTATATACTATTTGATAAAATCCAGCTAAGCAGCTTGTTTTCATAGAAGCTGCCTTGGCCATTCCAAGGTATTATAATGGCTATCAAATGTATTAAAGGCTTAAGAATAGAAATTTCCATAGGTTTTTTTCAACCTCTCTCTGCACCCTGCTGATTGGCATTCCAAGTGAAAATGCACTGCAGCAATGGATTTCAGCTCATTGTCTGAATGGAGAATGACAAATAGTTTACCCATATGTAGCATTCCTCCCCAACACACATACACACACACACACACACACACACACACACACACACACACACACACACACCCCTCTGTCTACCCTAAATCAATTCTTTGATAACCCACTCCCTTTGTGGCTTTCATCAATGTCAAAATGTAAGCATATAACTTCACTTCTTGCCACACTTGGTCCTTCTTTGCCCTTGCGGATCCCCTTCTCTCCCCCCTCTCTTTCTTTTATGGACTTATTCTATAACATTTTCTGTGACATAGTACTGAACTACCCTAACAGACTTTCAGACCAAGAAAAATCTTTGAAAATGATTAATATCATTGGTTGGCATGCCAATGCAAATAAGATAATAATTTTAGCATGTTGGAAAAAGGAAGATAAATCACAGAACACTTTTGATTTTTATCGCTAGACTAGTCTAGAGAATCATACAATAACATTGTCTTTAATTAAATTGTATGCCCTGTGACAGCAAAAGCCTGACATAATTTTTAAATAAGGGGGGAAAGAGAAATAATATTTCCTCATCAAACCTTGACCTAATGCTCCACGAGCCATCATATAGCATTAATGGAAATCACTTAAAGTAGAAGTCAGCAGGTTAAGTTATGCACACAAAATGTTTATTTAGAGTCAAAGAACAAAATGTAACATACAAGAATTAACTAAAATGTTACTGTAATAAAATCTGCAACATTCAAGTTAAGGGCCCTCTAGGTTTCAATCAACACTGAAAATACAGTCCATTTGATTGGTCTATAGCAGTGGTTAGTTCACTTCCTCAACAATGAGCATTTAAAAGTAGACTCTCTTCATTTGTTGCAGCCCATGAATTGGGTCACAATATCCTATATCAGACAATACAAAGTTTCACATGTATCTATATCTATGCTATTCTTCCATCATGAGCTATTTTAAAAAAATGAGACTCTCCTATCATCTCCTTCCCATTCCCTTTTCTCTCTCTCTTCTCACCTTTTCTCCCCACACACAGATATAAGAAATTTTCCATTCATATAAGTAGGTAATGATGGTACACGGTGTTTCATTTAAATACATGACAACAGTGTTTTATGGTCTGGGGATTCAGTTCATCCCATGATTGGTTATAGTTCCCTTCTAGTTTTTGCTTCTAGCTATAGAGAAATCCTACAAAATCAGCCAAAATCTTTACTCATATCCATGAATCTCATCCTGATTTTTCAATTCCTTTTTGGAGTCCCTCTCAGACTTATAATCAGTACAATATAGATATATATGATGTATTATTTGGTTTGGTTTTTTCCCTTAGGTTTACTTCTTATTCAATGTTAAATATTACAGAGTTCTTATACTGTCGTAACCATGCCTGAGAACCCAAAGAAAGAAATGGTGCAATGGGCAGCCTCATCCACCCAGACAGTGTATTAAAACTTGGTTCATATGCATTTTGATAATTTCAAAATCTTAAAAAATTATAACAAGACTTTTTATTTAGTCTCCCTAATAAGGTCTAGGAATGTTAAGAATAAGAACCATGACATAGACCAAATAATACTATAGGTATATGTAAGGAAGCCAACAGGTATCCTGCAAATTCTATTTTCAGTAACATTTATGACTTTGTATATCATGTATGATTTTTATATGATTTTATATCTCATGTTCATAATACTAACATGGGGCAGATGCTTAGTAAAGACAAATTCATCACCTCATGCATTTTGAACTCTCCACTGGAAGTTTTAACTGGAGAAACTAAGCAAGAGTAAGAAATAGGCATACAGACAGGAAAGAAGAAATAAAGCATCCCTGTTTATAGATTATATGACCCTGTGTACAGAAAAACCTAAAACTACATCAAATGACTCACAAAATGATAAATTCTATAATGTTACAAGGTACAAAATAAATGCACAAAACAACTAGCATATTATATCCCAATAAAACTGATGAAAAGGAAACTGTAAAGGCAAATCCATTCACAATAGCTAAGAATTACAATATGTAGGACTAGATTAGCACAAGAAGTAAAAGACGTCTACAATGGAAAGAATAGTTCTGTGTTTAAGGAAAGAGGGGAGCCCAAACATTGGAAGGACTTCTCATTTTCATGAGAGGCATAATTAATATTGCTAAAATGTCCATGGTACTCAAAATGATTTGCAGATTCAAAACAATTTCTGGGTAAATATTTTTGCTTTTTACAAAACTAGCAAAAGCCATTCTGAAATTGATGCAGAGGCAAAAAAGATTCCAAACAATCTTGAAAAAAAGAGCAAAGCCGAAGGCATCACAATATCTAATTTTGAGACATACAACAAAAGCATAAGCAAAGCAGCATGGTATTGGCATGGGAACGGGCACACGAGCCAATGAAACAGAACAGGAATGCCAGAAATAGATCCATGCTTCTAAAGCCAACTGATTCCCAACAAAAGGCCAAAACATACATTTTCCTCTTCAATCAAATTGTACTGAGAAGACTGGATATTCATATATGTAATATTTGAACTAGATCCTGTCTCTCAATTTGTACAATGAAGGAAGGAGAATCGATCCAATAAACTACTAGAAGGAAACAGAAAAAAACAGTTCCAAATACTGGAGTAAGCTGTAATTTTTTTTTTTCAATTTGGTCCTCAAAGGATAGAAAACGAAAACAAAAATACAGATTTGGAATTCATGAAACTAGAAATCCTCTGTGCCACTAAAGCAATGAAATGAAGAACCAACCTGGTAAATAAAAGAAAATATCTCTAAGCTAATCATCTGTTTAAATATTAATATCCTAACCATATAAAGTACAAAAAAAGACATAGAAAAACAAAACCCAAGGAATTCAATTTTAAAATGGGCAAATGATCTGAATAGAAATTTCTTACAAGAAGAAATACAAATGGCCAAGCAACCCCTGAAAGAAAATGCTTAGTGTTATTAGCCAATGGGGAAGTGGAGATCACAACCAGTGTCATCTCCCCTCAGCTACAATGGCTATGGTTTTTAAATAACAAATGTTAGTGATGAAAGAATATGCTACATGTGGACGGTAAAAGTAAATAACTCAACTGAAAATCGAAGAGTAATTATTAGAGGCTGGAGCATGGAGGGACTAGCACATGAGAAGCTAGATTTGATGGCTGTAGATTGTGTACATATACTCAACCATCATACTAAGTAATCCTGTTAAAATTTTAAAAAATGCTTCGAGTAAATAGTTAACAAGGAACTGAAACTGAATCAAATGTTTTTCATGTATGCAAGTCTATAATCATCATCTTGTATTTCCAAATATAACCAAGATTTAATAATATGGAACTTTAAAAGAGGGGAAAGTACATGGTATTCCTTTTTTATATAAAGTCATTTTTTAAAATGGACCTATTCAAATTGACTGATTCAAAACTGAATCCACCTATGGAATTCATCAATGAATAGCAAATGTCTCTGGTATGGCAATAGACTGCAACCAAATGCAAACTTTATGACGGGCAGATAACTTGATAAGTTAGCCAAGTCTACTTTTAAATTGGTACTACCAACATTACATCTCTATCTCTCTATCTCTGTGTGTCTGTGTGTCTGTCTGTCTTCTATTTGTCTCTATCTCTATCTTTACTTCCATATACCATTGAAATAGAACAGTCTGTTTCCTCTACATCAAACTACTTGATTAGTGAAAAGGAAAAATGGACACCCTTACTAATGTTTGTAGTTAACTGAAAAGGGAGAGAGCATATTCTCAGGAAAGGGCAATTGTCATTTTACTAGAAATTCAATCATTAAGTGAATTCATAAATATTGCATATTAATTGATTTATTAGGCTATAAATATTTATATAAATGAGTTTTTAATTAGCTTCTGATAAAAACATAATAATGTCATTGAAATAAGTAAAAAAAAATGGACCCTACAATGGAAGCAGAATATGTGTCTAAGCCAAAAAAAAAAAAAAAAAACCTCTAAGCACAGAAACTGCTGCAGTTTCTAGCAGCCAAATGAGCTAATAAATCATATCACAGTGTCAGGATTAGCAAACTTTCATAGCCATTAAACATGTAGGGAAGAAAAGAATATCCCATTATTTTGGCCCAAGTAATGCTATAAAGCATATTAGTCTGATGGCACAAGAGTTTAGCATGTCCTTTCATCAAAAGCCACACAGCTGTAAGACTGGGCTAGGAACAGGAAGAATATCCTTTTCATTGAATATGAATATACACGCTCTTCCCTATCTTATAATTTATCAAGTCCTGTTTGCCACTTTGCCACTCTCAGAGGGAAGGAATCAGAAACTAGAATAATATTTACAAGTCAACTGTGTCATCCTAATGGCTCAGCTCTTGACCTTAGCTGTGATAACTACACCCTTTCCCCCAGCAAATAACTGTGTTTGGTTACTCCCCGTATTCAGATTTGATTAAGGCACAAATACTTTCTTGCAGCAAATGAGTCTCCAGTACTAGGCTTTTGCACTGCAGAGGTATGATCCAATTTGCTTGCCCAGATGGTGACCAATAAAATGTGGCAAGAGCACCACAGTCCAATGCTATCCCAAGATGGAGACAACAAATGTGAAAAGCGGGCCAAATGTGTCACAATCGTGGCAACACACTCAAGACCAAAGCCAAGAATAATGTCCACACTTACTTCAAAAAGAATTTAATGAGCTATCTAAATTACTTCTTCTGCTGGATGTCATTTTACCAAAGATTGCGTAAGTGAGTTGTCAACACTGGAGTCTGAGAATATTTACTGCAACAAGATTCAGCCAATATAGAGTTGTGAAACCTGGATCTGTTATAAAAATTATATTTGGCTCCTTGAGTAGTTTCTTGAGATTCTCCTATGAGCCAAACTAATGTTAAATGATAGGGCAGCTTCTGGGATGTTGCCAAGCCAATGGCATTAAAAGATCTTTATTCCAGGGATGAAAAGATGGCCCATCAGTTAAGAGTGCATGCTGCTCTTGCAGAGGATCACAGTTTAGTTCTTGGTACCTACTAACAAACATTCGTAACTCCAGCTTTAGAGGATTGTACATCTTTTCCTGGCCTCCTCCCACATGTATGTGCATGTACTAACCCAGAAACACACATACATATAAATAAAAAAAATCTTTTAAAAAAGAAACAGGTTTTACTCCAACTGAAAGCTCTTAAGCAGGAATCAATGGAGGCCTAGTAATGACAAAAGTGCCTGTATTTCTCTCGCTCTAAAATAGATTAGAAAGAGGCAATCTGCATGCAGAAGATGCCACAGCCTGTGTCAAAGCTTTCATATTATAAATGCTACCTTTCCTGTTAATAGTAGACATGACCGACAGAAGAAACATGTGCTACCATTGACTGGCTACTTGCTGTGCATGATGGATTGTGCTGACCAAACTATAAGAATTAACTCATTTAATCCTCACCTAAACCAAAAAGGTGGGTACTATTTTATCTCTATCTGTGATAATCTGAAATCAAAGCTTTAGTTTGGCATCCTTTCTTTAACAAAGCCTTTGCTATTGACTTTATATCCTTTCACTAAACCCTCCAGCTCTATAAATCTGGCCGTGCCTTCAGGCTTGCTTTGGTCAACAGGAAGTATTCGAGGCATTTTTATTATCTCCTTGTCTGGGTAATGTGATAAAATACCTGACAAAAGATAGCCAGAAGGAGGAAGGGTTGATATTGGCTCTAGTGTATCAGGTGAGGAAGACACAGTAACGGGGAATTTGGGGAAGCTGGTCACATTGTATCACAGTCAGGAAACAGAGAACAATGAGTATTTACTTTGTTCTTAACCAGTCCAGTGAATGGGGCTGTCCATTTAGTTGAGTCTTTTATCTTCAACTAAATCCAAATATTCTCAGAGGTGTGTTTCTATAGTGATTCTAAATCTGGTCAAGATGATAATGAAGACAAAGCATCACAACCTTTATGCCAGTCTGAGCCTGAGCATCGGGAGACCTCACATGCTTCTGCTTGCTCACTTGCACCTCTGCCATCACCATGGGAGCATGCCCTGGCTAGACAGATGATAGAAGGAAGACACATGGAGCAGGGCCTAGTTGTCCCAGTCATTTCTGCCAAAACTAATGTTGATGGGCCAACCCTCAGACATTTGAGCAAGCACAGCCAAAATCAAAAGATCTGTAGAGGGGACCACCACGGACTCCAGATGCACCAGAAGTAATTGCTTATTGCTAAACGCCAGTTTGATTTTGTGAGTGATTGTTACACTGCATTCTTCTAGCAAATTATATATATATATATATATATATATATATATATATATATATATATATATATAAATACGAAAATAGGTTCAAAGCATTAACTAATTTTCCCAACTTGGTAAAAGGAGATACTGATTTTGAGATACCAATGTAACAAGGGTAATATTCTAAAACCCAAATCAGTTCATTTTCCCTACTTCGGGTCTTCAACAGAGTTTCTCTAAAAACTGACCCTATTGCTACGTGGTTCAATTTACTAGATGGACTAAGCAAGGACACATTTGGTTGTCAAAGTATTTATTCTATGTATAATCTGTGTTCAAGAGAACCGTTTTTTTCTGGATAATGATCTTTGTGAGAGCATCTGTCATGAGCATTGCATATGTAGGGAACAAAGAACCACTAAGTATAAGGGCAGTGGTTTAATGCATGACACTGACTTTCAGGTGACTTCTGCCATCAATGTTAGAGTTACATCTCATTTACTCAACCACAGAAAGGAATGGTGAACAAGGGAATTGAAGAACTTAAAGAATATTAATGGGAGCACATCAATTCAATTATCCTCGCTCACTGATGAGGTGAGCTCCTAGTATATGGAGGTTTCAAGTTCAAACTTACCACTGCAATTGGACCCATGTGGGTATTTAAGTCTTCAACACCAGTTGAAGCAGTATGAGGTAGGAGGAGAATTCAGTTCTTAGGATAAGAGTTATACCAGAATTACTCACATAGAGAGCAGCCCAGACAAATGGAAGACACTGTAGTCATCTGTAGGTCATCTACGGCTTTACTAGTTGGAGGGGTGGAGTAGAAACTTCTAGAATACAAGACAAACTGAACTGTTCTAAGCAATAAGTAAAACTCATATTCTTCACCTGATAGTTTAAATATGAGGTATAAAGATTTACCCTACTTTAATTAAATTTCTGTGTATAGAATATTTTGGTATCTTATGAATCCGATTCATGTAAGAGATGGAAAAGATTCTCCCTTTGACCAAACTCAGTCAGTCTCCTATGAGCCCTTTTTTCAGTTAAATCTTGACACTGTCCTCCTTCCTAGTCCCAACCCCCATCCTGAGCTTACCAGACCTGCCTTGACAACATCCTGCTCAATAGAGTTGGAAGGAATTTTCCATTTTCAAAGTCTCATCACTCTCAGTATCAAATCAAACCTTTCATTCCCTATGTTTAATATCTGATTACCTTGGCCTACCTGTGGAGAGAATAAGTTTGGTTAAATTTTCCTTCTCTCGGTGTTTCCTCTCGGGACTTTGCCATCCAAGGGCTCTCTCATTCTGCTTACTGACTATAAACCTCTTGGTTTGTTTGCTAACAGGCATAGTTGAATGTAAGCTCTTTTTTCTATTGCAAGAGAGGTGATACCTCTTGTAGTAGTCCCAAACAAAGTCTATTGTTGTGGGGCTGCAGAGATTAATTAAGCAGTTAAGAGTGCATACTGCTCTTGGGGAAGACCCAGCTTCGCTTCCTAGCACACATGTGGTGGCTCTTAACTGTCTGAAACTCTAATCCCAGGGGAACTAATGCCCTCTCTTCTAGCCCCCAACAGGTTCCTGTACACGTGATACACAGACTCAAATGAGCTCACACACATACACATAAACAAAAATACATGTTTAAAAAAGAAAATAAAGATGCCCTTACTAGTTTTAGAAGCAACAAAAACTGTGGCAGTCATTGTTATTGTTTTCCTTTAATGGGATCTGTTGTATGATTAAAAACAGAAAATGTGAGCAAACAGCAAAAACCACCTCCTCATGGAGCTGCGATACACGAGTGAAGTTAGGGTGTTTGCACACATAGTGTACCTAATAAAATAAAAGGAGATATGAAGAAAGAATGAAAACAGAAACAAACACATAAACAAATTCAGCTTAGCCAAAACGTTCAGAAGGGAATTCTAACTTTACTGAATTTTCTTGAAACTAGTAAATTTTCTATTAAAAAAAAAACTTTAAAAACTTCATCACAATAAACATATTATTCTTTAATATGTGTGTCCACATTTATGCTTAGCAACTATGGAATGCAAGTAATAATTTAAAAAAAAAAAGTTTTGAGAAGTACAGTCTTGCTTCACTACACCAAATATTAGAGATCACTCCTTAGAGTTGAAGATGTTGAAAACCCTGTCAATTGAGCTTGGCATGCAGATGAACCAAAGGCATGCCTAAACTGTCGTTTTACATCAAAGCTCTGATGCTCCTCTTGGTTCTTATTGTTTGCCTCTTCTTTGGAGAAATATATGAACACAGAGATGAAATTCAACTGGTTTCAATGCCCTTTTCTTTAAAATGTTGAAATGCTAGAAATGAAGCATTTTCTGTTTTCTGCCTCTAGAAATCTAAGGGAACTGGGTGCCTTTGCCTTTCTATCCTATTGTTAGAGTATGCTTCTAACAAGTTTCAATTAATTGAATTAAATTGAATTTTAAAAGGCAATGTGAAGTCTCTGAGTTCCTGATCCTAGAAATTGATGCTGATGCAGGTGTCTTTCAGGGAGAAGCTAGGGACTACATTGTAGTCCAGCTTTTATGTGGCCCTCAAATGTCTGTGTGCCAAAGGCTTGCCCTCAAGATGGTGCTATCCAAACATGGTAGAGTCTTTGTATAGGCTCTAGAAGTAGATATTTAATTCATTAGATCCCTGCCCCTTCCTATTCCCCTGTCTAAAAGGTAAGGGCTGTGTTATACAACATGCATCTCAATGAGAGGCTGTATTGTCACAGGTCAAAAAGCAGTAGGGTCACCTGATCACAGACTGGAAACACCACAACTAATGTTTCTTTTTGAGGGACATTTGTCTTATGTACACTAATTATTTCTAAAGTTAATTATAGTTAACAGAAAATTAATTCACAATGGACCATGGGTTTATGCCAGATTAACTGGATTTAGATGTAACCTAAGCAATTTTCATGCTTTGGGGGAAATTTATGTATACTCTTCAAGCCTCAGCTTTGTCAATCTGGAAAGTGGAAACACTCATAGTAATCACAAAATCAGTAGTAAATGGCTCCACATCTGGAGTGTGCTTAGAAGAGTACTGGCCATACAGTTAAACCCCAGTTAATCACCAAGATCTTCATCACTAGGTTTAATTATATCATGACTATTGAACCAAACCTCATGACAATCATTTCTATTCATTACTTTCCTAGGAATCTTCATCTGACCTCTAAAAGCATTAATCTAAGATAGTTCCCTGTACATTTAAGGTAGCAGTTACAGGCTGGGAGATGACTAGGTCGTCAAAGTGTCTAGTACGAAAGAATGAGGACCCCAAGTTCACATCCCCAAATCACATGCAAGAAGCTGGAAGTGTCTGTGCTTAAAATTCCAGCATTCGGTAAGTGTGGCCTCCTAGTCAGGGAGTTTTACCAAGTCGGTGAGGCTCTAGGTACACTAAGGGATCCTTTCTCAGAAAACCTAACCTAAAACAGAGCACTGAAGAGGAAAACACCTGATGTCATCCTCTCCTTCTGCTTGCACATCGAAACAACAATCCTTTACGTAGGATCAGGGTACTAAAATTAAATTACTTTCACCTGCTTCTGTTCGGCTACATTTTTATCGAACTCTGGTCTTAAGGCTTGCACAGACAGAGCTTTACCCACTGAGTCATCTTACCAGCCTATTACTTTTAAAAAACATAATCCCTAGGAAATGTAAATGCACGCACAGGACACAAAGACAACAAATGTCAAAAGAGGTCTCCCATCTCCTTTCCCTCACTCCACTGGCCAGTCCCTTAGGTACCATACAAGCAAGACTCGAAGCTAACACCTCTGTCCCATTCTCTGAATGGCAGAAGATTCATTCTATCTCCCCTCTTTGGGTGGCCCCGTGTTGAAAGACTCTCTTTTTCTATATCCTGTTTGTCTCATTGCTAATTAAATTGGCTAAAATCCAATGATTCTGTGAGTGAAGGAATAAGAACTGAGGTCAGTGTGCCTGCATCTACCTAGGTATGCTTGCACTTAGAAAACCATAAAGAAACAGTAGTGTGTAATCACACACACACACACACACACAGGAAAAAGACAGTGCCAGTAGATCGGTGGATTGGAAGAGGCAGAGAGCTATGACAGCAGACAGGGATAAGGAAGAAGTCACTTTCCCTCTAGAAAGGAAACCTTCAAATGAATCATTTGTTCCCTCTCAGCCACAAATAGATAACAGGAATGTCAGGGGCTATCAACCAGAGGCCATTAGGCCAACTCTGTTGTGGAGGCGACTCATGAAACATTAAAGAACAGGCATCTGTCATTAAAAAATATACTTTTTTAGGGGCAAATTCAATAATGTAGGGAGTGGAGCAGGGTACAAGTCCAGAGGCCTCTCCCAGGATCTGACACAATCTCAATCATTTAGATTTTCAGGGACTGAAAACTGACGCATTACTCACACTATTACAGTTTGAGTAAACAAAGTGAAGTATTGCTGTCTGCGACAACTGGCCTGGCCTGGCCTGACCTGTTCCAATGAGTCACCACCGGGGCTTCTGTTTCAGGTGATAATTATTTTCTAGTGAGTGAAGTGAGGGACTTGCCGCTCCAAGTGTGGTACCTGGAACAGCAGCAGAAAAAAAAATGGCAACTTGCTAGAAATTAGGGCCTAGCCCGGACCAAGTTAAAGGGAACCTTTGTTAAAATGCAGTGAGTTTGCCATCTTGCAATGGATTCTGCATTGTAACAGGGCCATGTGATTTGTTCACCCAGGAAGCTTTCAGTAGCACCTGAGGTTTTTGACCTCCTGATCACAGTCATTTGTTTAACAGACTCCTCCTGGTAACTCAGCTATCACAGTCTCTCAGTCTAAATTAGACATTTTGGAATTTGCCCCAGTGTGACTTTTCCTTTTCTCTGGACTGTTCCTAATAATCCATTCTTTTTTCCAGGTGCATCAGTGTTTGCAGGTGGCTCTTAGGTGGGATCCCTATAATGAGCCTAGAAAAAACCAGATTTGTTTCTCTTACAAGTTTTCAACTTAACTATCCCCTGAGGCAAACCATTTGGGCATAGGGGAGGCAAATAATTTAATATGAAAAAGAATATCTATACAATTAATATACCACCCTCGTGTATATCAAAAAATGGAGAAGGCATCCAAATCAGCTTATGTTAGAATGTCATACCGTAAGACTTGAAAAGTGGACACATGCACCAAAACAGAGAAAAATAAATTTCTTACTTTTCAGATTAGTTAAAAATGAGTGTTCTGAACCTCTCCCAGTATATAGACAATTTCTATTCCTTCATTGTATTCATATTCTCTTGAGATTTTAGGTATATCCCTGTGATTCTTTAATAAGGTTTCTGTATATTTACTCTGGCCAAAGAGCAAACTAAAGCATTCAAGAATACTGAGCATTTTAAAAACAAAGCATTCATTTCTCAGTGGCCCTATTTGGAATAGGCCTGTTTATTTAAAAAATATGTTCTCAAACTTGACAGAAATTCTCCAAAGATAGTAAAAGACAAATTAACAAAAGGGAATGTATTTAGATTAGTGGTATTTAAAAATAAGCTTCAGGATAGGATGCATAACACCCACCATTTGATATTATTATCATAATATAAGACTAACCATTTGATATTATCATGATATAGCACCAACCATTTGAACCACCATGGCTTAATAGACTCTGTGTCTTTACCCTCAAACTCAATGGTTATAAACTACCTGTGTCCAAAACGCTTACATGCCTACATATAAGAGTGATAAAGCAGTACTCTATCAGTGAATCACACATGGATATTTTGCTTACTGATATTGGTAGAATGTAATTTATACAGAGAAATTCACATAAAAGTGGCTAAATACAAACATGTAACTCAAAAGTGCAGTTGCAATACAAAAGTAGCAAAAATAATGACCTAACTAAATATGAACAGAAGACCTGACTAGACATTTTCCAAAGACATGCAAATAGCCAAGAGACATATGAAAATGCATTGTATGTAAGTAGTCAGAAAAGTAAAAATCCAAACCACAGTGAAATAGTACTTCATGTCTGTTAAGGTAACTACTCTGAAAGTCAGAAGAGGCAAGTATATAAATAAACAAAGAAACCGTGTACACTGCTACTTGAAATATGAATCGGCACTGCCATTGAGGTTAAACAATTTAAAAGATCCTCCAAGGCAAAGTTTAGAACAGAGGCTGAAGGAACGCCCATTCAGAGCCTGTCCCACATGTGGCCCATACATATACAGCCACCAAACTAGATAAGATGGATGAATCAAAGAAGTGCAGGCTGACAGGAACCGGTTGTAGATCCCTCCTGAGAGACACAGCCAGAATATGGCAATTACATAGGCGAATGCCAGCAGCAAACCACTGAACTGAGAACAGGACCCCCGTTGAAGGAATCAGAGAAAGAACTGGAAGAGCTTGAAGGGGCTCGAGACCCCATATGAACAACAATGCCAAGCAACCAGAGCTTCCAGGGACTAAGCCACTACCTAAAGACTATACATGGACTGACCCTGGACTCTGACCTCATAGGTAGCAATGAATATCCTAGTAAGATCACCAGTGGAAGGGGAAGTCCTTGGTCCTGCTAAGACTGAACCCCTAGTGAACGTGATTATTGGGGGGAGGGCGGTAATGGGGGGAGGATGGGGAGGGGAACAACCATCTAGAAGGGGAGGGGGTGGGGTTAGGGGGATGTTGGCCCGGAAACCGGGAAGGGGAATAACAATCGAAATGTAAATAAGAAATACTCAAGTTAATAAAGATGGAGAAAAAATATAAAAAAAGATCCTCCAAAAATTCAATAATAATAATAATAATAATAACAATAATAATAATAACTAGCCATCCTATTCCTGGCTATATTGCCAAAGGAAATAAAACAATGTCTTCAAGAGACAGCTCAATGTCATGTTCACTGCAGCATTTTTCCTAATAACCAAGACATGGAATTACCTAAATGGTCATCAGTGAGCCAATAGGTAGAAAGTATGATGCATGTCTGTTTATTACTTAGCCATGAAACAAGGAAATCTTATCTTTTTCAATAACATAGAAAAACTTGGAGGACACAGTGCTAAGTGAAATATGCCAGACACAGAATGAAAAATAAGATTTCTATGCGGAATCCTCCCGCAAATTATTGAAACTACAAAATACAGAGAATATGAACCAAAGTTGTCAGTGGCATAGTGTAGGACTGGGTATATTAGTCAAATGGCACAGACTTTCATATAAGAAAGTTCCAGTGATCTGATGCACAGTGTGGTGACTTTAGTTTCTAACAATATACAATGTGCTGTGCGCTTCAAATTTGTGAGAGAATGTATTAAGTGTCCATATGTTGTATACCAATTTCCTTTCATTAAGATATAAGAAGTTTCTTTTCAAAAAAACACACAGTGGGACTTGTTACAACTGGAAATTTTGAAGGGATGCTCCTTAGGACTCAAAATAAACAACTAGAAATCTAGAGAAGTTTTTCAAACTGACTAGGTTCACGAGGCCCCTCCCTAAGCTTACACAGGAAAGACTGGTGAGGAGACAAGAGGCCAAGCAAGCTGCTTGCAAAACAGAAAACAGCCAAGCTGCATGGAAGAGGCACAGACCAGCTGGCTGCCCAAAAGACACTCTGACCTGTTGAGCTGCAGGCATCGCATGCAAGAACTCCGGAGTTCTAGTCTTTGTGAGCAGTCAGCCATGCTGGAGTGGGCTTTCAGCCATCCTTTCTCCTCTCTCCCAGAACCATATAGGTGACCCAAGTGAAATTCAGTGGTTCACTCTGGACTTTGGTGGAGTCATTGCTTTTGTCAGTTCCCTATCTGAGGTGGATAGACTCTTGTTCATGGCTCCCCAGAAATAGGGTCATACAATACCATCCCACAGACAAGCAGAAAGAAGTCAACGTGGTAATGAATGTGCTGATTTTGGTGTGGTAATCACTTTGCAGTGTGTATCAAATCATTCCATTGTACACTTGAATATATACAATTTTATGTCAAATAAAATAAACCTCAGTAGTGCTGAAAGATACATATATATATTCGTGTATGAATATATATATACATATATATATATATATATATATATATATATATATTCTCTCCTTCAAAGCAGTTGAAACAGCTGGCGAAAAATGTGTAACTATAGTGACAAATATCTTTAAATTCATAGCCTCAAACCACACCTAGACTAAGATTTTTACCTGCCTCTATGCAGCCATATGTAATATCCTCAGTCACCCTCGCCCACTCCTCTGGACAGCTATTACATACATTCTGTCCTCAGACCCTCGAAATATGTTCACCGCCTCACATTTGAAGAGCTTTACTCCTGTTTCCCTAGGAAAATGCAAAGAAGTGGGAGACAATGCCTTGGATCTATACAGCCTGAAAAGAAGACTGCAGACTGTGGATCATTGTGTCTGTCAGATCTGCCTAGAAGACCACTCACTCTTCTTGGTGTTGGCCTTTATCATCCAGAAGGTTTCACTTACCATTTCCTTCTTATCTTCCTGGAAGTGAACATTCACAAACATTTTCCCCACAACATAAGGGAGGGCACTTTCGATAAAGTTAACACATTTGTCCCACTGAGGCAGCAGAGTTGTTGTCCCCTGGATTACCTGTGGGAAAGAATCAATATAATTTAAGCTTTAGATAAAATTTATTGCTGGGGACAAAAGAAGTCAAACCATCTACAAAACTACTTCCCACCCCCTTGAAGATATATGCCAGACAGGAAAGGCCAAGGTGAAATCAGACGGAGAAAATGAAACTGCTTGCCCCTAGTTTCTAGCTACAACTAACTGAAAATACTTTGATAGTAGAAAAACAATGCATTTCATCCTTATTTCAATTTTCTCCATTAAGAGAACCATATGGGCAAGGTCATAGCTTTTCTACAGCAAACGGGAACGTCAGCAGATGCTGTTCATGGATCTAGACAGTACTTAGTACCTATTGAGGACTGCAGTTCCACCAGGAAAATTTGGAATTGGGGGCAATCAAAGTTCTTGTTCGTAGAACATATCTCACCATGAGCAACCTAAGGAGCCCATTTACAGTGCCACAGCAGAGTAAAATACAGATGTAAGGCTTTTCCCATCTGTCTTGTTATGCCATTGTAAGAAAACATTTACAAACAAGTAAGGGACTTCCAAAGCAGGATTTGAAAGTGCCAAGGTTTACTCTTGGGATGAAAGCAGAGAAATAAATGCCATGAAAGTTTTCTCTGGAGGCTGGAATGTACCGGCAGACAGTGAGGGAGAGAGACCCTGAGAATAGTGGCCTGGAATACCTCATGCACAATTTTAGAGCCAGGTTGTTGGAGTGGGGCAAAAGGGATTAAAGCTTAAATTCATTTTTCCTTCCTTTCCTTTCTGGGAACACAACCCTTCTCAGAGGTAAGGGATGAAGTTATTTTTAAAACCTCCAGAGAGAAAGATCCTACAACCTTCTTTGGCAATTCAATATTATATTTAGCACTTCATGTTCAAGAAACATCCCCTTATACCTAACCTCAAATTTTTACACACTACTTCTTGCACCTCGCTCTCTCATTTTCTTCACAGTGAGGCTGGAAAGCAGCTGGGTACCATCTTTTATGTGATCCATAGGAGTTAAAAATACACACACAGCGAAAATATCAACTTGTTTTGTATCTTAACTATTTGGGTTGACCTAAATATAAGTAATTGTTTCATGCATATCTACCCTGTATAAAGTAACTTTATATTCCAGTGACTGTAAAGGGTCAAAAGTTGCCCCCAAATAACTATATCCCTCTCCAAGTATAATGGTCTACTATAAATTTCTGTATTTCCCAGTTTCTCTAATAACTAAATTGGATGTTAAATAAAATAAAAGCTTATGTGACTTGACATTCACTTTGATTTAAATAGATATAAAAATAAAATACTTTTTAAAGCTACAAAATCCTTAAGTCCTCTAAGCCATGGCAGAATTAGTCACAAGCCTTGGAAATGCAGATGAAAGCAACATCTGTCTGTGTAAGTTAGGAGACAACAAAGGTGGGTGAGAAACAAAGATTCAGGGGCTTGGTAATTGGCAGGGGTGGCAAGGAATGGATTCAGGCACTTAAAGAGGATATCATGGGAGGAAATTAAAATGAGTCTAGCAGAATTAGGATAGAATCAAGATTAAATATATAAGTAAAGTTAAATATGCAACTCTAACACCAAATTAAAAATGAAGCTGCAACATCATATATAAAATTAGAGCACAAAGAAACTTTAAAAACCATAGTTACAGTGAAATAGATCATCAGACTGTATACTTCCAGTTTAATTGAAATTGTGTACCCTTTTATGCATATATCTCTTTCCCAGCTCTCCCTCCTCCAACTTCTATTTTGTGATTTTTTTAGATCAACTATTTCATATTCTATATATATCTGATATTATGCAATGTTTATCAAGCTGCATAAAGTAATCATAGTTAATGATAATTGTGTGTTTCAATTTTGATAACATAGGCCTTTGATGTTCTTTCTCAACACAGAAGTGATATGATGCTAGAATGATGTATATGTTCATTATCGTGACTGAATTTTTCTAGAGTGCATTTGTAGATCAAAGCATCACACAGAACCACACAAATACACATAATTATCACAAGTGTTTGTCAAGGAAAAGGTAAAGAAATTAAAATAAACTTGAACTACTTTGAAAGGGATGTATCATTAAGAAACATCAAAATGATAATTTCAGTTAAAAGCACTGAAAAAAATAGAAATATGTTGTTAAGGATGGACATTTGAACAAGATTGGCTGGCCCCAAGCATCACTTTAAATTTTATTATACAGCCACCATGTAGAGCTTGGGGTACTTTTATGGAAAATAGAAATACCTAAGTAAAATGAACTAATTCGAAAAAGTTTAAAGTAGAGTTTAGATTGCAAGCTCCCCACAGCCCATCCATAAAGTTATTTTTTTTTACTGGAGTAGTTAACATTGGAACTGCCCCCAACATGTAAAGTTGGTCACTGATGAAACATTTCAATATTCAGCAACTTACCCTTGAGAATTCCAGCCATCTATATTGAAAGCGCCTGCTGAGGTTTGGAATTCTGGAATAAACCATTCTCCACACCAAATAGTTGGCAATGGTTCTGTTAAAAAGAAATGAGCATTTATTATAGTTTAGGTCATATCTGGTTTCCTGAAAAACACCTTTGGAAAACTGTTGGCAAGGCTATTAAGGTCAACGAGCACCAGCAAAGTCAGCCTAAAGGTTTCAGCCCCTTCCCCAATGCCTCCTGTGTCTGGAAACGGGAGTACCTTCACATTAGTGATTACTTTTCCAATTTATGTGTATTACTGGCCTTCAGAAACAAAACCAAAATATTCATTAACAGCAATAATCTAAATTTTCACTTTGTTTCTATAACCTCTAAGTACGTGAGTTCAAGAAAGTCACCTAAGTCTTCTTGATTATCTTTCCTTGTAAAACACTGAGGCTATTCCTTACTTCACAAGGTGATTGTGAGGTTAAAATAACAAAATAATTAACAGAGTGAACTCTTAACTCTCTGTTGACCTCTAAGCATATGAAGACTCTCACATGGTTCTGTAATACACAGATACATATTTTCAAA